>NC_091015.1:694166-1041250 GCF_041296385.1 Aphelocoma coerulescens | reverse complement strand
ACAGGGCACAGGATTGTGTCCAGACCATTCTGGGATAACTCCAGTGAGGGAGGCTCCACACCCTCTCTGGACAGCCTGTTCCAGTGCTCAGTCACTGCACAGGGAAGTTCTTCCTCCTGTCCAGGTGGAACTTCTGGGCAGCAGTTCCTGCCTGTTCCTCTTGTCCTGTTGCCAGATCCCACAGCGAAGAGCCAGGCCTATCAGTCCTGTCCCATCCTATCTCCATCCCCATCCCATTCTGTCACATCCCACCCCATCCCTATTCCATCCTTGTCCCGTTCCCATCCATCCCCACCCCTGCAATGGGGATCACATCTCCAGACCCCAAATCCCCAGTGCTCAGCAACCCCCAGTGCCATTTCCAGAGGCCCATCTGGACCCCAAATCCCATCCCACCCCATCCCCATCTCAGACTGGGACTGCAGCCCCCAGCAGCAGGTGACACCCCCCACCCAGTGTTCAGTTCTCACTCTTCCATCACTCCACCCCATGGATCCCATTCCTGGTGCCACCCACCCAGCCAGACCCAGCAGGACCCTCCCGGAGCCCCCTCAAGGAATCCACACTCAGCATCCTGGTTTCTACAGCATCTATTGGCACTCTCCAGAAAAGGGACCCACTCCCAGCATCCCACCCACCCCACCAGGGCTTGGGAACGAGGAGCCCCCCTTGCTTGGGCCAGGCAGGTGCCCCCCGTCCCCACACCAGGGCAGGGGAGCCAGAAAATGTTGCCCGTGCTCCAGCCTTCATCTGGAGAGGGAAAGAAGGGAGAAGGTCTGACAGTGGCCTCCAGTCCCCACGAGGTCACTCCAAGGTCCAGCAGCATCATCACATCCCTGGGGGTCACTTCAAGGTCCAGTAGCAGCATCCCATTCCTGGGAGGTCACCTCGAGGTTCAACAGCAGCATCGTATTCCTGGGAGGATACCTCGAAGTTCATCAGCGTATTCCATTCCTGAGAGGACACCTTAAATCCCATCAGCAGCATCTCATTCTTCACCTCATGATCAGACAGCAGCCTCCTGTCCTAAGGAGGTCAACTCAAAGTCCATCAGCAGCACCCTGTGTCCGGGAGGTCACCTCAAAGTCCATCAGCAGCATCCTGGGAGGTCACCTCAAGTCTCTGGGAGGTCACCTCAAATTTCAGCAGCACCTTCCCATCGCTGGGAGTACACCCTGAGGTCCAACAGTGGACCTCCCAGGAGGACACCTCAAGGTCTGACAGCAGTGCCCCATCCCTGGGGGGTCACATCCTGGCTTCCCACCCCATCTCCCGCTGCAGGTGCCTCCGTGATGGGCACGGGGTTGGCGCAGGTGAAGGGCCGCTCCTGCCGCCCGTGGATCCTTTGGTGCGCCTTGAGGTGGGAGAACCTCTTGAAGGTCTTCTGGCAGATGCCACACTGGTGGGGCCGGACGCCTATGTGCGTCCAGTGCTGCCGGACAAAGTCCGAGACCCAGGTGAAGCTCCGGTTGCAGCAGGGACACAGGATGAGGTGGTGGCCGGAGTGCCGGCGCTGGTGCACTGTCAGGAAGCCCTGGCTGGAGAAGTTTTCCATGCACTCGTTGCACGTGTACATCATTTTCCCAGGTGCAAGCGGGCACCTGGCAGGGCCGGGCTCCTGCCACACCGTGCTGCAGTCCCTGCTCGGGGCTTGCGGCTGGGAGGACGGGCACAGGGGCTGGCTGGGACACTCGTCTGGCTTCGAGGGCTGGCAGGTCCCATTGGGTGCCCAGGTTTGGGGCTGGGATGTTGGGCATGGCCCCTGGCTGGGACACTCGTCTGGCTTCGAGGGCTGGCAGGTCCCATTGGGTGCCCAGGTTTGGGGCTGGGATGTTGGGCACGGCCCCTGGCTGGGACACACTTTTGCATCCGAGGGCTGGCAGGTCCCATTGGCTGCCCGGGTTTGGGGCTCGGATGTTGGACGTGACCCCTGGCTGGGATGTGCCTTCGCATCCGAGGCCTGGCAGGTCCCACTGGGTGCCCAGGTTTGGGGCTGGGATGCTGGGCACTGGGATGCCGGGCACGGCCCCTGGCTGGGATGTGCCTTCACATCCGAGGGCTGGCAGGTTCCACTGGGTGCCCAGTTTTGGGGCTGGGATGTTGGGCACTGGGATGCCGGGCACGGCCCCTGGCTGGGATGTGCCTTCACATCCGAGGGCTGGCAGGTGCCATTGGGTGCCCAGGTTTGGGGCTGGGACATTGGATGTGGCCCCTGGCTGGGATGTGCCTTCACATCTGAAGGCTGGCAGGTCCCGTTGGCTGCCCACATTTGGGGCTGGGATGTTGGGCACGGCCCCTGGCTGGGATGTGCCTTCGCATCCGAGGGCTGGCAGGTCCCACTGGATGCACAGGTTTGGGGCTGGGACATTGGACGTGGCCCCTGCCTGGGACACATCTTTGCATCCAAGGGCTGGCAGGTCCCACTGGGTGCCCAGTTTTGGGGCTGGGATGTTGGGCATGGCCCCTGGCTGGGATGTGCCTTCACATCCGAGGGCTGGCAGGTGCCATTGGGTGCCCAGGTTTGGGGCTGGGACGTTGGAAGTGGCCCCTGGCTGGGACACATCTTTGCATCCGAGGGCTGGCAGGTCCCGTTGACTGCCCAGGTTTGGGGCTGGGATGTTGGGCACTGGGATGCCGGGCACGGCCCCTGGCTGGGACACACCTTTGCATCTGAGGGCTGACAGGCGCTGTTGTCTGCCCAGGTTTGGGGCTGGGATGTTGGGCACTGGGATGCCGGGCACGGCCCCTGGCTGGGACACACCTTTGCATCTGAGGGCTGACAGGCGCTGTTGTCTGCCCAGGTTTGGGGCTGGGATGTTGGGCACGGTGTCCTACTGGGACACTCCTCTGGCTTTGAGGCCTGGCATGTCCCGTTGGCTGCCCAGGTCTGGGGATGGGATGCCGGGCGCGGCACCTGGCTGGGACACACCTCCAGCTCCGAGGGCACGCACGTCCCGTTGGCTGCCCAGGCACGGAGGTGCCGCCTGATTTTCTTCTTGGACATGAACTTGCGGTTGCAGTGGACGCAGACGTAGGGCACCCAGTTGGTGTGGCCGCGCTGGTGGATCAGGAGGTTGATCTTCAGCAGGAAGGTTTTCCTACAGATGGGGCAGGAGTAATATTGCCGCCGGGTGGCATTTCGCTGGCAGGCTGCTGACCGGCCCACGCAGGACTCCTTCTCCAGCTCCCCTGGGCTGGGATCTGCCTGTTCCATCGTTCTGCAGACATCTGGTGTCACCTCCTTTCCTGGTTCTTTGGGAATGTCGGCCACCAGATCTTGGCCAGTATTCCCTGAATCTTTCACTGCCTCCTCTTCCGGACCCTTGCTCTCTTCCGGACCCTTAGAGGGTGTTTTGGGCATTGATGGCTTCTCTGCAGCAATCTCCTCCTGCAGCACCTCCGTTGGGATCCCTGCCTCAGCATCTACTGGGAATTTTTTAGAATCCAAACATCACTTTTCCACATGGTTTTGAGGCATGAACAGCAAAGGGCTTTGCTCCCACCCTCCCTCACTTCCCACCCTGTTCCCAGCAGCACAAATCCCAGCCTTGCTCTCCTCTTCCAGCTCAGTTCCTGGACTGTGTAAAAGCCACAAATAGCCACAACTCATCCCTGTAGACACCCCAAGAGCAGTGTAAGGTGGCAAACATCACCCAGGTAGGACAGGGGACTTGACAACCACCCTGGGGCTTGTCTGGGCAGGTGAGCCAACACCATGCTGGGCCTTATCCCAAACGGTTTCAAGGCTGGCAACAGGATTTGCTGCCCTTTCCTGGAAGCCCCGGGCCTGGAGAGAGGCCCAACAGACCCCCCCAAAGCTGCCAGCCCTGCCAAGAAGGGATAAAGGTTCTGCTCCAGTACCTGCTGCAGGGGGAGAACAGTTCAGACCCACTGGTTCCTGGCAGTGCACGGAGAGCGGGCAGGGAGGGGACGGGGTTGGCTGGCTGAGATCCGCCGGGACAGCAGCGGCTTCCAGAGGGACGGGTGCTGTGAGGGCAAGAGCAGCAATGGAGGTGGATGAGGAACAGCCGGGCAGGGATCCAGGACCCCTCACAGCAGCAGCAGCAGCATTTGCCAGGCACTCACGTGTGCTGCAGTTCTCCAGGACCACTGGGCTCCTGCTTTCCTCCACCAGGTTCTTGCTTTCCTTTGCCAGGTTTCTGCTTTCCTTTGCCAGGTTCCCACTTTCCTCTGCTGGGCTCCTGTTTTCCTCTGCCAGATTCCTGCTTTCCTCCACCGGGTTCTCACTTTTCACTATCAGATCCCAGCTTTCCTCTGCCAGGTTCCCACTCATCTCCACTGGGCTCCTGCTTTTCTCCACCAGGTTCTTGCTTTCCTCTACCACATTCCCACTGTCCTCTGCCACATTCCCACTTTCCTCCGGCTCCCTGCAGCCCCTCTCCAATGTCTCTGTCTCCAGCAGCGCCTCATCGCTGGTGCAGTTCTGTCGGGCCAGCTCTGTGGAGGACAAGGACATTTGGACTCACCAGCAGCCAGGAGAGAGCTCCAAGGAGCCAGCGCAGATCCCATTCCACAGGGTGTCAGGATCCCTCACACCCAGCAGCTGCTGGGGCAGGAGTTTCCAGGCTATCCACACACCCCATCAGGTATTCCCTCACAGTGGACACTTCCCAATCCCTGGAAGTGTCCCAGGTTGGACAGGGCTTGGAGCAACCTGCACAGTGGAAGGTGTCCCTGCCCATGGCAGGGGGTTGGAAAGAGATGAGCTTTAAGATTTCTCCCAACCCAAACCATTCTGGGATTCTGGGATTTTCAGTCCCTGGGATTGAGGCCACTGTCCAAGTGAGCAGCCAGAAGCTCCTGGCACAGAAGAAACCCAGTGTCACCCACCTACAGCCAGCTCTGGGGACACCTCTGCTGCCTCTGGCTCCGATTCCGGCGGCGTGCTCAACTCTTCTCTTTCCAGTTGTAATAACAGTTCAGGCTTGGACAGGGCACAGTCTGGGCAAGAGCAAGACAGACATCAGGGACAGGATGGGACAGGGACTCTGCACCCACAGCCGGGCAACAGAGCCAGTCCCAGCCCAGGACACTTCATCTCCAACCGAGGCCACGACGGGAGTTATGGATACAGACAGGAAACAGCAGGCAGAGCTGACAGGGGAATATGGAAAGCAGGCTCTGACAATCCCCTGGGAACAGCTGCAAGAAAATCCATCCTTGCTCCACCCCTGCTAAAGATTTCCCCATTCTCCCAGAAAATTCACCTTGCAGATAGGAAAACACCCTGAAAGACGGGAATTGTGAGGCTCCTGACTGAATGTTCACCCAGGAGCATGAGGGCAGTGCTGAGGGACCACCTCGAATCCTGGGGGCAGTTCTGGGCCCCTCACAACAAGGAAGACATTGAGGGGCTGGAACATGTCCAGGGAAGTGAACAGATCTGGGGAACAGAGCACCAGGAGCTGGGAAAGGGGCTCAGCCTGGAGCAAAGGAGGCTCAGGGGGAATCTTGTGGCTCTGCACAACTCCCTGACAGCAGGCTGCAACCAGGGAGGAATCAGGATCTGCTCCCAGGGAACAGGACATGAGGAAACAGCTTCAAGGTGAGGTTCAGGCTGGATTTTAGGGAAAATTCTCATGGAAAGGGGTGTCCCAGCCAGGGAATTTTGGAGGTGACAACCCAGGGAGATGAAAACACCAACAGTGTACCTGTTCTCCCCGAGGAAAAGATAACAAGCACTTACTACCCTGTCCTGCGTGTCCCTGCCACACTCCAACCGCTGCCGGAGGGGACAGGGAAAGGAGAGGATTATTTGAGAGCTGGAGGTTCCAGTGAAAGGCAAAGAGGCAGAGAAGTGACCCCAAGAGAGCTCCCTGGGGCTGCCAAACCGGCGCAAACGCAGCCTACACAGGGACACCAGCATCTCGTAGTTGCCTTCCATGACGCTCCGGTACAGCTCCCTCTGTCCCTCGTCCAGGCTCGCCCACTCCTGCCGGCTGAACCGCACTGCCACATCCTCGAACAGCACCGGGACCTGCAGCACCGGCTGGCATGTGGGACAGGGCAGCTCCCTCGAACAGCTCCCAGACCCTCAGATACCCGCAGCCCTTCAATAGCCCCAAAAGTCCCATACGGAGTCCCCCTTGCTTATTCCCAGCCTCCTAAACCAACCCGCTCCCAGTAGCCCACTGGATTCATCCCCAGTCTCCCGAACCCCAGCGCAGCTCCCTCAAACAGTTCCCAGATCCCCAGGAGCCCAATGGATTCATCCCCACAGTTTCCTGAAACCCACTGCTGCCCCCTGAGGAGCCACCCGAACAGCTCCCGGCCAGCCGGGAATCCACTGGATTCCCATCCCGTCTCCTGAAACCCACTGCAGCCCCCTCAGGAACCTCCCCAAACCTCTCCCAGCCCCTCAAGAGCCCCACGGGCGATCCCCAGGCTCCCTCCCAGCCACAAATTCCCATTGCAACAGCCGCATAAGCGGCCCCCAGGCTACCCCTCAACCTCCCACCAGCCCCTAAGTGCCCGCCCCCAGTCTCACTCCCAACCTCCAGCCCCACAATGGCCCCATAAGTGACTCCCCCATCCCACTCCCGGCCCTCCTCGCCCCCCATCACCCCCCCCCAAGCGCCCTCAGTCTCACCCTCAGCCCCACAATCGACCCCCCCTCGCCCCCTCCGGGGTCTCCCCGGTTCCCCCATCGCGGCGCTCACCCCGTGGAGCCGCAGGGCCGCGAGGGGCCGGTCCCGCAGCGCCGCCTCCGCCCGCTCCATCCGCCGCTCCAGCGCCTCGAGGCGCGCCCGCAGCTCCGCCATGGCCCCGCGCGGCTGCGGCCCGGCCGGGCCCGCACAGGACACGCCGCCAGAGGGGCGGCACCGAGCTCCCGGAGGCGTGGGGAGGGTGGAGGGGCGATGGGATGGGTTGGGAGGGGCGGCACCGAGCTCCCGGAGGCGTGGGGAGGGTGGAGGGGCGATGGGATGGGTTGGGAGGGGCGGCACCGAGCTCCCGGAGGCGTGGGGAGGGTGGAGGGGCGATGGGATGGGTTGGGAGGGGCGGCACCGAGCTCCCGGAGGGGTGGGGAGGGTGGATGGACGGGTGGGATGAGTTGGGAGGGGCGGCACCGAGCTCCCGGAGGGGTGGGGAGGGTGGATGGACGGGTGGGATGAGTTGGGAGGGGCGGCACCGAGCTCCCGGAGGGGTGGGTTGGATGGATGGACGGTGGGATGGGTTGGGAACTGGCTGAGTGGCAGCTCCCGGAGGGTCGGGGTCAATGGCCCGGGGTGTGGTTGGAGGACTGGGCTCTGCTGGGCTCGGTATTGTTTGGCTGGTTCATCACTGGCTTGGGTGAGGGGGTCGGTGCCTCCCCAGGAGGTTTGCTGAGGACTCAAAGCTGGGCGGAGCGGCCGATCCCCCCGAGGGCTCTGTGGCCCTTCAGAGGGACAGATGGGCAGGGAGGAAGCTTCTGGAATTCAACTAGGGCAAGCACAGGTGTTGCACCTGGGGAGGAACAGCCCCAGGTACCTGCACAGGCTGGGGTAGCCTGCTGGAACAGCTCCGTGGGGAAGGAACTAGGGGTCCTGGTGGACAAACAGCTGTCCCTGGGCCATTAGAGTGTCCTGGGGACAAGAGGCCAATGGGATCCTGGGGTGCATCGGGAAGGGTATTCCCAGCAGGTCAGGGAGGGATCCTGCCCCTGTGCCCAGCCCTGGAGGCACCTCTGGAGTGCCGTGTCCAGCTCTGGCTCCTCAGCCCAGCAGGGCCAGGGAGCTCCTGGAGCGGGGCTGGCGGAGGCTGCGCAGCTGAGGAAGGGCCTGGAGCAGCTCCGTGCCCAGCACAGGCTGAGGGAGCCGGGGCTGCTCAGCCTCGAGAGGAGCCCCGGCTGAGAGGGGCCCTCAGGCCTGGGTGTCCCTGGCTGCAGGGAGGGCTCAGGGCAGGGCCCGGGCTCTGCTCCGGGGCCCGGCAGCGGCACCAGAGCCACGGGCAGGGCCTGAGCCCGGGGAGTTCCACCTGCACAGGAGGCAGAACTGCTGCCCTGGGCAGGGCCCGGCCCTGAGCAGAGACCGGAGGGGCTGTGGGGTCTCCTCACGGGGGTATTCCAGAGCTGTCAGGATGTAATCCCGTGCCCTGTGCTCTGGGATGGCCCTGCTGGAGCAGGGAGGTGGCACCAGGTGCCCACTGTGGTCCCTTCCAGCCTGACCCATTCTGGGATTCTGTGACTCGCGGGGAAGCGCCGCTGCGGTGGAACCCCGGGGGGATTCCTGGCACTCCGATCAGCCCCTTCCCCGTGACTGACAGCTGTCAATCACTGCGGGGGCTGCCGGCCGGCGGGGGCCGCTGTGGCGGCGGCGGAAGCGGAGGAGGAAGAGGAAGCGGCGCTTCTTGGCGGCAAGGAAAGGCGGCGGCGAGGGGAGGGCAGGAGCGGCGGCGGAGCGGCGGCGGGCAGGGGCCGGTCCGAGCGGAGAGCTCCAGCTCCGGTGCGGGAGGGACGGGAAGGACCGGGCCGGTCCCGGTGTGCGGCGGCCGAAGCGGGGCTCTCCTGCCCCGCTGTCGCCCTTCCCCAGCCCGGAGCCGCAGCCTCTCCCTGCGCTCCGTCTCTCCCGGTGCGGGGATGGAGCTGGCGGGCGGCAGCACCATCTCGCTGTGGACGGTGGTGGCGGCCGTGCAGGCGCTGGAGCGCAGCGTGGCCGCACACGCGTCCCGCCTCTTCAGCCTGGAGCACCGCGCCGGGAACAGCGAGAAGAAGCACCTGGACTGCGAGAAGATGGTCGGGGAGTTCGGGAACCAGCTGGAAAGCAAGTGCGCGGCGCTGGGCACCCTCGTCCAGGAGTACGGGCGGCTCCAGCGGCGCCTGGAGAACATGGAGAACCTGCTGAAGAACAGGAATCTCTGGATCCTGCGGCTGCCCCCAGGGGTGGAGGTCCCCAAGGTAACGGATGGGTCTTTAAGAGGTCTGGGGGAAACGTGGACAGAGCAGAGGCTCCTCTGCTCCTCACCTCTTCCGGCAGCTTTCCGCCATGGAAATAATTTCACAAACTCTGCCAAGATTTCTTCTGTCGCCTGTCGTGCGAAGGCACGAAGCAGGAAGTGATTTCTCCTGTGTGTTGTTATATTCAGCTGGTTTTCCCTACAAAAGGAGGGGTTGACACGCTTTTACCAACAGGAAGCTTTTCCCCACTCTGAGCTCCCCAATGGGATCAGGCTCCACGCAGGGAGAATATTGTGGAATTCACAATTCATCTCCCAAAGTTTAGCAAAGATCCAGACTGTTACTCTTAGTGTCCAGAGGATGCCCCAAGGCAGGAATTTTCTTTCCCTGATGCCTGGTAGCAGGGATAAACAGAGAGGAGGATTCTCTGTGTTCCAGGAGCAGTGCTGAGTGTGTCACTTTTGGGATTGCAGGCCCCAGCTGTGGCATTGGAAAACAATGCCACTGGCTTTTCCACTCAGGAGTGGGAGAACCTGGAGGAGTGGCAGAGGGAGCTGTATGGAAAGGTGCTGACAGGGAAGAAAGAAGCCCTGGTCCTTCTGGGTGAGTGCTGCTGCTGGGTTCGGTTATCAGCACTTCCAGACTGGCTCTGGTTGGGGAATCTTTCCCATACTTGGGAAGCAGATTTGTGGGAACACGGTTGAGGCCGAGGCTGGTGTTCGAGGACTCTGCGTGCTGCCCAACCATGTGTTGCAGCTGATGGAGCTGGTTTGGGGAGCGCAGCTGGGTGTGTTCCTCCCTGTGGATGCAGCACGGAAACATTCCTATCCCTGTTCCTTGTCAGACGATGTCATCTCTGAACCTGCCCTCCTGTCCCGGCTCCAAGGAGGAGAAGCGCCCTGCAGTGAAGAGGAGCCAGCTCCTGGAGAGATCCCAGCAGAACCAGGTGCAGGCAAGGGATGACTTAAAGGTTAATCCTGGGGGTGAGGGTCGAGTGGTGCTGTCACCAGACAGAGGGTGTCACAAGGTGATGGTCCTGGTTTGCTCAGAGGGAACTTCTTGGATCTCAAAAGGAGCAGGTTCAGGGGGAGTAACAGAAGGTGAGAAAAAATGTAACAGGTTGGATTTTTAGTATTACAAGTCAGGAAGAAATTCGTGGCTGTGAGGGTGGGGATGCCCTGGCACAGGTTGCCCTGTGGCTGCCCCTGGATCCCTGGCAGTGTCCAAGGCCAGGCTGGACATTGGGGCTTGGAGCAGCCTGGGACAGTGGGAGGTGTCCCTGACCATGGCAGAGGGTGAAGCTGGATTATCCTGAAGATCCTTTCCTCCTGGCATTCTGTGATCTGATTCCATGATTTCTGTCATTGGCAGAGGCTCTGCTGTTTGAACTCGATGTGAGCAGCTGGGACAGCAGAGAAGTGCAGGAAAACCAGGAGGGAAGAGCAGGGCTGGCTGAACCTGGCCATGGTGAGTGTTGTGGAAGGGCCTGGGCTCAAGGGTGTGGAGGACCCTCTGGAACTGGGGGGTTCAGGGGGAACCACTTCCCTACAGGACAGAACAGAGCTCCCAGAAGCAGGAATGGGAGGTGCTGGAGAGGTTGTGTGTGGCAAGACAGTGGGTGGGTGGGCACAAACTTCCCGGGGCAGCAAGGGAGGAGTCCAGTGGTGCTGCAATAACCAGGAAAGGAGTTTCCTCTTTCCCAGTAAAGGAGTTTCCACTTTTCCTCAGCAGACTGCAGCATTCCAGAGCCGAGCTCTGCGGTCACCGTGAAGCAGGAAGAGGAGGAAGAGCCCTATGCAAAGGAGCAGGGAGCGATGGAGGGCATGGAGTTTTCCGAGCTTGGTGTGGGTGAGTTCCAAGTGATTCCACAGCATCCTGTGCTGCTGGAGATGTGGGAATCCCTGACATTGCTGCTGTGGGACAGTGTGTGCTGAGATGTGGGGGCTGAGGGAGGCAGGCGGGGCAGTGGGGAGAGAGCAGGAGCCATGCTGAGGTGGGAAGTGGGCAGGAAGCCTCAGGACAGTTTAATTGTTGGGAAGGTTAGAGCGCTGGGAAGATGAGGCGCTGCAGGTGAGGAGACTGGCATACCTGAAATGAATCCCTCAGAATACGAGGAATCATTAAGCTGAGAACAATTCTCAAGGCCTTCTCCATAGATGATGTTATGCCTCAGTATCTGGGGAGCTGGGTGAAGTTCTGGAATGTGGCAGTCGGGGACACTGTCCAGAGTGGAGAGGTGGAGAGCTTCGGTATTGGGAAAGAAGGAATGTGGCCTGGGAAAGGGATGGCAGAGAGGGGGACACAGCACAGGGCTGTGCCTGGTGTGCACAGCAGGAGCTGAAGGAATCCAGGAAGGAGCCTCAGCCAAGCAGGGCAGACTCGGCTATCACAGAATGTTGGAATGGTTTGGGTTGGAAGTGACCTTAAGGATCATCCCGTTCCACCCCCTGCCATGGGCAGGGACACCTTCTACTATCCCAGGCTGCTCCAAGCCCCAATGTCCAGCCTGGCCTTGGGCACTGCCAGGGATCCAGGGGCAGCCACAGCTGCTCTGGGCACCCTGTGCCAGGGCCTGCCCACCCTCCCAGGGAAGGATTTCTGTCGTGTGTGTGAGTCCAGAGGGCTCCACTCCTTTGTGGGTGCTGTCTTGTGTCCTCCACAAGGACCTCCTTCCCTTCCTGCTCAGTGTCCTGGCAAGCACTTTGGATCTGTCCATTAAGTGGATAAACTTAAACCAGTGGGTTTCTGTGGATTCTGGTTAAACTGCTCCTATAATTTTTTTAACTTATTCTTTGAGGCTTCAGGGCAGGGAACTTGTTTCTATCTATTTGAAAAATGCTGATTAAATTTGCAGCAGTAAAGACTTGATTTTTAATAAAAATGACATTAAGCCTGTGAAAGTCTAAATGCTTTTTTCAGTCTTTTTTATTTTTCAAACCATTTTACCTGCTGTAAATGGCAGTTTCTAGTATTGTACCATATGGATGGAGAAACAGAAGTCGACCTAAAATAAAAAAAAAACCAGGGGGTTCAATTGTTTTTAATTTTTTTTTCAGTACTGTGGTGGAACCTGAGCAGGAAAATGGTTCTCCATGTGTGTATCTGAAATTCACACCGGCCTGAAGTGTAAAAATGTCTAAAAATAGGGTGTAAATAAACTCACAATACAATTCTTGCCCAGATCACATCTATCTTTCTGCCAGCAAAACATTTTCAGTGTTGTGGTCGTGATGGGTTGAGTCCAGGAAGAGAAGAAATGTTTAGTTTCTGGTTTGTTTTCTGGGGGTTTTTATTTCTTGGTGCATTTCACTTGTGTTTTGACAGCAGCTGTTTGTTCTGGAACATGAGTTCAGGGGGGTTGTTGCCCTCCAGAGTCCTCATCAGTGCTGTCACAAGAGTGGTAGAATATTGCAAGTTATAGAGAGATTTAGATCCAAATACAGAGGGTGAAGAGGAGGGAATTTGAAAATAAATGGAATGAACAAATCAAAACAGCTAAACAATAATGACCTTATTATTATTTAGGTCACACAGAAATGGGCTTCCCACAGAAAAGCTTATCCTTACTGGTTCAGCATAAAATTTGGGTTTTCAGTCAAAATACTCACTTGTGAAGAGCATTTTTAGCCTGCTCTTATCCAAGAATGCATGGGTTCTGTGGACCAGTGCATGATTTGAATGGAGTCATTCCCTCCTGAGGAAGTCCATGAAATCAACAGTTCATTTTGCATCAAAATTTCATGGAGAGATCCTTTTGACTTGATGGTGTCATGGCAGCATCTCACAGTGGAACTGTTGGGGTTCCTGCTGCATTTCATCTCCTCGTGGATTTAATTGTTGGATATGGAAACCGACTTCCAGTCACAATCTGCTTGGTCAGATCTCACTCAGCAACAAATGGGTTTAGAACTCTCCCTAACATTTTGGCCAATTTGCTGCTTTGGTACAGGAAGAAGGAAAACAAAACTCTGTTTTTTTTGGTCCAGTTAGAACTTGGTTCGTTTTAGATTTGTTTTTTTGGTTTTTTTTTAATGTTCTAAGTGCCCTAAATTGCAGGATAATGTTGAGGCAAAGGCTTCCTGCTGGCAGAGGGCTGGGTTAGGTGGGATATTGGGAAGGAATTCCTGGCTGGGAGGGTGGGCAGGCCCTGGCACAGGATGCCCAGAGCTGCTGTGGCTGCCCCTGGATCCCTGGAAGTGTCCAAAGAAAAGCTGGACAGGGCTGGGAGCAGCCTGGGACAGTGGGAGGTGTCCCTGCCCATGGCAGGGGGTGGCAATGGATGGGCTTTAAGGTCCCTTCCCACCCAAATCTTTCTGGGATTTACAAGAGCAGGATGTATTCTGGGATAAAGAGGCAAAGTTGTGGCCCCGTAAAGCAGTGGAGGGACATTTGCGATTCCCTTGTGACCAGAATATCCTGAGTTCTATTTGGGATCATCTCAGCAGCGCTCCTGGATTATTCTACAGACAACCTGAGGTGCCCTTTCTGGCCTGTTTCTGTATTTTACATGCTCCATGTTTCATCACTTTTTGAAGCTGCCTTTGATACCAGAGATGACGCAGTATTTTACAGTCAGTCATGGTTTTTCTGTTCCAGACCAGCTCTCCTGAATTTCAGAGAAAAATACATGTATTTGTAACAAATCTCAGAGCTATTTTGGGATTTGTGTTGTTTGAATTGCAAAAATAGAACCCTGAATTCAAGACAAAATGTGAAGTGACACAGAAAGGCTCTGCTTTTCCAGGACTGAGAGGAAGACTAGAGATTGTCCCTGTGCACAGGCAGGCTGATGCTCTGGAATCACAGAATCATGGAATTGCTGAAGTTGGAAAAGGCCTCTGAGTATCAAGTCCAACCATTTCCCAGCACCGCCAAGGCCACCACTGCCCCATGTCCCCAAGTGCCACATCCACAGGGCTTTTAAATCCCTCCAGCAATGGGGACTCCACTCCTGCCCTGGGCAGCTGTGCCACAGCTGGGAAGCCCTTTCCAGGAAGGAATTTTCCCAATATCCAACCTAAATGGATAGGGACCACAATCCCTCACAACTCTGAAAGAATCCACAAGTGCCTTATGGCGCCGAGAGGATCCTTGGTCTCTTGTGGCTCTGAGGGTACTGCAGTCCCTCATAGTTCTGAGAGGATCCCTGATCCTTCACTGCTTTGAGGGGACCCTCTTCCCTCTTGTCTCTGAGAGGATCCTCAATCCCTCACAGCTCTAAGAGGATCCCCAAGCCCCTCACAGCTCGGATGGGACCCTGATTCCTCACAGCTCTAAGTGGGCGTCTGACACCTCACGGCTCTGAGAGGATCCCTGATCGCTCATGGCTCTGTGTGGAACCCATTCCCTCACTGCTCTGAGGGAATTGGCCCTCATGGCTCTGAGAGGATCCTGCTCCCTCACGGCTCTGGATGAACCCCAATCCCTCACAGCTCTGAGGGGGATTCTGTTCCCTCATGGCTCTGGGTGAACCCCAATCCCTCACAGCTCTGAGGGGGATCCTGCTCCCTCATGGCTCTGGGTGAACCCCGATCCCTCACAGCTCTGAGGGGGATTCTGTTCCCTCATGGCTCTAGGTGAACCCCGATCCCTCACAGCTCTGAGGAGGATCCTGTTCCCTCATGGCTCCCGGTGAACCCCGATCCCTCACAGCTCTGAGGGGGATTCTGTTCCCTCATGGCTCCCGGTGAACCCCAATCCCTCACAGCTCTGAGGGGGATCCTGCTCCCTCATGGCTCCCGGTGAACCCCAATCCCTCACAGCTCTGAGGGGGATCCTGCTCCCTCACGGCTCTGGGTGGAACCCATCCCTCACAGCTCTGAGGGGGATTCTGTTCCCTCATGGCTGCCGGTGAACCCCAATCGCTCACAGCTCTGAGGGGGATTCTGTTCCCTCACGGCTCTGGATGAACCCCAATCCCTCACAGCTCTGAGGGGGATTCTGTTCCCTCATGGCTCTGGGTGAACCCCGATCCCTCACAGCTCTGAGGGGGGTCCTGTTCCCTCATGGCTCTGGGTCAACCCCAATCCCTCACTGCTCTGAGGGGGATCCTGCTCCCTCACGGCTCTGGGTGGAACCCATCCCTCACAGCTCTGAGGGGGATTCTGTTCCCTCATGGCTCTGGGTGAACCCCAATCCCTCACAGCTCTGAGGGGGATTCTGTTCCCTCATGGCTCTGGATGAACCCCAATCCCTCACAGCTCTGAGGGGGATCCTGTTCCTCACGGCTCTGGGTGAACCCCGATCCCTCACAGCTCTGAGGGGGATTCTGTTCCCTCATGGCTCTGGATGAAGCCCAATCCCTCACAGCTCTGAGGGGGATTCTGTTCCCTCACGGCTCTGGGTGAACCCCAATCCCTCACAGCTCTGAGGGGGATTCTGTTCCCTCATGGCTCTGGATGAACCCCAATCCCTCACAGCTCTGAGGGGGATTCTGTTCCCTCATGGTTCTGGGTGAACCCCAATCCCTCACAGCTCTGAGGGGGATTCTGTTCCCTCATGGCTCTGGATGAACCCCAATCCCTCACAGCTCTGAGGGGGATTCTGTTCCCTCATGGCTCTGGGTGGAACCCATCCCTCACAGCTCTGAGGGGGATTCTGTTCCCTCATGGCTCTGTGTGGAACCCCAATCCCTCACAGCTCTGAGGGGGATTCTGTCCCTCATGGCTCTGGGTGGAACCCATCCCTCACAGCTCTGAGGGGGATTCTGTTCCCTCACGGCTCTGGGTGAACCCCAATCCCTCACAGCTCTGAGGGGGATTCTGTTCCCTCATGGCTCTGGATGAACCCCAATCCCTCACAGCTCTGAGGGGGATTCTGTTCCCTCATGGCTCTGGGTGAACCCCAATCCCTCACAGCTCTGAGGGGGATTCTGTTCCCTCGTGGAGCGGTGCAGGTCAAGGTGTGGGTGCACGTGCAGCTGGGACGTGGTAAGGGCGGGCGGTGAGGGAGCCCCGCGGTGCTCCCCCAGCTGCCCCTCACCCTCTGCTCCCCACAGGGCTGGACACCGCTGGACACAATGCTCAGGCCCTGGCAGAGGGTGGGAACCAGCCGAGTGCCCAGAGCTGTGAGGACCGGGACAGGAAAAGGAATCCCGCAGAGACCGGCACCGGTGAGTGGCGTAGAGGCTTGGTTTTGGGGACACCTGGTTTTTGCACCTGCCAGGTTTTGGGGACATCTGGGGTGTGGGTGGTGTTTTAGCCGGGAGCAAAGGAGGCTCAGGGGGGACCTTGTGGCTCTGCACAAGTCCCTGACAGGAGGGGGCAGCCGGGGGGGTCGGGCTCTGCTCCCAGGGAACAGGGACAGGAGGAGAGGGAACGGCCTCAGGCTGGGCCAGGGCAGGGTCAGGTTGGATATTGGGAGCATTCCTTCCCCAGAAGGGCTGTCCAGCCCTGGCACAGCTGCCCAGGGCAGGAGTGGAGTCCCCATTGCTGGAGGGATTTAAAAGCCATTGTGGATGTGGCACTTGGGGACATGGGGCAGGGGTGGCCTTGGCGGTGCTGGGGAATGGTTGGACTGAATGACCTTAAAGGGCTTTCCATGGCAATTCCATGATTCTGTGACCAGCCTCTGTCCAAAGCGCTTGCTGTGCTGAGTGTGGTCTTCCAAATGCAGCTGTCAGGCATTCCATCCCCAGCAGCCTTTCCAGGATGCTCCATCACACTCTTCTTTTCCCTCTCTTGGGGAATCCATCGGTCCCTTTGGCCAGGTCTGTGCTGTAAAGGTGCAGAGCACAGGTCCATCCGCTTTTCTTTATTTATTCCACAGACTTTTGTTTTCTTTTTTCAATAAGTTTCATGACTTACTCTCTAAGAACTCACGAGTGTTTCACTGGTTGGTGAGAAGTGGTGTGTGACTGAGAGGGATTGAAAAGGAAACAACAGAACTCCAGCAGTGCCAAGAGAGAAACGAAACTCAAGGACAAGAATTCAAGTGGCTCTGGCCTCTCCTGGGGCCATGGAGAACATGTTTTCACTTGCATGAAAGTGTTGTGTGTTTCTCAGGCTCAAATATCTGCTAAGGGTTTTGTAACCAACATTTCAGGTCTGTTCAAGAGGCCTTGGTCAGCAGGAACTAGAACTGGAGTGAGGTTTTCACTGGAGTGTGAGCTAGAACAGAGCAGATCTGCCTGGGCTGGGCTGACAATTGGAATTAATTTTGTATGGTATTAAAATAACACTGGTTCCTGTTAACAGAAGACAGCATAATCCCAATTAAGCAAGAGTTGTGCACTGCAGGTTGGAAGGAGGAGGAGGCTGCAGAAGCTCCTGGAGAGCCCTGCCCAGGTGAGTAACTGCATAGCTTGGAGGGAAACTGAAGATGAGGGATTAAATTCCAGGTTGTGTGGGGTTTTTTTTCCCCACCTCTGCTCATATATTCCAAATCTGTTAGAAGTTTTGAGCAGACTTGCCAGCAGCCCCAACAGGCTGACAGGCAAGGGCTGGTGTTGCCCTTTCCCTTCTCAAGGACATTTTGGAGCTTTCAGATGCATGGCTGGTTCTTGTCCAAGTGTGGATTAGGAGATGTTTCATCCTCCCCTAAATTCCTTCAGGTTGCCCTTTCCCTCCTCCCTTCCCTTCTGGGGTTTTCCTGGGCAAGGATGAGCACACAGACTCCTCTGAAAGGCGGCAGAGCCCAGGGCCCTGTTCTTTGCCCTTTCACTTGGAACCTCTTTGTTTTACAAATCAGCTGCTCTGCTTTGCAGATTTTCCTCCCTCTTTACAAAGGGTAGCAATGCTGCCTGTTGGCTCCACCGGAACTTGGCTTACTGTCTTTGCAGCCAGCTGGGATTTTTAGACCTTTCCAACAGGTTTCCTTAAGAAACTGGGCTTAGGGGAGCTGGGCTTGGGGATACAACCTCCAAACAAGGCCCAAACCAGAGCAGGTTTTCAGCCTTGTGAAATCCTGAGCTTAGGCAGGTATGATCCACTTCTCCTGGATTTTCTCCCTTAGCAGAGCGAGGATTTTACGATCCTGAGGCATCCAGTCAGACCAGGAAAGGCAGCGAGGTGGATGCCAGGGAGCTGTCAGGCACAGAGGGCGAGGACCTTCCGAGAGATCCTGGCACAGGTGAGGATCTGCCAAAAACTCCACTGCAGGAATCACCCCTTAATGGCTCTTCATGTTGTGTCTTCCCTGATGCTTTGGTGCCGTTGTGCATTCCCAAATTATCCATGCTTTGTGCCTTCCCCCGGTGTTTCTCAGCTGTGTAAATTCTCCCCAATGAACAGGATTTCAGACTTATGCAACGGATATTTCATCGTGGATTAAACAAGAGGAGGAGCCACCCTGCCCTGCACAACAGGACCTGGAGAAAGAGGAAATCTCTACAATTCCAAGTACAGGTCAGTAATGGATTTCAGCTGGGATTTCAGGGACAGTAAATCTAGTTTAGAGTATTTTTTAATACTGTATGAAATGTCACAACCTTACGATGTAAACCATGAGAAAACTGGGACAAACCTCAGTCTGCTGGTTAATATTTGGTGACAAAAATTTCAGGTTCTGTCAGCTGAAGAGACTCCTTCCCCCTTGAGCCAGCCAAAAGCTGTCAGAGGCGCTGGCTTGGGCTTGTGTTGAGGCAAGCCCAGAGGTGTGCTCAGGCTGCATGGATTGAGTCTGTGCTGCTTTTACCTGGATAAAAACCTGGCTGAGGGCTGGGCCCACAGAGTGCTGGGCAAGGGAGTGACACCAGCTGGTGGCCAGTGACCAGTGGTGTCCCAAGGGCTCAGTACTGGGGCCATTCTGTTTAATGTCTTTATCAACGATGTGGATGAGGGGATGGAGGGCACCCTCAGTCCTTTTTATGGACAGGATTCCCTGCCCTGAAGACAAGTTCCTCACTTCCCATGCAGTCAGTTCTTCCAGGCCTTTCTGTAAATGGCTTGGAGGCTTTGGGGATTTTTGGTGGTCTTGATCCCCTCCTATAATCCATTCCCACTTCTTACCCTCATTCCTGCCTTTGTGCTGTGTTGTGCTTGTCTTCAGGAGCTACAACAAGGATGTTTGTCCCAGAAATTGCTGCCCTATCTCCACATGGCCCCCCCTTCTCCAGCCAAATCTTGTTCTTTCTCATGTCATGTTAATCAACAGTCCTTGGTTGGCTCCATGGCCATCTAGTTATCAGTGTTTGGGACACACACATTCCTTTATTTTCTGGGAATCAGGAGCTCAGTGGGTCCCACTTTGGACCACAGTTTATAGAGTCACAAGAGAGTGGGCTTTAATCACAGTGATTTTCCGTCCTGGCTGCAGTTCAAGTCAGTGACTTTCTTTGAAAGTTCAATAACAAAAATATTATTCCACTTGGGTTGTTATTCAGGCAAGAAGAATAAGTTTCCAAGGCTGTTCATTAAAAAACAGATGCTCATTAGACAACTCCAGTTCCTGGGAGCAGAGAGTGCTTCTGATAGGCTTAGGAGGGGAGGTTTAGGTTGGATATCAGGAAAAGGTTCTTCTCCCAGGGGGTGGTGGGGCACTGAACAGATATTAAAAAATGCAGTTTAAAAAAGTCCTATTTCCCTGGAGATATTGTTTCAGTGGACGCTGGTACTTGTTCCCCCCCTCCCTATTAATGATGTGGCTGTAGGCTGGGAGGGACATTCCTAAGGGGACTCCTGAATTAAAAATCTCTGAAATCTCTCTGTTTCAGATGAAAATTTGAAGAGGGACCATCAAGCAGACTGCTTTGAGAACAAGACCTGTGACTTAGAGATACCAGGAAGGCCAGGAGAGGGGTTTCCCAAAGATGCCAGCCATGGAGTGCCATGGGACAGTCCGTGGAATTCAGAAGTGATGGAAACAACCACCACCGTGAATGGGAATGGCCTTGGAGGGGATGCTCAGTACGAGTTCTTTAGTGCTCAGGAAAGGAGCCTTGAAAAGCAACCCTGCGTGTACAAGTGTGAGAGAAACTCCCCACAGCAGGGCCAGCCTCAGGGAGAAGGGGAGATGTTTCCAGGCCCCACGTGTCAGAGGGTGTTCCCTCTGCTGCACCCACACCCGGGAGAGAAGGGAACAGGACCGGGAGAGAAAGGAAGGGGCCCTGGAGGTGCTCCTGCCTCCTGCGAGGGGCCGGGGCCCCGTTCCGAGTGTGGAGAGGCTCCCCCGGGCACAGGCAGGCCCCGTGACCAGGACAGCCTGGGCACAGAGGAAGCTGCTGAAAACGAGGAGAGCTTCCCCACGGACACATCGGGAGCCAGCCCCTGCTGGGATCCACCCCCGGCCCGGGGCAGCCCTGCCCAGCAGCAGAGCCAGGGCCGGGGCAAGTCCTACATTTGCAGCGACTGTGGGAAAAACTTTGTTTGCCACTCCTGGCTCGTTAGGCACCAGACAAGTCACACGGGAGAGAGGCCCTACAAGTGCTCCAAGTGTGACAAAACCTACAGGAGGAAGGATTACCTCCTGAACCACCAGCGCCGGCACACGGGAGAGAGGCTTTTCCAGTGTCCTCTCTGCAGCAAAAGGTTTGTGCTCAAGAGGAGCCTGCTGAAGCATCAGGAAGGTCACATGCAGGACACACACGTGCCGCTGGTCAGCTGGCCCTGCGGGGAACATCAGGGGCTCCGTGATGCATTCCATATAGGACATCCCCCACGGCCCCCTCGGGGTCCCCTCGCTGGGCCAGGGCAGCTCTGTGCCAGACCCTGAGGGCAGGAGAAAGCTGTGGAACAGCCATCCCGAGCCCCTCCCAGGAAAAGGGAGGTGGCTGGGGGTTGTTTTCCGTGTTAGACAGCATTCACCAGTGCCTGTGGATTTGGGGAGGTGTTGGAGGTACTGCTGGCTGTGAATCCATGTGGGAGAGAAACCGCGTTGACATGGAACAGTTTGTGATGTTTGTTACAAAGAAGAATTGTCTGAATAGAGAGAAATTATCTGAAATGTTATCCCGGGAGTCCGGAGTCCTTGGACTGGGCTGGGAACAAGTGAGTTAAAGGTATTAATTGTCCACTAAATGGTGTCAGGAAACACCCGCTTGGATGAAATACTTTGGGAAAGGAAGTGTTGCCCCTGTGGCTGTATGAGGAAGCCTCTTTCTTCAGTGGCCAACAGAAAGAAGGCTGCCGAGCCTGGGAGGCAGCTCATTCCCACTGTTAAATCCTGGGGCTCCTTGTTGCTGAGCTGCAAGGGAGAATTCCTGGAGGGTGAGATCCTTACTGGGAGTTGTAAAATGGCCGGGGAGCCTGGAATATGGTTTCAATTTTGCATAGCCTTAAAGTTGTGTTGCATTTATTTTCCCACATTGTTAACGGTCTTCTGTTTTTGTTCAATTTTCCAAACCCCGTGAAAGCGGAACATGGAGATGCTGCAGAAACCTGGGAAACATGGAGTTAACGAGCTGCTGTGTCCCAAACACTGATAACAGGATCTGCTGGAGGGAGAGGGGGCCATGTGGAGGTAGGGCAGCTCTGCTCCTCCAGACTCCTTGTGTCCCGCTCCCAAGAGGAAAGAAGCTCCCAAGGTTTGTAGATGCCCGTGGGCAAAACGGAGCGACAGGTGTCAGAGGGGTCCAAAAAAGCTCACAAAGTTCTATTAGAAAATTCCACACTCAGTGTGGGAATTGGTATTTTTGCCCTTATCTTCTGGTATTAAGAGAAATAGCAGAGTAAAAGAAAAGAGGGAAGAGAGAGAGGGAGATCAGAGAGGCGAAGGGGAGGAGATCGCCAGTCCTGGCTCTGGCATCGATCCAGCTGACACAGTGTCCAGGATCCCAGAGGTGCCCCTGTGAATGCTGTATCACCCTTTTATAGCCAAGTTTTCCACACCCTGGGGCCACTTTTTTCACTTTTGATGCAAGCAAGTGAGCAGACACAGTCCATCCCTCTGGATCCTCCTAGAAACGGGTCAGGGGGTCTTTGGTGGTTTTGATCCCCCCCAAACTGATCAACCTTTGTTGGACACTCCATGCCCTGTGCTGTTCCACGTTGTGCTTATCTCCAGGAGCCAGCATGAGGGCGTTTGTCCCAGAAAAGAGCTGCCCCAGCTCCGTGTGCTCCCTTCTCCAGCCACATCCTGTCCTTTCCCGTTCCGTGTCTCACACAGCAGTCCTTAGCTGGCTCCACAGCTGTGGCTGAGACACACACACACACCCTTATCTCCTGGCCTTCTACAGAATCCAAAGTGATAAACCTCGGCCTGAAAAATTATCAGCTTGGGACTCTACTGGCTTCAGCAGAATGCAGGGAAAGAGTTATTGGAGAATTTAGATAAGAAAAAGCGTGGTAGAGAGAAACAAGACTCCAGAGAGGAAATAGAAGGGAGGAAAAGAGCTGTCAGTGAAAACTGAGCAGCTGCAGAGAGAGTTACAGGAAGAAAAGCCCCAAAATTGGAAAAATCAGAGGGGCTGAAAATATCGGAGGGTCCCCCTCTGCAGGCACACCCTTTGTTCCAGTTTGTCCCTTGTTAGCGGGATTGGGACACAGCAGCACATTAACTCCTTGGTGCCCGGGATGCCACACCCCAGGGCACTGCCCGCACGGTGTTGGGACCCACAGCTTTTATTTGAGCCAACTCAGCTGGAACTCCAGAAATTCCCTTTCCTGCCGCAGCAGGAATTTGCCATTGTGGTACTTTAATAATTTTTAAATCAAGGAGTGCAGGCACTGCATGGAGTCAGTGCACCGTAGCCTCTGGAATTTTTTTGGGGTTAAGGTTGGCAGATTCCTGGTTCTCACCCAGGAGCCATAAATTAACCTGAGCAGTTTGACACAGGAGCATTGGCTCCAGGGATTTTAACTCTTTGCCCTCCGGGTCCTACCTGAGCATCCTGCTATGTTAATACTGCATATTGTGCTCCCGTGTCTATTAAAAATTGTATTAATTGTTGGCAAGAACCAGCTGGAATGTGAATGTCCAGGCTATTATTTTGGCTGCGTGGATAAGATTCCACTTGCTGGATGTCTGGCTATTAAGGAAATTTCCCCGTCTGCCCATCCAGGAGTCACAGCTGAGCATCACCTGAGCTGGGACCGGCGCCCGTGAGCCGGTGGGTCCCTGTTTGATCCCACACTCACACAGGTCTCCTCACAGACTGCATCCCAGATTTCCCATAGCAGAGCCTCGGGCACAATAATTTAATCTTCATACAGCAACAGCATAACAGCTCCCGGTGGTGCTTCCAGAGAGAGATCCCAAACAAAGCAATTCCACCCTCCTCCCCGGGCTTTTCTCCCCTCACAGTCTAAACTGAAAATCTGGGATGATCGGCTCCTGCTGTGCCCCTGCGTGTCCCTCGCTGCGCCCTTTGTTATGGAAAGCTCGGGCAGTTCCCGGCCCCTGGCCTCGGGCTCCTGATTGTTTCCCTCCGCTGTGCCCAGGGTGCTCCTGCAAATCAACCCCCTGGGTCGGATCAAACGGGATCGTTTTTTATGAGCCATTTCCCGCTCCACCCCCAGAGGTCCAGGAGATTCAGAGGTGTTGGAGGAGATAAAGAAAGACTTTTCCCCGGTTCTCGGGATCAACCCAAGTTTCCATCCCGTTCTTCAGGGGACACAACGGGTTTTCTAATCTGTGCGATTGTAGCAGCCAGGGCTCCAAGGAGTTAAGGCGCTGCTGTGTCCCAAACGCTGATAAGGAGCAGGATGGAACAGGATGCGACTGGAGAGGGAGCGCGGCAGATAGGGCAGCGCTGCTCCGGAGGCCAACTCCCCCTCGGGCCGCGGGGACACAACAAACACAGGACAAGGCCAGCGGGGAAGGAGCACGGAGATGAGCAGAGAGGGATCAAGAGCACCACAAGCCTTCAAAGCCCTCCGACCCAATTCCAGAAAGGTCCGGGAGCAGGATTGCGCACACTCCCTCATTTGCATGGGAAGTGGGAAACCTGATCCCGGGGCGGGGAAAATTTACCCATAAGAAGGTGCTCCCACAGCATCCTCGGGACCCTGCACATCCTGCAGACCCGGATCGGCGCTGGAGCCAGGACTGGTGATGTTTCCTGACCTCTCCCTCTTCCCTCCTTTCTTTTTAATTTACTAAGAGAACAGAAGGGGCTAACTCACCCCAATTTCCATGTCGAGTCTGTAATTTACTAATCAAACTTCGTAGCTCTTTTGGGACCCTCTGGTGTTTGGACCCCGGGCATCTCCGTGCCTGAGGAACTTCGCTCCCCTGTGGAGCGGGACAGGGCAGCTGCTCCTTAAACATCCTCCTTCCGAGACCTTTCGCTCGTGTTTGGGGTCTCTCACGGGGCTGAGTCGGACGTGTGGCCTTGTAAGGACACAATTTACTCCTTTTACTAGTAAGAGTCTGGATTTGTCACCTGTCACCTTGTTGGGGGCGTCGTGGGCAAAAAAAAAAAAAAATAGAGAAACAGGTGTCTGAGTCAAGGAAGAGCCTGTTTGGGGTCAGAGCTCCTTCACTTTTCCTTAAAGGAAACTTCCTTAAAGGGCCTTTTTTTGCCTGCGTGTTTCTGCTTAAGTTTTGTCAGGATGTTTGATTCGTTGGCTGGAAATTTCAGGGGTTTTAATTAAAACTATCAAATGCCACGGGTCGTTCTGCAGCAGGAAGAGAGGAGCGAGGCTGAAGCCAGAGGAGGAACTCAGCGGCTGCCTCCCCCAAACCCAAGATTTCAAGGCATCTTTGCGTTGGGAGGAAACGGGCGCGGAGGAGGGGAGCGGCGGGGAGGCGGGGGCCGGTCCCGGGGTCCGCCTGCGCTCCAGGCGGGGGAGGTTCCCTCCGCTCCCCGGGCCCGCACTCCGAGACGGCGAATCCCCCGTCCCACCGGTGCTCGGAGAGGGGTCCAGGGGCTCCGGTCCCGTCCCGCGGCCGGTGTTCGGTGAGGAGTCCCCAGGGCTACAGCCCCGTCCTGCTGCCGGCGCTCGGTGAAAGATCTCTGGGCTTCGGCCCCATCCCGCGGCCGGCGCTCGGTGAGGGGGTGCAGGGCCTCCGTCCCGCGGCCGGTGCTCGGTGCGGGTTCCCGGGGCTCCTTCCCCGTCCCGCGGCCGGTGCTCGGTGCGGGTTCCCGGGGCTCCTTCCCCGTCCCGCGGCCGGTGCTCGGTGCGGGTTCCCGGGGCTCCTTCCCCGTCCCGCGGCCGGTGCTCGGTGCGGGTTCCCGGGGCTCCTTCCCCGTCCCGCGGCCGGTGCTCGGTGCGGGTTGCCGGGGCTCCTTCCCCGTCCCGCGGCCGGTGCTCGGTGCGGGTTGCCGGGGCTCCTTCCCCGTCCCGCGGCCGGTGCTCGGTGCGGGTTGCCGGGGCTCCTTCCCCGTCCCGCGGCCGGTGCTCGGTGCGGGTTCCCGGGGCTCCTTCCCCGTCCCGCGGCCGGTGCTCGGTGCGGGTTGCCGGGGCTCCTTCCCCGTCCCGCGGCCGGTGCTCGGTGAGGGTTCCCGGGGCTCCTTCCCCGTCCCGCGGCCGGTGCTCGGTGCGGGTTGCCGGGGCTCCTTCCCCGTCCCGCGGCCGGTGCTCGGTGCGGGTTGCCGGGGCTCCTTCCCCGTCCCGCGGCCGGTGCTCGGTGCGGGTTCCCGGGGCTCCTTCCCCGTCCCGCGGCCGGTGCTCGGTGCGGGTTCCCGCGGTTCCGACCCCGCCGCCGTTGCCAGGACAACGAGAGGACGCCGCTCCCCATCCCCTCCTCCCTTCCCTCCTCATCCAATCAGCGCCCTGCTTTCCCGCGCGCTGACCAATGGGGATGAGCGCCCTTGCCCGCCCCCTCCTCGTGGAGCCCGCCGCGCGCCGGGGGGTGGGCGGAGCCGGGGGCGGCGGGCCAATAGCGAGGAGGGAGTGGTTAGGGCTGGCTCTCGATTGGCTGCTGCTGCCCGGCACCGCCTCTGATTGGCTGCTGCGGCTTGGCGCGGCCGAGGGGGAGGAAGATGGCGGCGCAGCGTGGCGGTGAACGCCGCGGGTCCCGCGTGGCTTCCCGGGGCGCAGAGCCGGGTCCGGCCCCGCTACAGCCCTGCTGCGCCTTCCCGAGGGCCCCGGCCCCGCTACAGCCCTGCTGCGCCTTCCCGAGGGCCCCGGTCCCGCTACAGCCCTGCTGCGCCTTCCCGAGGGCCCCGGTCCCGCTACAGCCCTGCTGCGCCTTCCCGAGGGCCCCGGCCCCGCAGCACGGGGAGGGGAGCGCCGGTACCCGCTTCCCCATAGCTGTGGGACGGGGAGAGAGGCACAGACACCCCCGGCATGTGCAGGGCGTGAAAGCAGCGCTGGGCTGGAATGGTTTGTGTTGAAAGGGACCTTAAGGATCATCCAGTGCCACCCCTGCCACGGGCAGGGACACTTCCCACTGTCCCAGGCTGTTCCAAGCCCCAGTGTCCAGCCTGGCCTTGGGCACTGCCAGGGATCCAGGGGCAGCCCCAGCTGCTCTGGGCACCCTGTGCCAGGGCCTGCCCACCCTCCCAGGGAACAATTCCTTCCCAATATCCCATCTCTGATTCAGTTTAAAGCCATTCCCTGTGTCCTGTCCCTCCATGCCTTGTCCCCAGTCCCTCTCCAGCTCTCCTGGAGCCCCTTCAGGCCCTGGAAGGGCCTCTGAGGCCTCCCTGGAGCCTTCTCTTCCCCAGCTCTCTCAGCCTGGCTCCAGAGCAGAGGGGCTCCAGCCCTCGGAGCAGCCCCGTGGCCTCTTCTGGACTCACTTGAACATGTCCCTGCCCTTCCTGTGCTGGGGCCCTATGGACACCTGGCCCCAAGGAGCTGATGTGCTGCTGTGTCCCAAACTCCCATAACAAGCACGTTAGAACGGGATGTGGTTGGAGAAGGGAGGCACACAGGTGAGGCAGCACCTTCCTGGGGCCTCTTCCTTGTTCTGCTCCATGGAGATAAGGGCAGTGGGAAAAATCATTGTGGGAATGGGGTCTGGAAGTGGGCACAGAGTGTCACCAAGCACTGATCCAGGAGAGGTGGATCAAGACGCCCAAAGCCCCTTTCCAGAAAGCTCTGGGAGAAGGGACTGATCGTCCTCACTCATTTACATGAAAAGGGAGAAACCTGATTCCAGGGTGGGGAGAACTGACCTGTGAAAAGGTGCCCTCAGGACTGGATCAGTGCTGGAGTCAGGATTGGTGATCTCCTTCCCTCTCCCATCTGATCTCCCTCTCTCTCTTCCCTCTTTTCTTTTATCCTTTTATTTCCCTTACTACCAGAAGAAAAGGGCAAAAATACCAATTTCCCTGCTGAGTGCTTAATTTACTAATCCAGCTCTGTGAGCTTTCTTTGGACCCTCTGATCCTTGTTCATTTTTGACCACGGGCATCTGCAAACCTTGGGATCTTCCTCCTCTTCGGAGCAGGATGCAGCAGGATCCCTGGATGGTTTATTCCCTGTTCCAAAGATCTCCTCACTGACTGAAAACTGACACCCCTGAGACTCTCCTCTGGTATGATGGAGGAGCTCTTGGCACACCCCGAACTTCCATTTTTTGGGGATTATTTGCTGTGTGCTGGATAACCTTTGGAGCTCAGGATCCCTCATGGATACACAAATGAACGAAGCTCGTGTCTGTGTGCACAGCAGGGGTAAATGAAACGTAAATCTGCATATTCAGGGGGCATTACACTGATTTTAAAGCTTTTTTTTTTCCTTTTCAGATGTGGATTTGAAGCAGCTGGGAAAGACCTGTGGGAAGTTCAGCCCCGCATTTCACTCGGTCACCTCAGCTCTTCCTCTTTGCCAAAACCATGGGGTTTTTCGGAGAAACTTAGGCCTGTTTGGGACTGAGGTTGATTGGGAACTCCCTAAACGTTCCTCCCAGTGTGCTTTTTGGCGTTTTTCCCCCGCTCCTGGTGCTTGACAATGGTTTATTGTGCGGCCCTGAACTGCCAGAACGGCACGAACGGAGCCTACAAGAACAGCTCCGTCACTTTTTATGGATTCCCCCTACAAAACGAACCCCTCTTGAGGCAGTGGATCCAAAACATGGGCCGGGACATGGAGACCCCCTCCAAATACCAGCGCCTGTGCTCGGAGCATTTCGAGGAGAGCTCCTTCGAGACGGATCCTTTGAAAAGCCACAAGAACCGGCGCCTGCTGAAGGAAGCTGTTCCCAACAAATTCATCCTGGGGGAAGATGGGAGCTGGCTCGTGGGCACCCCCCAGGGTTTCTGCGGCGTGGGGAGGAACAAAACCCGAAAACGGATCTGGAATCCCAAGAGCTGGAGGGTAATTGAGGGGTTGGAGAGTGGGAATAAATGAGATTAAAGGGAGATTTGCCTGTAAAGCCTTGGGAGCAGCTTGGAAAAATATCCCTTCGAGGGTTTGATTAATAATAATAATATTGTTATTCCCTAATAATAAGCTTTCATTACGAGGGAGGAGCTTTTCCAGCCAGCCTGACAGATCATGGCACTGCCCCAGGGTTTATTTAAAACACTGAATTATTTTCTTTCTCATTGAAGGAAGAGCCATATTCCCTGGGGGGGCTGGGCATGGATGCTGACCATGGATATCTTTTTTTATGACTAATTTCTGACCCAGTTGTTGGAACAAATAATTGTTCTGGCTGAGTCACATCATTTCAGAGCCTTTTCTCTCCTTCTGGATTAACAGTAGAAGGTTCTTATGTAAAATCCTTCATTAATATGCTGCTTACACATAGCACAGACATCGCTGGGAGCAGCTGGGAGGTGCCACGTGTTTAAACTGTTGGGATAAGAGGGTTTTCAGGAATTCACAGCTCCCCTGACTGTGGCACATTTTGCTTTTTAGGCCCCTGGGATGTTTCCTCAGTGGCCACGACTGGAGGATTGGCAGAATGAATTTTATAAGCAACTGCTAAAGGAGAAATACGGATCTTTGATCACACTGGGAAAAGGTCAGTGTTCCCTCTCCAAAGGGGCACGTGCTGGGCCTGGCCTGGCTCTTGTCTCTCCTCAAATCCCTGGATTTTTAGACAATTCATCTTTAAGTGCTTGTGAATCTTTGTGAGGGACAAGAAGCTCCACAATTTTCCTTTAAGAGGTTGTAGGAGAGTTTAGGATCCCAGGGAATGCACCTGCCAACAGAAACAAGGAACAAGGAGTGGAAAAGGTTGGGACCCAGGAGCTGCAGTGGCACACGGGATCATTAATCCTGTACCCTCATTAATTACAGTGAAGTTGTGTTTTCCTCATCCCTACACCCTGATGTATGTTTGGCTTCAGGGTTCCATGAAGAGAATTGAACTATTTTGATGCAGAAATAGTTGAATTTCTCAAGTGATGCCCAGAAAATGAAGGAATCTCATTAATTAGCTTTAAATGCCCAACTATATGTTTGCTTGAAGTTACTGATATTTTAAATCTGAATCTGTGAGTCCTCCCTGGCTCCTCAGCATTCATTCCTTGCATTGATTCCTAGAAGAACCTACTGCTGAAACTGGGGGCATTGCACAAGGGGAATTAGCTGGGGAAAAGATGGGACTGAGCCATAAAACCCAGCACCAGGTGGCTGAATTTGGGGTTAAGGCTCAAATCTGAGACCTTCCACTTTCCAACATTTAATTTTCAACCTTCTGGGTGTAATTCCTGGGATATTTTATAAAAGTTGGGACACAAATCCAGTTCACCTGCCTCCCAGCCATCCTTTCAGACACTGGGGCAGCTGCGTTTGCTGTTCCCTCCTCGTTGGATCTTTTCCTGGAATAACAGAGATGCTCTTTAGAGAGTGGGTGACGCAGGGATTTGCTGGAAAACCATCAGAGGGAAATATTAACAACCATCATTCCCATGTTCCTTCTGTTCCTTGTTCAGACCATCCTGTTCCCAAAAGCCACGTCCCGGCAGGAGGAGCGGTGCAGGTCAAGGAGCTGCAGGATTTGGTGGGAAGGAAAATTCCTGCCAGCCTCAGCACAGGTGTGTGGGAATTCACTGGCAGCATCTTGAGCTTGGTAGGATTGGAGGGAGGGGGGATCCCAGCTCATCCCTGTTATTTTTTTACCCAGAACTTGGGGGTTTTGTCCGGATGCAGTGAATCCGGAATTGTTCTTTGGAGATCTGTGTTCTGTTACATCAGACACGGGACACATTTGGAATCTCCTTGTTCCAGGCCACGGTGGTGCCACGACCAGCTCCCGCCTGCAGGATGCAGGAGGCACCCAGCCGCACGGATCACCCTTGGGAGCATCCCAAGCCCCGCGCTGCCCCAGCTCGGAGCGGGGGGAAGCGTCGGGGAGCGGCCACGACCCAGCGGCGCAGCCCGTGGCAATGAGGAGCGGTAACAGCGTCCTGGCGGGGCGGGAGCTGGACGAGTTCCGGCGGTTCCTGCTGTGCCACCAGGGCCGGCCCGAGGAGGCGGCGGTGCCGTGGTTCATCTGCACGCAGTGCGGGAAGAGCTTTGCCCGCCACGCGTACCTGCTGCGGCACCAGCGCACCCACAGCGGGCAGCGGCCCCACGCCTGCGCCGAGTGCGGCCGCAGGTTCCTGGCGAAGCCCACCCTCAACAGCCACCTCAGGACGCATTTCCACATCATCCGGGTGCCAAAAGCCTTCCCGGGGTAGATCTTTCCAGCTGTCAAGATCCCTGCTCTGTCCAGAGGTGTGGGGGGTTTACGGTCCTGTGTGGATTAGAGGGAAGCTTTGGGATAAGGCAGTTGTCCTAAACGGAGTCAAGTCCTGATTGGATTTGGTGCTGGGCTAATGGTCATTGATTAGGAGCTGATTTTAATTAGTGGTTGAATAATTCCTGTCATTCTTACCATGCTCCATCCAGCATCGAGGAGTTGGATAGAGCAGCATTGGCTGTACCAAAAAGGGGCATTAAAAAAACCTGGTGCACCAACGTGCTGGAGAACATCCAGAGTAGCACAGAGAAACCCTGGAAGTTTTCAGGGATGAAAAATGGAGAATTGGGAATGGGATTGTCTCCTGGTAATTGATGTTTGAAGCAACCGATTCCGGGCTTTATTTCCCCCCTTCAGCTGCTCTCCCATGACTGTACCTGCAGAACAAACTCTATTTTTGGGTTCTATTTTTGTACTGACCCCCATCTATTTCTTGTGGGGCGAGATGCTGCTTTGGTGTCTGAAATTCTGGGGAAAAAAAAACCCCATGGATCTATTCTTCCTGTGTGTGCAGTGTGCCGGTGATGTTCCTCTGGGGAGTGGAAACGCGATGGGGAGAAGGTGAGAGGAGAGGAGGGAGAGCCTGTGGAGGCAGCACATGCAGATTTTGTGTTTTCTCCCCACGTGCTGGTGGTTTTCAGCATTTTTGATTATTCCAGTTGAGTGCCAAGAGGGAAAATGTGTTGCCTCCAGTTGGAGGGGTGTCCTCAGTCACAGGCTCCAGCTGGAAGGAAGTCTCCAGGCTCAGCAGCCCCTGAGGAGCAGGAGAGAACCAGCTGGTGCTGTGCTGGAGTTCCAGGAGTTCTGAGCAGGACTGGGAAAATACACTTGGCCCCAAAGCATCCTGCCCATCCCAAGTACAGGAATAATGTCCCAAAACCCTTTTGCCATGGGCTTCTCATTGTTTCCTTCTCATAAGTGAAGTCCTGGGATTGGCTTTGCTTTTATTCCTCATGGAATCCCAGGCTGGCTTGGATTGGAAAGGATGTTAAGGATCATCCCATTCCAAACCCCCTGCCATGGGCAGGGACAACTCCCACTGTCCCAGGCTGCTCCAAGCCCCAATGTCCAGCCTGGCCTTGGTCACTGCCAGGGATCCAGGGGCAGCCACAGCTGCTCTGGGAATTCCAGCCCAGCCCCTCCCCACCCTCCCAGCCAGCAATTCCCAATTCCCAATCTCACATCCATTGCTGCCCTCTGGCAGTGGGAAGACATTCCCTGGGTCCTGTCCCTCCATGCCTTGTCCCCAGTCCCTCTCCAGGTTGGGATGCTCCAATGTGGGATGTGGTTTCACAGCCTGGACATCCTGCACTGCTCCCAGCCTTTGGAGAGCTCCAGCAGGAGGGAATGTGTCCTGGACTGGGATGCAACTCCATTCCCGCAGAGGGGATGGTTCCTCTGTCTCCTGACCGCTGGATCCCATGGGATGCTCCAGGCCCCAGCACCCCTCACTCCTGAGGGGCAGAGCTGCTGTGCCAGACCCAGCTTTAACTCCCACTGCCACAAAGAGCGGGATCCTCAGCAGGTGCTGTCCTGGGGGATCAAAGCTTCTCCCAGGAGGACCTGACATTCCCAGGGCAATACCACGTGCATGGTAAGAGATGTTGGGAGAACGTTGGGAATAAACCAGGCAAACCCTGTCTGAGCTGGCAGATGAGATCTCAGTGGCTGAGGGAGCTGGGAAAGGGGCTCAGGCTGGAGCAAAGGAGGCTCCGGGGGGACCTTGTGGCTCTGCACAAGTCCCTGACAGGAGGGGGCAGCCGGGGGGGTCGGGCTCTGCTCCCAGGGAACAGGGATGGGAAAATTGGAAAAGTACGCATATTTAGATTGGATATTGGAGAAAATGTCTCCATGAAAAAGGCTCTGCCATGGGGCAGGGCCTTGGGGGCTTGGGTGTCCCAGCTGGGCTGCAGGGGACAGGGAGCGATGACATCCTGGAGGGAAATGGCTGCTCGGGCTCCCGTGATGCTGCTCAGCCCGTTAACCCTTCTTGTCCCACTGCCCTCCCTTCCCCCGGGGCTGGGGTCATCCCAGTCCGTGTCCAGCCCAGGGGAGCCCCCACCGTGGTCCATCCATAAGATCCTGGAGCACCAAGGCACCGGAGGAGCTTTTCCCGGGATAGTCCCAGGAAGGTGGGACCAGAACACTTTTCCCTGGCACGAGCCCCAGCCCCTGGCCCTGTTAGAGTGAAGGGTTCCAGGGTTGGGATGAGCACACGAGCTGGTGCCAAACCCAGAATGTCCCCCCCACGAGAGTCTTCTGGCCAGGACGGGGGTCCTGGTGTGGGTGGTCACGTCCTCGGCCCCCACGGCTCATGGCCCTCGGTGCCACCAGGCGTGCCCCGGGGGGGAAGGGGTGTCCCAGCACAGCAGAGCTGCGGCCCTGGCTGTGGCACGGCCGTGGTGCCCAGCTGAGCGGGGTACCCCGGGGGCTTTGGGCTCTGGGCACCCCCAGGGCTCGGGGCTGGTGCTGATCCTGGAGCCAGGGTTGGTGGTGATAGCGGGGCTGGTGCTGACCCCAGCGTCAGTGCCAGCACCGGGGGTGATGCTGGTGCTGGGCCTCGGTGCCGGTGCCAGTGCTGATGTCAGTGCCGGTGCTGACACCGGTGCCCGTGCCAGCACCGATGCCCGCGCTGGTGCCAGCGCCAATGTCACTTATGCTCGTGTCACCATCGGTGCTGATGCCGCTGCAGAGACCGGTGCTGGGCACAGAGCCGATACCGATTCCCATGGTGGTGCCAGTGCCGCGGCTGGTGCCGGGGTCTCGGTGCTAGGGGTGGACGTGGCAGCGCCGGTGGCAGTGCCGGTGCACCGGTGCCACTGAGGGTGCCACTGCCGGTACCCGCGGCCGTGGTGGAGCCACTGCCGGTGCCAGCGGACCGTGGCGGTGCCGGTGCCGGTGGCAGAGCCGGTGTGGGTGCCGGTGCCGGTGGCGGGGCCGCTCCCGGCAGGCGGTGGCGGCACCGGGGCCGCGCCGGTGGCGGAGCCGCTCCCGGTGCCGGTAGGCGGCAGTGCTCCGCGCTCCCGCCGCTCCCCGCCCGCTGCCGCCCAGCCCGGAGGAGGCGGATGCGATTCCCCGGCTGCCCGTGGCTGCTCGGCGGGGCGGCGGGGCCCGGCCCGTGCGCAGGCACCGACAGCGGCCCCGGCCCCGCTCCCGGCCCCGCTCCCGGCCCCGGCCCGGCCCCGCTCCGCGCTCGCCGCCGCCGCCGCCCGGCCCCAGCCCCAGCCCCGGCCGCCGGGGCCCGGCCCAGCTCCGCGGGGCCATGGCCGAGTGGGCGCCCGCCCAGGTAAGCGCGGCCCGGGGCACCGGCACCGAGCACCGGCCGCAGGCGGAGCCGCCCCGCCCGCCCCGCTCCCGCTCCCGCCGCCGCCCGGCCCGGCCCGCGGCCCCGGCCGGGACCCTCCGGCACTCCCAGCCCGCGGGGCCCCCGCCACCTCCGGGGACCAGAGCCGCGGTGGCCCCGGTGCCCCGGGATGTGGCTGAGCACCCCTGCCCCGGGATGTCCGTGCGTCCCCGGGATGCGCCGGGCACCGCTGACCTGGGATGTCCACGTGCCCTCGGGATGCCCCGGGATGTCCCCAGGGACCCGACCCGCCACGGCCCCAGCGCTCCCGGGATGCCCCGGGTCCCGCTGACCCGGGATGGCCGTGTGTCCCCAGGCAGCTCTGCGCCGGGATATCCCCGTGTCCCCAGGATGCCCCAGGGTGCCCCGGGATGCTCTGAGCAGGCTTCAGCCCGGGGATGCCCCAGGCACCTCTGTCCTGGCATGTCCCTGTCCGTCCCCAAGGTGTCCCTGGACACCCCTGGTCCACAGTTGCCCTGGCTGCTCCCTGCCCACCCAAACCCATCCTCCTCCTGAGTGGATTCCAGCCTGGGCAGGCCCAGGAATGGCTCCCAAGGGATTAGGGTGACAAGTTGGGAGGGGGTCATCATGGTGACCTGCTGAGGCTGGTGTTCCATGGGGACAGTGATGGGCACTGCCCCCACGGCCACCCTGGCCTGTCACTCACTGTCCCCTCAGGCCGATGGGCATCAAACTCAGGGGTCCCCTGCAGTTCTGGGGCTGCTGGTGGCCAAAAGCCCTGGAACTGGGGAACAGAGGCTCCAGGGGGTCACTGTGGGCCTCCTCCCACTCATGCCCTCCCCGTGGCCCAGGTGCAGGAGTGGAACATGGAGGCCCCTCACCTGATGCCGCTGCAGCCGCCGCTGCTGCCGGAGCGGGCGCACGTGCGGGAGGCGCAGCTGCACTCCGCCGAGGCCTCGCTCTGGACCGTGGTGGCCACGGTGCAGGCCATGGAGAGGAAGATCGACCTCCTGGCCACCCGCCTGCTCAGCCTGGAGGGCCGCTCCGGCACGGCCGAGAAGAAGCTCCTGGACTGCGAGAAGACGGCCATGGAATTTGGGAACCAGATGGAGAGCAAGTGGGCCGTGCTGGGCACCCTCATCCAGGAGTACGGGCTGCTCCAGCGGCGCCTGGAGAACGTGGAGAACCTCCTGAAGAACAGGAACTTCTGGGTGCTGCGGCTGCCCCCTGGCCCCCGGGGCGAGGTCCCCAAGGTAGAGGGTCCCAGGGGGCTGCAGGACAGTGGGGGGACCCTCGGTTTCCCTGAGGAGTGGGCACCACTGAGCCGGGGGGTCTTGTCCCCACAGGTGCCAGTGACATTTGTTGACATCGCCGTCTACTTCTCAGCGGAGGAGTGGAAGAACCTGGAGGAGTGGCAGAAGGAGCTGTACAACAACCTGGTGAAGGAGAACTATGAGGCTTTGCTATCCCTGGGTAAATGTCCCTTTTCCCATTTCCTGGCAGGAGGCAGCGATGGCTGCATCTCCCCGGAGGGTGCCCTGGTCCCCTGCCAGTGGTCAGCAGTGGCACTCGCTGTGTCCTGGGACCACCATTCCAGAGGGAATGCTCCATGGCTCGTGCTGTGTGTGGGGACAGGGTGACACGCTGTGCCATGCCAGTGCTGCCACGGTGTTGCCCAGGGGTCTGGAGAGGGTCCTTGTCCCCCAGAACCCAGGAACTGAGTGTCCACACTACACGGACCTCCAGCATGGAGCTGCCATGGGATTTAGGCGCGTTCTCTGCCAGGAGGGACGCCAGGGCCTGGCAGCCTGGTGTGTCGCCAGTGTGTCCCCCCAAGCCTGGGTGACTGGCCCTGGTGACATCAGCCTGTGTCCCCTGCAGATGGGGCCCTCTCCAGGAGCGAGGCGCAGCCCCGCAGCGAGCGCGGGGATGGACCCTGTGTCCCCGAGCAGCGGGAGCTGGAGCAGAGGGAGCTGCCGCCAGACGCCTGCGCGGGTGAGGCACCGCGGGAGGACCCATCCCCACTGCCCCCACCTCGTGTTCCCTCAGGGATGCCCCTCCTCCTTCCCCAACAGTCCCATCCCTACTGGGCCCAGTTCTCCAGCTGGGACTGGGAACTGCCATGAGTGGCCCCAGAAAATCCATGACTGTTGTGACATGGATATCCATCCCTGGGAGATCCACGTGTCCCCTGCTGCCACCACGTTGTGTCAGAGCCCATGGGCTGTGTCAGTCACCCAGCCCCATTGCCACCTGTCCCCAATGGGCTGTGCCACAGCCATCTGTTCCCAAGGGTTGTGCCTGTCCCCAAGGGCTGTCTCAGGGTCACCCATTCCAATGGGCTGTCCTATAGTCACCCATCCCCATGGCTGTCACCTATTCACATGGGCCACCTCAGGGTCCCCCATGCCCAAGGGCTGTCCTATGGTCACCCATCCCCACATGTCCCTGGGGGTGTTGGAAGTCCATAACTGCTGTTACATGGGGCTGTCCCCTGTGGCCAGAGTCCAGGGGTCACACACCGCGGGGTGTGGTGGCTGTGGGTCGCACCATGTGGCTCCTTCCTGGCCTGGCCAAGTCTCTCCTTGTGAACAGAGTCGCTGATCTCCACCTCTGACATCCTGTCCCGGATCAAGCAGGAGGTGGCCTTCGTGGGGGAGCAGCAGTTCCCGGAGGAGCGGGGGATGCCACCAGACCCCTGTGCAGGTGAGCCGGGGGCTGAGCCTGCACCCACTGGAGCCATTCCCTCCCCTGCCTCCCGGAGCAGGTTGTGGCCCCGCGTGGCTGAGTCCCTGTCCCCATCCCTGTCCCTCCCTGCAGGCGCGGACGCCCTGATCACTGCGCACGACTTCTTGTCGTGGATCAAGCAGGAGGAGGAGCCCTGTGTCCGGGAGCCCTGGGAGCTGCCCGAGAGGGAGATGCTGCCCCCGGGTCCTGGTCCTGGTGAGCGATCCCCACCATGGGGCTGGGGGTGGGGGGGGAGCACCCACCCAGGACGAGCTGTGACTTGGGGACAGCCCCAGTGTTCCCGGTGGGCACTGACCAGTCTCTCTGTCCCCTGCAGCCAGCGAGGGGCTGCTGGTGAAGACGGAGGAGCGGTGCCCCCACGCCGAGCCCCCCGAGGAGGTGGGTTTGCCGGGCAGCTCCGGGGAGCTGCTCTTCCCCGGCACGGGCTTCGGGACCCCCGAGGGACAGGCGGCGGTGCCCGCGGCAGTGGCTCTGCCGGCGCAGCACAGACTGGGCAAAGCTCCGGGCCCCGAGCCGGGCCCGGGGGCCGATGCCGGGGGCGTCCCCGCGGCGCCGCCGGGCCCCGCCGAGGAGCGGCCGCACGGCTGCGCCGAGTGCGGCAAGAGCTTCAGCGGCAAGAAGAGCCTGCGGATCCACCAGCGCAGCCACGCGGCCGAGCGGCCCTACCCGTGCGCCGAGTGCGGCAAGAGCTTCAATTGCCACTCGGGGCTGGTGCGGCACCAGATGATCCACCGCGGCGAGCGGCCCTACAAGTGCTCCGAGTGCGGGAAGTGCTACAGCCGCAAGGAACACCTGCAGAACCACCAGCGGCTGCACACCGGGGAGCGCCCCTTCGCCTGCGCCCAGTGCGGCAAGAGCTTCATCCGCAAGCAGAACCTGCTCAAGCACCAGCGCATCCACACCGGGGAGCGCCCGTACCAGTGCCCCGCCTGCGGCCGCAGCTTCCGCTACAAGGAGTCGCTCAAGGATCACCAGCGGGTCCACGGCGCCGAGGCGGGGCCGCCGCCGCTGCCGCCGCCCGGGATCCTGCCCCCCGGGGACTAGGGGCCGCCCCGCCGCGGACTGGCACCCCCCGGGACGGGGACAGCCACCGGCCACGCAGCTTCCGACCAAATCTTGGTGCCCGGCCGGGGCGGGGGGGCACGCGGGGAGCCCCGGGGGGGGGACGCGAGCCCCCAGGTCCCCCGCCACGGACGGACACTTCGCCCCCAGCGCTCCCCCCACGGACAGTGTCGCCGCACGGGGTGGGGGGCAGCCCCCCGCCGTGTCCCCCCGCGCCACCCCCCGCCTGCCGCTCTCTCCCCTCGCCCCCGCTGCTTATTTTTACTGCCCCCCCCCGCGCCGTCCCGCTGTACAGTGCTTGGGGTGTAGTTTTGTATGGACGAAGCGATATGGAATAAAGTCGTGCTGGGCTGCAGAGCCTTCAGCACCCCCGCCGCGGCTCCCCCCTGGTCTGTGGCCGCACTCCTGCCCCGTCCCCGGGGTCCTGCGCCGCGGGAAGGCAGCGGCAGCAGGATGGGGGAAGGGGGAATGTGGTGGTGGGACACGGGGTAGTGGGAATGGCAGCACTGTGGATCTGGGGGTGTGGGGGCTCAGGAGGTCCCTGTGTCACCAGCTGTGGTGGCCTCATGCTGCTGGGGCTGTGTGGAGACCCTCATTCCTGCCCATGTCACCGACCCATCCCTGCGTCCTTCCTGCCTCCTGCCCCATGCCCAAGCCCCTCCTACCCCTGATTTGGGGATAGGAGTTATTTCACCCAATTTTCTCTCCACAGCCGTGTGAATCCAGAGCCCTTCCTCAGGCACCCCGGGGTCCCCAAGCTGGGTGTCACCATCCTCCTGGCAGGCCACAACCAGAGCTGGGTGACGCTGCAAATGCCACAGCTCCTGCTGCCCCACTGTCCCCTCCCTGGGGGCTGCACCCTCCTGCCCCACGCCACGCAGGGTGAAGGAGCTGCCACTGAGCAGGATGTGGCAGTCAAGGAGCCCTGGGGGCTGGAAGAGCAGACACAGCACAGAGGTTTCAGCAGTGCTGTCACCCTGATGTGGGCTGGAGATGGAGGGGGGGACACAGGGGGTGCAGTTCTGGGGTGCTCTGGGAACACTGCACATGCTGTGGGGACACCAAACATGCCCTGGGGACCTCGGACATTCCCTGGGGACCCTACACACTGTCCAGGGGCCTTGCATGATGCCAGGGACCCTGCACACTGCTGGGGACACTGCACCTTGCCTGGGGACCCCAAATGCTGCTGGGGACCTTGGACACTTCCTGGGAATCCTGCACACAGCCCAAGGAGCCTTGCATGATGCCAGGGACCCTCCACGCTCCCTGGGGACACTGGACACTGCTGGAGACCTTGGACACTCCCTCAGGACACTACACACTCTTGGAACCTATCAGGCTGCCTGGGCCCTGCACATTCCTGGGGACCCTCTGGCCTCCCTGGGGACACTGCCTGGGGACCCCAAACGCTCCTGGGCAGGGGACCCTGCACGCTCCCCGCAGGCTGTACACGCTGTCACCCCTCTCCAGATCCACAGAACTGCTGGTTCCAAGCCTGGACTGCACAGCTCCTGTTCCCCAGCCCCGATCCCGGGGTGCTGGGCTGCCCCACAGGAATGGGGTGAAGCTCGTTTGTCCCATGGCCTTGTCCCCATTCAGGGCTGCAGAGCCATGGGTCAAACGACCCCCCTGGCCCAGCTCCCACCCCCACACAGAGATCACACACAAAACCATCATTTCTGGGTTTTTTTGGAGGCGTTTTTTTTTTTAACAGAAGTTTTATGGTTATATGCAAATTAGGTCATTAAATGATTTGCATAAAATGTTCGCACGTCAGCGACTAAGTGTTCCTAACTCCCACCCCCCGACAGGTAGTAAATCCTACTGGACTAGCGCCGTCACGCCGCGCTGTCACACGTGTCCCCCGCGGGCACAGCGGCGTCGCCTCGGGGCCCTCCCGCGCCTCCCACGCGCGGGGACGGGCGGGCACCTGCCCGGAGCGCTGCGAGCCCGCGGCAGCCGGGGCAGCGCCGGCCGCCCGCGTCCCCCGTCCCTTCCCGCGGGGATCCGGGTGCCGCCCGCGTCACCGCACACCGTCCCCCCGGGGCGGCCGCGGGCACTCGTGTCCTTGGCGGGGCGGCTCCCGCCCGTCCCTAGCTGTTGGTGAGGAAGAGGCGTCTGTGTCGGGAAGCGGAGCCGCGCGGCCGCCCGCGGCGCCGGCCCCGGCCGCGGTTGCCGAAGGGGCTCCGGCTGGGCACGGCGGTGTCTGCCCAGGCGGCGCTCCCGGCCGGCGGCTCGGGGAAGCTGGGCTCGGCTTTGGGCTGCTCGAGGAGCGGGCTGGGGTCGCGGCGGGGCTCGGGGGGCGGCGGGGCCGGGCTCTGGCGGGCGGCGGCGCGCTCCTGGCGCAGGTAGCGCAGCTCGTCGCGGATGTCCGTGAGGACGCCGAGCAGGCGGAACTGCAGCTCCCGGTCGCGCGCCCGCTCCTCGCGCTGGGTGGCCCGTTCCTCCTGCCACATGGCCAGCTCCTGGTGGTACAGCTGGTCCCACTGCTCCTCCAGGTCGAGCAGGTGATGGATGCTAGTCCTCCAGCTCTCGCGGCGGTCCTCGCGCAGGCGGGAGCAGCCCAGCCCGCGGGCGGGGCCGGGGGCGGCCGGGGCGTCTCCCGGCGGGGAGGCGGAGGAGGGCAGCGATTCCTCGGTCAGGGCGCCGTGCAGCGGGGAGCGGGCCGGGGGCTCCTCCTCCGCCGGGGCCTTCTCCCAGGTGGGCCCCATCAGTACCCTGGGCAAGGCGCCCATCTCCGGGCCCGGGCCCCCCGCCTGCTCCTCGGGATGCGCCGAGTCGAGCCCGCGGCCCAGGGCGGGCAGGTCGGACACGCCCTCGTGCCCCCAGTCCGAGTGAGCGTCCGCGGGGTTGAGGGAGTCCTCGGGCAGCGAGGTGACGGAGCCCTGGGAGCTGCACCGGCGGATCAGCATGGCCTGGCGGGACAGTTTCATGTCCTCCTCCGCTGACATGGGGGCCTCGGGCCCCGGCTGCATCCCCGCGGCCCCGCCGTGGCCCCTCTCCACCTCCCGGCCTTCCCGTTCCTCCTCCTCTGACATGGAGGCGTAGGAGACCAGGGACTCGTTTCGCAGGGATGGGGAGATGGCCGACACGTCTGGAGTGCGCAGCTCCGGTCCCGACTCGGCTGGGAGAGAACAGAAACCTCTGGTGAGCCACAGCACTGCCCTGGGCCCAGGCCCTCCCTGGCACATGGATCCCAGTGGATCTCCATCCTGACCCAGTGGATCTCCATCCTGACTCCACTTCCAGCAGATCCCCATCCAGAACCCCACTGCCAGCGGATTTTCAACCAAACCCCGCTCCCAGCAGGTCTCCATCCAAACCCTGCTGCAGAGGATCTCCATCCAGATCCCACACTTCCCAGCAGATATCCATCCTGCTCCAGCTGATCTCTGTCCCACCCCGCTCCCGGCAGCCGCAGCCGGTGCCCGTTCCCGCCGTACCGGAGCCGCCCTGCCCCTCTCCTCGGCCGTACTCGCAGACGCCGGCGGGGTCGGGGCTCTGTCCCGGCAGGCGCGGCGCGGCCGAGCCCTCCACGTCGGGCAGGGCCGAGGGCTGCCCGTTGGTGTCGATGTAGATGCTGGGGTGGTTCACGCCGGGCTGCAGGTGCATGAAGGGCTGCTTGGACGCGCCGGGGAAGAACAGATCTGCGGGACACAGAGGACGTGGCCTCAGCTGATGGGGACACGGTGGCCCCGAGGTACAGACGCTCCCGCAAGGCCATCCCGAGGCAGCCTCACCTGCCCCAGCACCATCCCAAACCCCCAGGGGGCTGACACCGCCTAGTGCCAGAGAACCATGGGATCAGGGAATATCCTGAGCTGGGAGGACCCACAGGGATCATGGATCCAACCCCTGGCCCTGCACAGACACCCCGACAATCCCACCCTGGGCATCCCTGGCAGCGCTGCCCAAACGCTCCTGGAGCTCTGGCAGCCTCGGGGCCGGGACCATTCCCTGGGGAGCCTGGGCAGTGCCCAGCACCCTCTGGGGGAAGAACCTTTCCCTGCTCTCCAGCCTGACCCTTTCCTGGCACAGCTTCATGCCATTACACAGGATTTCTTCCTTCAGCCTAGAGCCCTCTGTTTGGGACACGACCGGCACCTGGATCAGAGACACCCGAGTCTGGGCCACATGGACTGAGCCCCACGATGCCCCCAGCAAAACCAGAGGGCAACTCTGGCATCAAACAGTATCAAATTAAAGAAAAGAAGAAAGAAGAACAAAATAGACCCGCTCCTACAAAGCTTGAGGTGTTCCTACCAATCCTGTTGATTTGGCACAGTTTTCCCAGAGAAGCTGTGGCTGCCCCTGGATCCCTGGCAGTGTCCAAGGCCAGGCTGGACGGGGCTTGGAGCAGCCTGGGATAGCAGAAGGTGTCCCTGCCCATGGCACAGGGTGGAACTGGATGAGCTTTAAGGTCCCTTCCAAGTCAAACCACTCTGGGATTTCTACAGTTCACTGATCCCAGGTTATTTCCACAGAGGATTTCTAATCCCAGCACACACAGTTTCCTACCCCGGTGGCTGGTACTTGGGTACCACAGGACCGTGGCTCTGGCGGATGCTATAATCCCAACACAAACCCCAAAGTCTCTTCCCACAATCCAGAGCAGCCAGCTCAGAACACCAGCGTGGCCGGACATCCCTCGGGGAGCGCAGCGGGGCCACCAACGCTCCAACCATCCTCTGCCCGCAGAACCGCCACCACTGACCTGGGTCCAGGATGATCTCGGGCTCCGAGTCGTGGCTGGCCTGCAGGAAGGTGGAAGCCACCATCTTCTCCAGGGGCGTGAGGCGCGGCTTGTGGAGCGGCCCCCCGGCGCGGTTCATGGGCAGGTGCTTCTTGGAGGTGATTTTCTTCTTGACGTCCAGCCGCAGGTCGCGCCACTTGTGCTTGAGGTCGTCGATGGAGCGCTCGGTGTAGCCCAGGAAGTTGACGCGGCTTTGGATTTGGGTCCAGAGCTGCTTCCGCCGCACGGGGTGAGCCCGCAGGGCCTCGGACCCGTACAGGGCGCTGAAATGCCGGACCACATTCCAGACCAGCGTCTCGGTCTCGTCATTGGAGAAGTTGGCCTTCCTCTTCCGGCCAGACGCTGGCATCGCCTGCGAGGCTGCGGCAGAGGTGGAAGGGGCACAATTGAACCTCGGTCCCCACTCCTCTCTGTCAGCTCCTGGGGGGAACATGGGGCTGCGGGAGCCCGAGGGAGCCGCGGAGGAGGGAGCCGAAGCAAGAGCCCCGGAGGCATCCATGGCAGGGGAGGCTTGGGCCAGGGAGGATCTAAAGAGCCGCTTCGGCACAGCACGCGGCACGGGCGCACCGCATCGCCTCGCCCGGCTCGAGAGCACCTGGGAGGGGAGAAAAGGAAAGGGCAGCGGCGGGTGGTGGCAGCGCGGGGGCACGGCGAGGGCCCCCCGGCTCTCTGCAGCCAGAGGCACCCGGGAGCCCCCAGCCAGCTGCCACGGGGGCCGCGGACAGGGACGTGGCCGTGCTGCGCGTCAGGACCACGGTGAGGGGTTGTGGTGAGAGCCTCGGGCACAGCACCTGCTGTGGGGCCACAGCACTTCCCCAGAGGGTGCCGAGGAGCACCTTGGGGCACGCTGAGGGTGATGGGGGCACCTCAAGGCCACAGCGAGGGTCTCATGGCAATGCCGGCCACGATGGGGAAAGTCTTGGGCATGGTGAGCACTTCAGGTTCCCAGCCAGGACCTCAGGGTCACAGCACTGACCAAGACCTGAAGGACAGGTCTAGGGGCCTTGGTCGTGGTGAGCACCTCAAGGCCATGACGAAGACCTCAGCCAAGAAGCAGGCCTTGGCAAGGGTCTTGGCCATTGTAAGAACATCAAGAGCCCAATGAGCACCTCAAGTTCCCACTGAGAACCTTGGGGTCATGGTGAAACCCATGGCCACAGTGAGAGCCCCAAGGCCACAGCAAAGGCATCACGGAAGGCCTTGGCCATGGTGAGCAGCTCAAGCTCCCAGTGAGCACTCTGGCACCAGGGCAATGACCAGGGCCATGGCAAGTGCTGCAAGGCCATAATGAAGACCCTGGCAAAGGCCTTGGCCATGATGAACACCTGAAGAGCCCAGTGAGGACCTCAGGGCCACAGAAGAGACCTCGACTATGGTGAACACCCCAAGCTCCCAGTGAGGACCTTGTGGACACAGCAAAGACCTCGGCCATGGTGCACACCCGAAACTCCTGGTGAGCACGCTGGGGCCATGGCAAAGACCTCGGCCAGAGCAAACACCGTGGCCATGGCAAAGACCCCAAGCTCCTCGTGAGGAACTTGGGACCACATCAAAATCCTTGACCGTAGCAAGCGCTCCAAGGCCACGATGAAGCCCTCGGCCATGGTGCACACCTGGACCAGGTGCGCACACCTCAAGCTCCCACAAGCACCACGAGACCACAGCAAAGACCACGGTGCCCACCCCAACCTCCCATGGTGCCCTCAACCCCCACCAACCCGCAGGAGCACCGCACCAGCCTCGAGCAGACCCCGCAGCCCCGAGGTGCCCCTGACGCCCCTACCGTGCCCCGAGCCCCCTCCCCATCCTCCGGGCCCCCCGGCAGCGCCCACACCCGCGGCCTCGGGGCGCCCGCCGCGGGGCCCGGGGGGCTGCGCGCTGCCCCCCCTTGGCTTTGTTCGCGCTTCTCTGACCGGGGACAAAGCGGCCGGGCCGGGGCCTGCCCCGCGAACCGCCCCCCATTCGGGATCCCCCTGCGGGGGGGTGCGCGGGGCAGACACCGGCCGCGGCCCCGCGGCTCCCCCCCGCCCCGCCGGCCCCCCCCCCCGGCCCCGGGGCGGCGCTTACCTGTGCCGGGACGGGCGTGCGGGGCGCGGGGGGCGCGGCGCGGGGCCCCGGCGGCGGCGGGAGGGGGGGCTCAGGTCCGGCGGCGGGTAATGGCTCCCGCCTCGGCGGAACTCGCCTTCATTTCCTCCGAGCGCCGGCGCGGGCCCTGCGCGACACCGCCGCCCGCGGGCCCCCCCTGGCGGCACCGCCGCGCACGGGCGGGGGCGGGACCCGCACGGGACAGCCCCGCGGGAGGGACAGCGGGAGGGGACACCGGGAGGGACAGCGGGAGGGGACAGCGGGAGGGGACACCGGGAGGGGACAGCGGTACGGGACAGCGGGAGGGACAGCGGGAGGGGACACCGGGAGGGGACAGCGGGAGGGGACACCGGGAGGGGACAGCCCACCGGTACGGGACAGCCCACCGGTACGGGACAGCCCCGCGGGAGGGGACAGCGGGAGGGGACAGCGGGAGGGGACACCGGGAGGGGACAGCCCACCGGTACGGGACAGCCCACCGGTACGGGACAGCCCCGCGGGAGGGGACAGCGGGAGGGGACACCGGGAGGGACAGCGGGAGGGGACACCGGGAGGGGACAGCGGGAGGGGACAGCGGGAGGGGACACCGGGAGGGGACAGCGGGAGGGGACATCCCACCGGTACGGGACAGCCCACCGGTACGGGACAGCCCCGCGGGAGGGACAGCGGGAGGGACAGCGGGAGGGGACAGCGGGAGGGACAGCGGGAGGGACAGCGGGAGGGGACACCGGGAGGGACAGCGGGAGGGGACAGCCCACCGGTACGGGACAGCCCCGCGGGAGGGGACAGCGGGAGGGGACACCGGGAGGGACAGCGGGAGGGGACACCGGGAGGGGACAGCCCACCGGTACGGGACAGCCCCGCGGGAGGGGACATCCTACCGGGAGGGGACACCGGGAGGGGACATCCCACCGGTACGGGACAGCCCACCGGGATGGGACATCCCACCGGTGCGGGACAGCCCACCGGGAGGGGACAGCCCAATGGGAGGGGACATCCTACCGACACGGGACATCCCCGCGGGAGGGGACACCGGGAGGGGACATCCTACCGGTGCGGGACAGCCCACCGGGACGGGACAGCCCTGCATTCCACCCCGAGGGGACGGCGGGTACCCACTGCGGATGTATCCCCGTGGGGATCTCCCCGGGGTGAGGCATCCCTGTATCTCACTCCCGGTGGGTACCCCCGTGGGGCTGTGTCCCCGCGGGGATCCCCCCATGCCCCCCATCCCTGCACCCCCCTGATGATGCACCCCATGGGGGTCCCACCCCCGTGCACCCCACGTACCCCCGTGACGGTGTATCCCCGTGGGGCTCCCCCTATGCATCGAGTCCCCGCATCCCCCCACTTTCCCACCCGTGGCTGTGCATCCCTGTGGGGGTCCCCCCTGCCGCACCCCGTAACTGCATTCCCTGTAACTGCACCCCCTCTCCCCTGGGTACCTCATGCCCACCCGTGACCCTTTATCCGTGTGGGGATTCCCCTGTGGACTCCATCCCTGTACCCCCTGGGCCTCTGTCCCTGCCTGGTGGCCTGCTGGCCCCCAGCTGCCTGTGACTGTGGACATGCAGAGGGTCATCCCTGTACTCCGTCCCACCCCAGGAACCCCAGTGTGGGGGACAAGGTGCACAGTGTACAGGGGGGCTGTGCAGGGGACCCCAGGGTGCCCGTGGGTGCCACCAAGGCTGGCCCAGTCCCCACAGGGGGGTCAGCCAGATCCTCACTGCCCACAGGTGCTGCCATGGGCCTGGTACCCGGGTGGGGATGGCACAGCTCGGGGTGGCTGTGGGGGCCATGGTGTGCCCAGGACAAGGCGAGGGGAGGGGAAGGGGGAAGTCTAGGGTGGCCCCACTGCTCCCGGCAACCCTGGGGAGCTCTGCCCCACCACTCACAGCGGACGTGACAGTAAAATAAAACCACCCGTGCTTCCCTTTGCTGAATACCAACTTTTTAATGCCTGTAACAATTCTCCAAGCAACACTTGGTGACAGCAGCCAGTGCCACCTGGTTCCCCCACGGGAAGAAGCTGCTGTCCCTGGCACGGGGACACCCCAGCACCACCCACATCCCCCCATGGCAGTCACAACTACCCCACTCAGGGCAAATCCCCACCGGCAGCAGCTCCACACCGTTTCCTGCTGGCAGCAGCAGCCACCCTCTGGGAGAAGGTTCTGGCAGCAGGTTTGTGTCCCCAGCACTGCCACTGCCCCACGGGTGACACCCAGAGCGTGGCGGCTCCTCAGCCCCCACACACGGTGATCCCATGGGGCCATACAGACCACAGCAAACCCCACGGCACAACTGCAGGGGACAGTGGCCAGGCCGGTCCGGTGACGGCCCCAGGGAGCACCGGTCCCTCTCACGGGCACGAGCGGGTCCGGGCACACACCAGCCGCCCGGTCACTGCTTGGGAAGGGTGTCCCCGAGGAGGGCTCGCCCCGCGCCGGCTGACACCATGTGCACCGCGTCCTCCAGCTCGTAGAAGGCCTGGAAGAGGTCCGGCGAGGTGGCCTGGCACTCCAGGTACCGCCGCAGCGTGGCCAGGCTCCTCCAGACCTCCCGCTCCGAGGGGCAGGGCGGCACGGCCGCCAGCTCGCCCGCGTCCTCGCCCTCCGCCATCCCCTCGTCCCCATCCGCCCCCGCCGGGTCCCCGTCGCGCTCCAGCTGCTCCCGGCTGAGCAGGCCGGGTGCCGAAGTGAGGGACACGGCCTCGGCGCTGGCATCGGGGGTGAGGCCGGCGGCGCGGAAGCAGCTGGCGATGAGCCCCGGCTGAACGTCGCCCCAGGCTTGTGCCAGCATGTGCAGCACATCCAGCAGGCTGGGCTGCCCCGCGCCGCGCTCCGCCGGCAGCCACCGCAGCAGCCGGCGCCGGTAGTGGCCCTTGAGGTCGCTGGCGATGCCGCGGTCCAGGGGCTGGGCCAGGGCGGTGGCCGGCGGGACGAAGACCATCCTGACGTTGGACAGCTGGAGGTAGGGGTGCGCCTCGTGCTTGGCCAGCAGGAGGAGGACGCTCTTGCCCTGCCGCCGCACCCCCTCGTTGAACTCCCGCAGCCACTCGGCGAACAGCGGGGCGGTCAGGCCGGCCAGGCTGCCGGCGCGGTAGCTCCACGGCATCTGCTCCAGGTTGACGCCCCGCAGGCAGCGTGGCCGGGGGCTGTCCCCCACCGCCCGCAGCGGCACCTTCTCCGAGCCGCTGGCGTTGGCGCAGAGCAGCAGCGTCAGCCGCTCGCCGCTGCTCTCGCCCTTGCCGGGGCCGCCGGCCGGGAGCAGCACCGCGGTCTCCCCGCAGGCGAAGATCTCGGCGGGCGCGTAGCTGCGGAGGAGGCCGGGCAGCACCGCGCCGGCCCAGTGCTCCGCCGTGGGCTGCTCCGCGTCCCCTTTCTCCGCCGGCGGCTTCTTGCCGGAGAGGCCGTGGCGAGCGCCCAGGCGAGCCAGCCAGCCGCCGCAGGGCTCGGGGTCGGGCCGGGCCAGCGCCCCGGCCAGGTGCCTGGCCCTGAGCTGCAGCAGCGGGCGGCTCACGGGCAGGTCGGCGGCGCGGGCCCCCTCCACCCAGCGCAGCAGCGCGGCCTCCAGCGCCGCGTCCTTCCCCTCCCGCTTGCGCTTCCGCTCGGGGTCGCCGTTGCGGTGCCACTCGCTCAGGATGCGCTCCTTGTTCTTGATGATGCGGCAGATCTGGGGCTGCGACACCCCGAAGCGCTTGGCCAGCTCGCTCTGCGACACCTTGGGGCCCTCCAGCATCTCCAGCACCCGCACCTTCTCGGTCAGCGACAGCTCCTTCCGCTCCTTGCGCGGCGCTGCCGTCGCTCCCTCCGCCGAGCCCGGGGAGCGCCCGGTGCAGGGGGCCGGGCGGTGGGGGCTGCCCGTGGCCCCCAGCCCCGCCGGCTCGGCGAGGCCTCTCCCGCAGCGGCCGCAGGCGTATCCGAGCTCCGTGCCACGGCCCAGCCGGTGCCGCACCAGGTCCGGCTTCTGCCCGACGCTTCGGCCGCACTCGGCACAATCCAGCGGCGGCTCCCCGGGCCGGCAGCGGCGGCTCTCGAAGGCGGGGGGTGCGGCGATGAACCCCCCGTTACCGGCACCGGGATTCGGCTCCGGCTCGAGGACGCCGCAGTAGCTGCAGCCCCGTTCCCGCAGCGGGACGAGGAAGTCGGCGGGGCCGGTGTGGCGGGACGGGGGGGAGTGGGGCGGTGGGGACACCCCGTCCTCGCTCTTCACCTCCTTCCCCTGCCAGTCCCCTGCGGAGACAGGAGCGCGTTGGGGAGCGGACCCCTCACCGGGAATCCCGCGGGACCAAGGCCCCGGCTCGGCAGGATCCGGCCCATTGCCCGAGCCCTGTTCCTGGTCCCACCTGGCCACGATCCCGCCCGTCCCCGTGTCCCGCTCACCCTGGGAGGGGCCGGCGGGCGCCGCGTGTGGCCGGGGGCTCTGGTGCTCCCCGCAACGCCCCGCTGCCGCCGCCACCCCCTCATCCCCTCGCTCCACCTCGGCCAGGATGTCGGGTTTGGTGATGGCGTAACCTGTCACAGAGACAAGAGGAGGGACAGCCAGTGATGCCACTGGCGATGCCACTGGAGATGCCACCAGTGATGGCATCGGTCACAACAGGCCAGGGCTGGCTGCCCGTGGTGATGGGGACAGGCAGCCGGTGTGGTCCCGTGGTGACCCCAGAGCCATCCCGTGACCTTCCGCTCCCGGCACCAACCCGGTGAGTGCCGGCCTCGCTCATGGCCAGGCCACGACCGGCAACGCCAGGACCGGTGCCGCGACGGTCCCGGTGCCTCACCCAAATCGACGGGATGCTGGCGATCCTCCTTCATGGCACCGGCACCGTCCCGGTCCTCGGGAAACGCGGCGGCAGCTGCTGCCGGTGCTGCTCCCGCCGAGGCCTCACCAGCGCGAGGGATGGCGGTGATTGAGTGATGCCGCACCGGGGTGACGGCGCGCGGCCGGGCGGCGGGACGCGGCGTCAGCGGTGCCCGTGGGGCCGGTGGCGGGGCCGCCGAGCCCCGGTGGGCCGCGGTGCCCTGGCCACACCTGTCTCCGTCCCCTCCCGCCCGCTCGGTCCCGCCCGGCGCCGCCGCCGCCGCCGCCGCCGCCCCGCGCGTCCCCGCTGCCGGCGGCGGGAGCGCGCGTGACGCCAGGCCCCGCCCCCTCGGCGCTCCGCCCCCCGATTGGCCGCGCCGCCGCCCAATGGGCGCGCGGTCCGCCCGCCGGCGGGGGTCGCTGTGGCGCCGGGCGCCGCCGCCGCCGCTCCCAGCGCGCCCCGCGCCCTCGGCATGGCCGCTCCGCCCCGCCGCTGCTGAGCCGCCGCCGCCGCCCGGCCCCGCCGCCGCCCGCCCGCGCCGCCGCCCCGCACCGCCCGCGCCGCCCCCCGCGCCATGGCCGACTGGGCCCCCGCTCAGGTAAGCCCCGCCGCCGCCCCCCGCCGCCCCCGCCGGCCGCCGCCCCCCCGGCCCGACCCCGCGTCCCGCCCCCCCCCCCCCCCACCCCTCCCCGCGGGCTGCGGGCGCGTTCCCGCGCTCACCGCCGCGCTCCCGGCGCGTTCCCCCCCCGCAGGAGCTGGAGTGCATGATGGAGCCCCAGGAGCTGGGCCTGGAGCAGCCGCTGCCCGCCCCCGAGCAGGGCCCCGGCGGCGAGGCCGAGCTGCCGGCCGCCGAGATCTCGCTCACGCTGGTCACCGAGATCCAGGCCGTGGACAGGAAGGTGGACACCCAGGCCGCCCAGCTGATGAACCTGGAGGGCAGGATGAGGATGGCGGAGACTAAGCTGATCGGCTGCGAGAAGACGGCGGTGGAGTTCGGGAACCAGCTGGAGAGCAAGTGGACGGCGCTGGGCACCCTCATCCAGGAGTACGGACAGCTGCAGAAGCGCCTGGAGAACATGGAGAACCTGCTGAAGAACAGGAACTTCTGGATCCTGCGGCTGCCCCCGGGGGCGAAAGGGGAAGTCCCCAAGGTAACGGTTCGCTGCTCCCCGCTGCAAAACGGGGCTGTTCTGCACGTATGCTGGGCTCACAGCCCCATATCCTGAGCTCACAGCCCCATATCCTGTGCACTGACAGCCCCATCTCTTGTGCCCTGACAGCCCCATATCCTGTGCACTGACATCCCCATCTCTTGTGCCCTGACAGCCCCATATCCTGCACTGACATCCCCATCTCTTGTGCCCTGACAGCCCCATGTCCTGCACTGACGTCCCCATCTCTTGTGCCCTGACAGCCCCATATCCTGTGCACTGACATCCCCATCTCTTGTGCCCTGACAGCCCCACATCCTGTGCACTGACAGCCCCATGTCCTGCACTCACAGCCCCATCCCTGCACTCACAGCCCCATCCCTGCACTCACAGCCCCATCCCTGCACTCACAGCCCCATGTCCTGCACTCACAGCCCCGTTTTGAGGCAGCTGCAGTGCTGAGAGCAGTTCATGGCTTCCCCACAGCACTGTCTTCCCTTCAGCACCCAGAAGCACCAGCACAGGTCCCACTGTGTTAATTATGCACCACTTGTGCACGTGTGATCTGGGAGGGATGTCACAAATTCCTGTGTTTGGATCACCTGGAATTGTGTGGCTCAGCCCCCTGTAACTGGGAGGGCTTGGGAACATGCCCACTGCTTGTTCAGAGGTGATGAGCAGCAAAACTGTGTCAAAAAGGAGGTGAAAAGGAGTCTGTGCCAGGCGCTCTGCACGGGGCAGCGCCTGTGACAGGAGGAGGCTGAGCAGGGGGAGGGGACAGGGGAAATCCCTGTCACGTCCCTTGAGGGCTGAGGCACTGCCTGGGACTGTCCTGCACGATACTTGGGGCGTTGGAGCAAGAAAATTGAATGAGAAAACATCCCCAGGTGCTTCTTTAAATGAGAAACAAACCCCGTGGTGCTGCTCCTTGCAGGTCCCCGTGGCCTTCAACGACGCCTCGTTTAACTTCTCTGAGGAGGAGTGGAAGAGCCTCAACGAGTGGCAGAAGGAGCTCTACAGGCACATCATGAAAGGCAACTACGAGGCCGTCATCTCCATGGGTAACGATGGGCCAGGGTTTGCCCTCAGCCTCCTGGCACGGAGTTTTCCCGGGAACTGGTGGATGGATGGAGGCAGCGCGGTGTGCTGCGGGATCAGGGAGGGGGTGGTGTGCTCTGGGAAGGCGTTACACAGCCCTGGCAGTGAGTTCAGCCCTCACAGCCACATGCAGGGTGGAAGGATGTCATGAGTGTCCACCGCAGGGACAGTGGATCCCCGATGGTCCCTGCGGCCCGGCGAGCGCCGGGATTGTGAGGAGGAGGAGGGGAAGTGAGAGGACCCTCAATCCAAGCAAAGCTGGGGAAGAGGGAAGTTCCTTTGTCCCGCCAAGGTCCACCGATCCACTGCGCTGGGTGCATCAGCCCGCTGGCTGCTTGGGGCAGCAGAGGGTGCCCCGTGCCCTGCCTCTGAGGTTCCTTCCAGCCCTTTCCATGGGGCCTTCCATGAGGGAGAAGTGACATTTGCCTGGGCGCTCTGTCCAACCCCGGGGAGCGAGTCCTGCTCGAGGTGCTGCGGGATCTGCTGGGGCAGAGATGGGGACAAGCAGCGGGTGAGGGCGAGCTCTGCCTCCTGCTTTCCCCTCAGCAGCTCAGGGCAGTGCATTCCCAGCCAAAGGAACGTGCTCCGCTCGCTCCTGCCAGTCCTGGCCGTGGGAATTCCCTCTGGGGAACACGCTGCCTTCACAACATGTTCCAGAAGTGACCTTGCCTTGGCTGGACAGTGGGTGGGAGTGCAGACGCCGTCCCTGGTAGCCAGACACTCCCCTGTGCCGAGTCCAGGCTCATCCGCCTCCCCGCCATCCAGCTCTGCCCAGTCCAGGCCTTTTCTGCTTTTTTTTCCCCCCTTTATTTCTTTGAACAGAGGTTTCCTGCAGTCCCTGTGTGCCAGGGCAAAAGGTGAAGGGTAACCACAGCCCCCATTCTCCTGTTTCCAAACCGATCCCATGTCCTGCTCCTGAGGCACGGGAATGCAGCGGTCCTGCTGGAGGGGATCTGGGGATCCGAGCCTGGAGCTTAGAGAAATGTATCTGTGCTTCATCCCAAGGTTTCCCTTGAGAAACGAGGTTTAGGGGTTTGGCTCCGGTGTAAGGCAAACGGATCCACCGGAGCAGAGGTGGAATTTAACGCCCAGGGCCTCCCACGTGTCTGGAAGTGAAGGTTTCCGCTCTCCACCCGAGGAGAGATGGTGATTGTCCCCTTTCCCCCACCAAAATCCGCGAGCAGCCCGTGAATCGGACGAGTAGGACGGAGCGGTCCTGGCTGGAGGGAACCGCACGGGGAGGGCAGTGCTGGCAGCTCTGGTGCTGCCCCCGAGCTGAAGTCCCCATTGTAATGGATCCGCGGACCTTAGCGGAGAGGAGAAGACAGGAGAGCCTGCAGGTAAGCGCAGATGCCTTTTCTTACTGTCCTCCTCACGCTGCAGGCTGGGAGGTGCTCCTCACCTGAGCAGAGTGTGCTCCTGCATCCAGGGCCCACACAAGGTGAGCGGGGCAGATGGGTGAGAGCAGCTTCCTAAGCCTCTCTCGTTCGTTTCCCAGTGAAGGAAGGTTGGTGGGCGAAGGCTGGAGAGTCGCTCTCCCACCAGGGCAGGGGAAACATCCTCCTCCTCTTTTTACATGCAGACGCTGCCATTTCCAAGCCTGAGCTGCTGACTCGGATCGAGCAGGGAGAGGATCCCAACGCTGAGGATCAGGAGGACTCGGAGGGAGGGGAGACCCCCACAGACCCCAGCACTGGTGAGCCACAGGATTCCTGGGACTCGGTGGGGAGGTGGAGGCAGATGTGGGGCAGGCTGTTCAGTTCTGTCAGCTCTGTGCTCAGGTACAGGGGGGCTTCACTTTCCTGCTTGTCTCCCACCTGATTCATCCATCTCTCCTGGAATCCTCTAAAGCAGCTGGAAGGTTGGAGTGTAACTCCTGCTCTTTTCTCTTGCACAGAGTTTTTCTTCCCTGGGCCCGATGACAGCTCATGGGGGAAATACGAAGAGACTCTGGCTGAAAGCCACGAAGGCTCTGAGGAAGAGGAGAGTGTGGAGGTCCCTGGTACATGTGAGTGCACTGAGCTGCTTTGGGAAGTGTCCCTTGCCTGGATGTGCTTTTGGCTTCCGAGCCTCATTCCCAGGAGCAGCTCAGCTCTTCTGGATGGTGCTTTGCCAGAATTTCAGATAGTTGCTTTGAGTCACGGTTTATACCATGGCAGATCCTTCAGCCTCAGGCACTGTACAAGCCCATGAGGAAAAGAAGTTTTATTCCCTTTTTCCTCTGTGTTTTTTTTTGCTTTTATCCTAAACCATGCGTTCTTAAAGACCTGTCCTGCTTCACCTCCTGCTGAGGGACCCACATTTTTCCTCTGGCTACCTATCTATAGGTAGATTATATATATAATATTATATTGCAATATAATTGAAGGCAGGAAGTTGCTGGAGTGTGTCCAGAGAAGGGAACAGAGCTGGGAAGGGGCTGGAGCCCCAGGAGCAGCTGAGGGAGCTGGGAAAGGGGCTCAGGCTGGAGCAAAGGAGGCTCAGGGGGGACCTTGTGGCTCTGCACAAGTCCCTGACAGGAGGGGGCAGCCGGGGGGGTCGGGCTCTGCTGCCAGGGAACAGGGACAGGAGGAGAGGGAACGGCCTCAGGTTGTGCCAGGGCAGGTTCAGGTTGGAAGTAGTGACAACTTCTTCCCCAAAAGGGGCTGTTACACATTGGAACTGCCCAGGGCAGTGGTGGAGTCCCCATCCCTGGAGGGATTTTAAAGCCCTGTGGACGTGACACTTGGGGACATGGTCAGTGGTGGCCTTGGCAGTGCTGGGGCTCGCTCTCCGAGGCCTTTTTCAACCTCAGTGATTCTGAGATTCCAAGTCAAACCCCTCTGGCCTCGCCTGTATCTCAGGACAGAGTAGGTGCTCCCAGCTGGACTCGCAGCCCCGTCAGTGCCAGGCTCTGAGCTGGGTGTGCGCAGCAGAGACCACCTGTGTCCCGAGGGAATTGTGGTGTAAATAACAACCCAGTTCTTCCTCCCCAAATGACACGAGTGTCTCTGCTCTGCCAGACGAACAGCCGTGCGACGAGGAAGGCTCTGAGAGCCTGGAGCTTTCCAGGTCGTTGACAGGAAAGTGGGAAGAAGTTTTCTCCAGCCCAGAGGAGGAGATGCAGTCGAGCAGCAAGAGCCAGAGCGGGTCGGCCCCGCCGCAGCGAACGGCGACGGGCAACGGGCTGAGGCGCTCCGTGCGCCGCGGGAGAGACTTGGCCAGGAAGGATCCCGAGGAGGCGGCGGCGGACAAGGGGCCCTACATCTGCTGCGAGTGCGGGGAGAGCTTCCTGGACAAGCAGCTCTTCGCCACCCACCAGAAGGCACACGCCAGCGAGGAGGCCTGCACGTCCCTGGAGCACAGCGAGGGCTTCCGGCAGAAATCCAAAGCGAAGGGCCAGGGCCCCTCCCGCTCCAAAGCGTCCAAGCGCCCCGACGGAGAGAAGAGCTCGGGATTCAAGTACGGCTTCGTCAGGCACCAGGTGAACAACATGGTGGAGAGGCCCTACACCTGCTCCCAGTGCAAGGAGAGCTTCAGCCTGGAAGTGAGTCTGATCCTGCACCAGAAGCTGCACACGGGGAAGGGCGACGGGCCGCTGACGTGCACCTACTGCGGGAAGGACTTCCGAGACCTCTCCAAAGCCATCCGCCACCAGCGCATCCACACCGGGGAGAGGCCCTACCAGTGCACCGAGTGCGGGAAGAGCTTCATCCGGCGGGACCACCTGCTCAAGCACTGGCGGGTGCACACCGGGGAGACCCCCTACCAGTGCCCCGTCTGCGGGAAGCACTTCCGCTACAAGGAGTCCCTGAATTGCCACCAGAAAATCCACTCCCGCAACCCGCGGCCCGGGGAGGATTCCCAGCACAACCTGGGCTCGGCGGGCACCCAAACCGACCATTTCTGCGTGAAAAAAGAGACTAAGCAGTAGCCATGGTGGGGCCGGGGCAGGAGGGCTCGCGGTGACCGTGACGGTCTGGCAGGTGGACGTGCAGCATGATGGCAGGTGACTTGTATCGCAGCTAATCCATGTGGTCATGCTACGAAGCCCGCTTTGGTGAAGCATCCAAGGAATTCCTCTTAAAGACTCTGCTCGGCCGGCCCAGGCAGGTCTGGGACCCCGCGGGGTTCCGTGGCACTTCCACCGCGGCGCAGGCCCCGTGCTCGCTGTTCCCTACGCAGGGTTGGATTCTGCCCGTAGAGAATAATCCCGAGCGATTCTCTGGGGTCCGTATATAGCAGGTGTTCCCCCACCTATCTTTGTGCATATTCAGGAGTGACAAGCTTTCGCTTTCTTTTTTCCACTCGTTTCACTGCAAGGCTGGAAGCGCGAGGAGGGAGGGAGGGAAGGAAGGTGCCATTCCCAGCCGGCCGCCCGCTCCCGCTGCGTTGCCGTGTCCCGAAAGGCTGCGAGGCCAGGACTGGGATGAAGGGAAGAGAAGTGAGGCAGAGAGGTGGTCAGGGCACGACGCGGGATTTGTGGAAGGCGGAAAAGCGGAGAGGAGAGCGTGGCAAAGAGCGGGGTGAGATGAAGCAGGTGCAGGAGAAGGGGCTGAGGACATTGGAGCAGGAGGAGTCGGGAAGGGCAGCGTTTGGAGGCGTGCTGGGGTCACTCGCACGAGGAGGACACGTCTCCGTTCTTCTGAAGGGTGTCACTGGCACCAGCCGGGCTGTGGTTCCCCTCTGGCGCGAGGGAACGGCGCTGCTGGGCCGACACACGGACTCCTGGCAATGAAGGTGATTTTATTATTATTTTTTAACTGGGTTTGGTCTCACTCAGGTAAGTCAGACGAGTGAAAGCAGCTTCTCCTAACCCCTGTAAAGAGCTGTTTGGTTTTTAGTTAACCTAGAAGTAGTCTATTATTATTAATTATTATTATTATTAATTATTATGATGATAATACTACAAGGAAAGGTGTGACACTATATTTCACAGTTGCTCTAAAACACTTCCATGTATGCGATAACCGCCCAGAGTTCTCCAGCTGTTTGTGTAAATATTGGATGACTTCTGGAGCTGTTGGTGTTGTTCTGAGGTGGCTGTACGTGGTGTCTCTTCGCTCTGTATCGTCAGCTGCTGGTTCGTGACCGTGTTTTGTAACAACTTTTGTAAAGTCTGTCAATACAGTGTTTCCATTCTGAATTCCGTGTACTGGTACCTGCAGCTCCCTCGTCCTGCTCCTGGCTGTCACTCCGGAGCTTTTCCAAGTAATTGTGGAGCAGGTGAACAGCACAAGCCAAGCTGAGCATCTGGAGAGCCAGGCCTGGCAAACGAGGCTGCTCTGGGATGCTGCATCTGGCACTTGGGATTTGTGTTTTTGACTTTGCTCCTATGGCTGGAAGCAGATTTTGGGTTTGTGCTCTGGGAGTCAGCCTGTGCCACAGACTAACAGGGCTGTGGATGGCTGAGGAGTCCCTGGATCTGTGGTGGGATGGAGCCGGGATATCCCATGTCCAGGATGAGGGAGAAACGCTGGTGGCTCTGGCCATGGAGCTGGGACCATGGAATCATGGAACAGCCTGGGTTGGAAGGGACCTCAAAGGGTGCCCAGCTGGTGCCACACACTGGGGGCACTTCCCTTCCAGGCTCCCCCTCAGCCCAGTATTCCCCAGGCTCTTCCCTGCCTGAGCCCAGGACACAGAGACAGTTCCCTCTCCCCACCAGAGACCTCCAGCAAGGGCCAGGGGTTGTTCCAGCTTGGGACCTGGTGTGGGAGGTGGAGAGGGCAGCCCATAGGTCAGAACCACCATGGGCATGTGGCACTTGGAGCCCAGAGAGACCGGGGAGTGCCGGAGCCCCTCAGCCATCCCAATCCATGCTGGGTGCCTGGGGAGACAGAGCAAGTGACCCCGGGTGAATGTCCCCACACTCTGAGTGACCCCGGGTGAATGTGCCCACACTCTGAGTGAGTGACCCCGGGTGAATGTGCCCACACTCTGAGTGAGTGACCCCAGGGGAATCCCCCCACGCTCTGAGTGACCCCAGGGGAATCCTCCCACGCTCTGAGTGACCCCGGGTGAATGCCCTCACGCTCTGGGACCACTCTGTGGGATGGGGCTGCCCCATGCGGGCACGGAGATGCTGGAGATGGTGGGGAGGAGGAGGGGGAGGGAAAAGAGCTCAGGGAAGGAGCATCCTGTGGGATCCAGGCTGGGAAGGGCGGGTGATGGCAGTGGTGAGGCCGAGCACGGCTCTGAGCGCACCGTGAGGCCCCGCGAGGGTCCCGCTCTGGTCACACGCGTGCTCTGTGTGCTCTGTGTGCTCTGCGTGCTCTGTGTGCTCTGGAGCCCAGGGCACAGGCGCACGGCACTCCATGGACACGGCTGTGTCCCGATCCTGCTCAGTCCGCTCCTGGGAATAAATACACCTGGTGATCACACCCATCTCCATAGGGACGGCGTGGGGCCTCCCGCAGCCAGGGTCAGGCACTCCCTGTGCCAGGAGCTGCCCTGCAGCCCAGTGTCCCCAGCTGCACTGGGATGTACAAACCCCAGGGAGGGACCCCCCTCCATCCCAGAGCTGCTCCTGGCATCCCCTGCCAATGGGTCAGCCCTGGACAGAGGCTGTGGATCCCTGGGACAGCCCCGGAGGGGCCTGGACAGGAGGTCCCTAACTGGGGGTCCCCACCTGCTGTCACACCCCTGTACCCCCCAAGCTGGGGTGACCCATCCCACTTGTCCTCTCCCTTTTCCCATAAACCAAAGGGTTTCCTGCCCTTCCCTGTGTTCGGTGACTTCCCCCCCAAAGCGTGGTGGGGCTTTGCCAGAGCAGGCAGGGATGGGACTGGGGAGATGAGATGGGGATGGGATGGAATGGGGTGGGACCGGATGGATGAGCTAGAACCGGGAGGGATGGGATGGAACAGGATGGGATGGCACAGGGCAGATGGGATACAGTAGGATACAGTGGGGCAGGATGAATGGAATGAGATGGGATGGAACTGGATGAGACATGGACGGAATGGGATGTGATGGGACAAGATGTGGGATGGAGAGGGTGGGACTGCATGGGACAAGACTGGACACACAGCATGGAATGGGATGGGAGAGGATGGGATCGGATGGGATCAGACAGTGTGGATGGAGTGGGATGGGCTGGGGCATGAAGAGACAGCATGGATGGGGTGAGACAGGAGGGCACGGATGGGACAGGGCGTGGTGGGAGAGACAGAATGGAGCAGGACAAGACTGGAAAGGACATGACAGGATGGACTGGGAGGAGGTGGGAAAGAACAGGAATGGATGATGTGAGACAGGAGGGGGCAGCGGGAGGGGACGGGACGGGACGGGACGGGACGGGACGGGACGGGACGGGATGGGATGGGATGGGATGCTGGGGTCGGGTCCGGCGGGGAGGCCGTGGGCGGGGAGGGCTCGCTCTGTTTCCACGGCGCCGCCGCCTCCGGCCGCCATTTCCGAGCCCGTGGGGATGGGCGGGAGGGACCCGACGGGCGGAGCCGGGGAAGGCGGCCCCGGGGCCTCCCCAGGGACCCCTCGGTCCCCCTCAGTCCCCCCTCGTTCCCCGCTGCAAGCCCAGCGCCTCGGGCAATGCCCCGAGTGCCACCGGTACCCCCGCCCGCCCAGCTCCCCCGTGCCCCCAATGTCCCCACCCCCGTCAGTTCCCCGGTCTCTCGGTTCCCCCAGTCCCCCCCGGTCCCCGCAGTGCCCCCCTGTCCCCGCAGTGCCCCCCGGTCCCCGCAGTGCCCCCCTGTCCCCGCAGTCCCCCCCGGTCCCCGCAGTGCCCCCCGGTCCCCGCAGTCCCCCCCGGTCCCCGCAGTCCCCCCCGGTCCCCGCTGCGGGCGGTGCTGTGGGGGGGCCCCGACGGGGCGGGGCGCTGATGCCGTCGGCCCGCCAGGGGGCGCTGTGCGGCGCGCGCCGCCCCGCTCCGCCCCGGCCGGCGCGCGGTCCGGCGGCTGCAGCGCCCCCTGGCGGCGCGGCGGGGCAGCGGCGCGGCCGGAGCGCCGGACCCGGACCCGGACCCGGAGCCACGCTCGGTGTCGGAGCCGCCGCCGCCCCCGCCCCGCCGCCTCCGCCCGCCAGGCCCGCGCCGCCCCCGCCCCGCCCCCGCCGCGCCGCGCCCCCGCCCCGCCGCGCCGCCCCGCGCCCAGCCCGATGCCCGGCGGCGGGCGGAGGTGAAGCAGCGAGCGGGCGCTGGATCCTCCCGGCCGCAGCCCCCGGGGCCCCGGGCACGGAACAAAGGGCCATGGCCGAGGGGGCCCCCGCTCAGGTAAAGGGCGCCCGCCGGCCGCGGGGCCGGGCCCGGCGCGCACCGCCCGCCCGCGGCTCGCGGGCCGCACGTCGGGGCTCCCGGGCCGCGCCGTCGGGGCCGCGGCGGGCGGGGGGGGGGAGGGGAGGGCGGCGGGCGGCGGGCGCTGTCAGCGCGCGGGGCCGCGGCCGCCCCCCCGGGGGGACGGGCGGGGACGGGACGGGCGGCCCCGGGGGGGCGGCGGGGCCGCGCCGAGCCCGCCCGGGCCTCCGCGGCCGGCGGCGCCCGCGCTGCCGTCGGGGCCGGGCCTGCCCGGCCGCCGCGCCCCCCCCCGCCCCGCCGCCGGGCCCTGCGGCCCCTTGGGACGGACCCGCCGCCGCCCCCCACCCCCCGTGTCACCGCCCGGTCCCCATGGCGACGGGGCGCCCGCAGCCCCCCGGGTGTCCCCTCGCCGTGCCCATGGCAACGGGGCTCGGCCGGCCCGTGTCACCGCGCGCCCCCCCCGCCCCCACCGTGTCCCCTCCCGGCCCCGCGCTGTCACCTCCCCCCGCCCCCGCCGCCGCGGGTCCTGCCCGTCCCGTGGGACCGGCACGGGGCCGGTGTAAGCGGCTTAGCGGGGACACGGGGACGTCCCCGCCGCCCCGGGGAGCGCTGGGCCCTGCAGCGGCCCCCCCGCGGGGTCCGCATGGCCCCGGGGGAGTCCCCATCGCCCCGGGGGCCCCTGTCACGCCGGGGGGGGGGGGATCCGTATCGCCCCGGGAGGGTCCCATCCCCCCGGGGGGACCCCCCGCCCTGACCCCGCGCCCTTGTGTCCGCAGGCGCCGGAGCCGGTGCGGCCGCCGCGCTGCCCCTCGCCCCTCCGGCCAGCGGCCGGCCCCGAGCGCACCTCGGAGCGGGAGACGCAGACGGCAGAGCTGTCCCTGACCGTGGTGGCGGCCGTACAGGCGGTGGAGCGGAAGGTGGATTCCCACTCCACCCGCCTGCTCGACCTGGAGGGTCGGACGGGGATGGCGGAGAAGAAGCTGATCGACTGTGAGAAGACAGCGGTGGAGCTGGGGAACCAGCTGGAGAGCAAGTGTGCAGCGCTGGGCACCCTCATCCAGGAGTACGGGCTGCTCCAGAGGCGCCTGGAGAACATGGAGAACCTCCTGAAGAACAGGAACTTCTGGATCCTGCGGCTGCCCCCGGGCAGGAAGGGGGAAGTCCCCAAGGTAACGGTGTCCTGGGGGTCCGGGAGCCGGGCACTGCACCCAAAATGCTCCCGGAGGGCAGGACAGGACCGGGGTGGGTGAGTGGGGACAGCCCCAGCACAGGGGGAGTCTCTCACCATTGCAGCTGCCCATCGCAGCTTCCCAGCTCATCCCTGCCTGGGAATAAAATACGGTGGGACACCGGCCTGGGAGGACATCCTGGTACTCAGGCCAGAGGTTTCAGTTCTGCTCCACTGCGCTGCAAAGCCCCGGGGCCACTGACTCTTTTTTTGTTCATTTCTTTTTGACACCATTTGAAAAAACCCTGCAGATTTTGTGGTTCTTTTGTTTTGACCACCTTGGTGCTGCAGAGTCTCCCAGGCCGGGGAAGGAGCAAGTGGGAGCTGCTGCTGCAAGGAAGGGGGAAGCTTTGGGATTCAGGAAGGCAGATGAGCTCCCTGGGTTTAGCTGAGCTCCAGAAAGAGCCCACCATCAATATTCAGTTCCTACTTGAATTTCACAACCTTCCCGCTAAAAGAACGTGTGCGAGTGAGACCGTGTAGGACATGGGAATGACGCCGGAGAGAGCAGAGAGGGTCAGGAAAAGGGGGGTTCAGACCCCGACACCCCATCAGCGTGGTTGGGGGGCAGAACCGGAGTGCTGCGTTCCCCTCTGAAGAGCTCCACTCCAGCACGGCACTGTTGGCACATCCTGAATTTATCCTTGGGAATTATTCCTTGGCTAACGAGCTAGGGAGCTGCAGCCAGTGGGCACAGAGTAACCAGGGGTAATGGGGAGCCCTGTGGGCCTGGGTAGAGTTTTCCCTGGAGTTCTGGGGTAATTGAATCCGGGGGTTACGTCAGCTCATCAATAGGGATGAGTCCAGCCCAGCTCCTGGGTTTTCTCTCCCTTACCGTCCCCCAAGCCTGATCACCCTGCAGAGAGCAGGAGCTCAGGGTCCTTTGGGATAATCCCAGCCTGGATTCATGGCTAGGAACCATCCGTTTGGTTGAGTCCTTTATTCCCATAGAAATACCTGCCCAGGAGTTGTTTTAAATGTAAAAAGCAGCTTGTTGATGGCCTTGAAGGAGCTGAAGCTTGGCCGTGCCCAGGCTCCTGCCTGAACCCGCTGTTGGAATTGCAGGTGCCGGTGACCTTTGATGATGTGTCCGTCTATTTCAATGACAAGGAATGGGAGAAGCTGGAGGAGTGGCAGAAGGAGCTGTACAAGAATGTGATGAAGGGGAACTACGAGTCTCTGATCTCCCTGGGTAAATATGGGGTGTCCTCGCTCTGCCGAGGGACAGGGGGCTCCTTCTGGCTTCTCCTTGGAGATCCCCTTGGGCAAGGCCCAAATGTCCCATTTTAAAGACTTAAAAACACAGGAGGATGTTTTTAGCCTGGGTTCATTCCAGCTCATGCTGTGGTGGTGTTCTGGCTGCGTGGGGGGTGCCCTGTGGGCAGGTGGGCTGGAGACCTCCCAGACCTCTTCCAGCCACAGTTGTGCAGTCAAAATCCAGCTCCTTCCCCATGGCTGGTGGGAGGGCTTCCCTCGGGCCTGCAGTGGGTATCAGCCCATGCACCCCTTTAGAGGATTTTGCAAAGGAAAGAATTGTCTGATGTCATCCATGCTTTGGGGCATTTCCTATGGAGGTTCAGGAGGAATCCCAGCTCTGCTGGGAGCTGGTGAAATGCTTTTGGCTTTGCAGTGGGCACAATTTGTCTTAAGAAGTTCTAAAACCCAACCAGAAAAACACAAAAGGGATTTGGTTTCTTCTCTAAGGTAGTTCCTCTGTGTGTGGCACCTCAGCTCCTGCCTCCCTGAATTCCCTCTGCCAGCAGCACCCGTGGATGTTCCTGAGCGTCCTCACGTGTTCCCCGGCGCTGGGAAGAGCTGGAAGCCAGTATTCGATTCCCGGCGCAGTAACCCCTCTCTCCACCCCTCTGTCTCTCAACAGACTATGCAATTTCCAAACCTGGTGTTTTGTCTCAGATCGAGCAAGGGGAGGAATCGCGGGGCAGGAATGAGCAGGACCTGGAGGAGAGTGAGATCATTACTGATGCCACTGCAGGTGAGGCGGTGCCTTGGCACCAGGGCAGCCCTGGGTTGTGTTCCCAGGAGCTGCTCATCCCAAGGCTGAAGCAGGTGTTGCTGGGGCCATGGCTGATGGGGTTTATCAGGACAAACCTTGCCTAGGAATGGGATAAATTTGGCTGATGGGAGGTTTGGTGTCCAGGTACAGCTCAACATAGAAACCAGGGCAAGCAGAGCCTGGAGAGTTGGGCACTGGGAGCCCTTCCCAGCCGGGGAAGCATCTGCAACCAGACCAGGTCCTCAGGGAGCTGGTGTGCCCGGCAAGGAAGGAGAATCGGGTCCCGTTGGGAGAGCCCATCCATCCAGAAAATCCTCTCCACCCTCTCTTTGCGTGGATGGTGCCTGGAGCATCCTCCTGGGCAGGGAAGCGTGGTCCCATCCTGTGCTGAGGGGCAAGGCTGGGCTGGGAATGAGGCACCAGTGACCCCGAGTGCCAGAGCGACTCCTGCTGTGGCACGAGGGGGCTAATAAGGAGATAAGGAGATGGCCTGGAAGAGATGCTGTCATCTCCACTGGTCATCCCTGATCCCAGGCTGTGGATGTGGGGTCACTCCAACACCCTACCTGTGCTCTCCATCACAAGGATCTTGAAATTAAGTTAAGGCCAATGGGAAGAGGAAGATCACGGGCCCATGGAGCTGCAGCTGGGGAATGTGGGGTGGCCGAGGGCTGCTGAGCTGTGCCACCAAGGCCCCAGGCTGGGTGGAGCGAGTTCCCTGTGCCTGCGGAGGGTCCTGGGCTGGAGCTGGGAGCGTGGCAGGGATGGGAGAAGGGCAGGGGCTGTAGGGAGAGCAGAAGAGGCCGAGGAGATGAAACCCCTCTGTGGGATCAGCAGCCCGAGCCAGCGGGGATTGCTGGGAGCAGTTCCTTCATCCTGGGAGTGATGGCGGGCGGGAATCTCTCGTTGCTGCAGCTGGAATAAGGGTTGTGATCAAAACGGAGGAGCTGCTTCCTGAAGACAGTCCTGAGAACCCCGAGCTGCACGGGATGTCGGGGCAGTCCGAGGGGAGCTTCCAGAGCCCGGACGAGGAGGCGGCCTGCGAGAGCCCCTACGGCTCCGTGTCCCCGCCGAGGGACCTCCCGGGAACCAGCCTGGGGGACTCGTCCGAGTACGGAGCCGACTTCAACGAGATCCAGAGGGTCATCGTCCACCACGGGAGCTGCACCGGTGAGACACTCTGGACACGGGAGGCCTGGGGGGCTGTGGTGGGTTAGGAACAGGTGGGCAAAGGGTTGGATGGGCAGGAGGAGTTAAATCCCCCAGAAACCAGCACCAGAAGGAAAGTTTCTGGCCGCAGCAGCTTCCAAGAGTGGCTCTGGCCAGGCCTTGGGCTTGCAGGAGGAGGCAGCATGTCCCTGGTGGGCACAGAACGTGGTTTCTGAGGGCTCTGGAGCGGAGTGAGCACTGGCCCAGCCCTCTGTGTGTTACCCACCGAGACCAAGGGAAGATGTGCCTCAGGCAGTGTTCTGTGAGAGCCCCAGTGAGCCCTGCTCCCAAAATCCCGCTGTGGCAGAGGGCAGGACGTTGGTGTGAGGTGTGGAGGAGTGGATGATTGCACGCCGGACACTGCTGGAGGAATGCGGGAGGTCCTGCAGGTTGCCAAGTGTGGGAGTTGCTCGGGACAGCTCCACAGGACAGGGAAGAATGGCTGGAGCTCTGTGGTGTGTGAGCTGCCAGGAGGGAAGGGGAAGGATGAGGTGATTTAGTGGAGAGATGCGATGATGGCACCACCGAGTGTTTCATGTGCAGAATTCTGCCAGTGGAGTGACAGATGCAGGCCAAGTCCTGCAGATGTGCTGTGAGGGTGGGAATGGGAGAGCAGGGAGATCAGAGGTTGGGAATGGTGGGTTCCCTCCTCCTGACGGCTTTGTGGTGTAACACAAACCAAGACGCACAGGGTTGGGCTCTTGAGGGCCTCAACTCCGTCTTGTGGGTCCTGTGGTCTGCTCATGGCTTTGTGAGGGAAACCAGCCAAGCCACCAGTGGGGCTGGAGCTGATCCTTGTTCGAGAGCCGCTGCCTCTGGCAAGGCGCGGGGCTCAGCTGGTGGGGCTGGGCAGGAGCTGCGGCGGTGCTGGCCGGGATGGGGGATTGAGCCCCCAGGTCCATAGAGGGGAGCAGGGAGAAGGACCTGGGTTTTCCCTCCCTCAGAGGGAAGAGGGCCACGGCTTTGACACAGTCACTCCAATCGGTTTCCTTTTCTTGGGAAAGTGTATCTGCTCTTCCCAGGAGACTATTTAGGCCTGGCTGGAAGTCCAGTGTGGGGTGACATGAGGGACACCCTGTGGGCCTTTCCTTGGGCTGTGCTGGCTGTGCATGTCCTGCTGTGTGTCCCTGGGATGGCTGCTCTCACCAAACAAAATCACTGGCTCACTTCCTGCCTTGGTGACACAAAGGCGAACCTGGCCTGCTGCCATCCATCCCACTGCCATTCCATCCCACTGCTGGGTGCTCTGGGAAGGAGGTGGGTCTCTCCCCTCATGGCAAGGCTGAGGGAAGGGGACAGTCCCAGGCTGGCTGTGCTGTCCCCGGAGCAGAGCCAGCAGCCCAGTGCTGTGTTTGTGTCGAGTGGTGCCATGTGGGGAGTGTTGTTGTAGCCCAGTGAAACAGCAGCAGATGGAGCTGCTCTGAAATCGCTCGGCCACCCAAGCCCTGGCGAGCCCATGGCACTGTTATTCCCCACATCCTGCAGCACCGTGAAGCTGCCAAACCTATTGGCAGTTGGTTGGAGTGCACCCTCCGGGGGAGCCTGACCGGGGTGGTTTGCCTGAGCTCCGTGTTCAGGGGGCACGTGGCCCATCCCAGCGCTCCGGGCTCCGGCTGCAGCCAGCTCATGTCCAGGTGGTCGGGCAGAGCGGGCAGCTGCAGGAGCCCATACAGGTGTTTCTGTAGCACCCAGGGGTATAAGAAGCCACCCTGTCCTACCCAATAACCTTGACACTGTTTGGTTTTCCCCCACAGAGGATGGGATTGTGATCAAGACAGAGGAGGAGGAGGAGGAGGAGGATGACCCCGACACGCTGGAGCCGTGTGCCATGTTCTCAGGCCGGAGCGAGCCGCCGGCGTTCCCCAGCCACGAGGCCGGGCTGGGCTGCGAGGCGCAGTGCAGCTCCAAGGCGCAGCCCCGCGGCCTGGCCGCCCGCGTGAGGAAGCCGTCGGCCTGCGAGAGGGACTCCGGGGACATGAAGCCGGCCAGCGGCCAGCAGCGGAACCGGACGCGGGAGAGACCCTACATCTGCCCCGAGTGCGGGAAGAGCTTCATGCTGAAGATCAACTTCATGATCCACCAGCGCAACCACCTCAAGGAAGGGCCCTACGAGTGCCACGAGTGCGACCTCAGCTTCCGCAACAAGCAGCAGTTCCTGCTGCACCAGCGCAGCCACACGCGCCGCGGCGTGGGGGTCCCGCGGCGCCCCGAGCACGGCCTCAAGCCCCCGTCGCGGCCCCCGCCCCCGGGGAAGCCCTACAAGTGCTCCGAGTGCGAGAGCAGCTTCAGCCACAAGTCGAGCCTCAGCAAACACCAGATCACCCACGTCGGGGAGCGGCCCTTCACCTGCGGCGAGTGCCGGAGGAGCTTCCGCCTGCAGATCAGCCTCCTCATGCACCAGAGGATCCACGCCGGCAAGAACGAGATGGCCTTCCTGTGCCCCCAGTGCGGCAAGAACTTCACCCGGCCCTCCCACCTGCTGCGGCACCAGCGGACTCACACCGGCGAGCGGCCCTACCAGTGCAGCCAGTGCGAGAAGACCTTCAGCGAGAAGTCCAAGCTCACCAACCATTACCGCATCCACACGCGGGAGCGCCCGCACGCCTGCGCCGTCTGCGGGAAGGGCTTCATCCGCAAGCACCACCTCCTGGAGCACCAGCGCATCCACACGGGCGAGCGGCCCTACCACTGCACCGAGTGCGGCAAGAACTTCACGCAGAAGCATCACCTCCTGGAGCACCAGCGGGCGCACACCGGCGAGCGGCCCTACCCCTGCACCGAGTGCACCAAGTGCTTCCGCTACAAGCAGTCGCTCAAGTACCACCTGAGGACGCACATGGGAGAGTGAGGGGCTGCCCAGGCTTCCTCTCCCTCCTCTCCCTCCCTCCCTCCATCCCTCCCTTCCTCCTTGTCCTCCTTCTCCTCCACTCATCTCTCCCACCCTCCCTCCATCCATCTCCCCCCACCCCGGCTCAGGGCATGGACATCAAGGAAGCTTTGTGTGGTAGCGCCGCTGGTCTGGTGGAGACTCGGCTGATTGGAAATAAATTAATGAATTAAAGCAAGCAACGCGCGGCAAAATTAAAAGATTATATATATATAAAATTAACAGAAGCAGCTGATTTAGGGGGAATCCTCACCAACAAGCAAACAAACCACCAACAAAAGAAACCTGTACACAGGGTGTTTTGCCAGAGTAGGACTCGTAACTGCTTTTTAAATCTACTGTTTGGTTTTTTTTAATAAATGTGGAGGAACTTTTTATTTGATAAGCAACCTTAGGATGGGCAAGATTTTATTTTTGGTTTTGTTGTTTTTTGTTTTTTTTTTTTGTTAACTGCTCTGTAGGCTGATTCTGGCACAGTCACTTTTTGTCCAGGAGCTCTGCGGAGGCGCTGCCTCGTCTGGGCTGGATGCGACAGGAGGAGCTCCGGCCAGGGGGAGGTGAGTAATTAACAGATGCAGCTGATGAGGAAGTTGTGCGTGTGTCTAGATTGGAAGCGCTGATAGGTGCCTGCCCGGCTCGTGGGGCTGTGATGCACTCCTGAATTATACAATAGAATAAAACTCTAGTTGCAGTAAAAGACCCTTTTTCTGGTAGGACCCCTCCTCAAGGCTCCTCCAAACACCCTTTCTTAGCACTCGATCCTCCCACCAAGGGCCTGGCCCTGCCACCACCGAGGGCATCGGGGTGCTGTGGGTCTGGCCATGGGGTGCTGTGGGGTCACCACAGACTGAGAGTGAGACCTTGTGTTTAACTGCTCTGCTGTCCTTGAGCTGCTGCCGGTGGCATCGACCGCGTTCCTCAATGCAGGAGCAGCGGGATTCCTGCCCAGGGGAGGAGCAGCTCCAGGCTGGCTGCAAGGAAAGACCTCCCTGCTCCTGGGCACCTGCTGCCAGGGTGGGTGGGACACGGTCTATCTCCTTGCTGTTGGTTTGAGCTCCTGTTTGTACCAGCTCGGTTCCTGGGGATCCCAGCTTGTCCTGGCTGCAGCTCCTGAGGCTGGGCTGTGGCTGGGTGAGATCCATGCAAAGAGCTGGGCTGGGGCTGGGGTGGTGGCATCAGCTCCCCAGAGGACGCCGGGCTCCTTCCCGGTGCTGTCAGATCTCATGTTGGACAGTGGCATCAATAAACGGAGCAATGATGGGAGAAGTTGTCAGGACCTGTTAATGCCTTTGCAGAACCAAAGTCCTCATCCAGGACTTTCCTGGTGTATGAACCCCTCCTAAGTTGGAATTTACAGCCTTTTCCGTGCTAGAAAGTGCCAGAGAGCAGCACAGCCATGTGGAGCTGCTGAGAGCAATCAGCTGGTCACCACTGTGGGTAGGAGCATTTTGGGGCTGCCAGGGCAGGCTCCTGCCAAGGTTCCTGCCTTCCCACTGCTGGGGTGGTGCCTACAACTCCCTGGAAGCAGTTTGGGGTTTCAGCTCAGGGCCTGCAGCCTGACAGGAGTTGCCACTTCCATCCCTGGACGTTGGCCAGGCTGGACGAGGCTTTGAGCAGCCCGGTCTAGTGGAAGGTGTTCCTGCCCTTCCAAGGGGGTGGAACAAGATGAGCTTTGAGGTCCCTTCCCACCCAGACCATTCTGGGATTCCATGAAAAGTGCTGTGGCAGGGCTGATGTCCTGGGAGGGAGGTGTGGGGGAGGACAGGAGGGCCTGGCTGCAGCCCTGTGTCCCTCAGCAGCCTCCCTGCATCTCCCTCACCAGGACTAAATGCAATTATGGGGAAAAGGGAAATGAAAAGCAGAACTGATTCTGGTTCTCAGCAGCTCACGTTCGTCACACTGGCAGCAACACGGACCCGGCAGCATCCTTTTTTCTTCCTAAAAATGGATGAATTCAGCTTTTTATTGGCAAAAAAAAAGCTGAGGCGCCTGTACTAGGCTGGCTGCCCCTCTGCAGTGCCAGGACCTTGGTGTGGCCAAGCTGGAACTGCCTGTGCTCTGCTCTGTGTCACTGGGCCCCACACAGCAACTCCTGCCCCTCATGCTGCTCCTCGCCCGCCACACACGGATGTAACAGCCTCGGTCACCGGACACTGCCAGGATTTAACAACATCCTGGTGACCTTCAGCAGCTCAAATGTCACCAATCTGTCTGCAGAGACAGCTCCCGTGCCAGTGGGACAACACGGCCATCGTGGCCCTGAGTGCAGGATTGGCAGCCACACTGAAAACCACAGTGGTGGCAATTAACAGCATTGTCCCATGGTGGGGCCCACTGACTCGACAGCTGCTGTCCCTGCAGTTTGGGGCGGTGACGCTCACCCAGCCTTCCCTGGCCTGGGGTGCTGGAGGACCCGGACACAGATGTGCCCAGAAAGCAGCTCCAGGAACAGGGGACGAGCAGGAGCCACCGCTGTCCCCACTTGGGTGTGAGACGGGCAGTGTACCTCAGGCAGCACCACAGAGGCTCCAGATGAATGGGGACATCAGGCTGTCACCCCGGGGTGCCGCAGGGACAGTGGGCAGGGGGCTGGAAGCACCATCATGACCTGTCACAGACCGGGGTCTGGGACCCACCGGGGCAGGGAAGCGGGCAGTGGGGTGGCAGGGACGCTCGGCAGGGCACAGCCATTGCAGGGCAGTAACTGCCAGGAGAGGGATTTGTTCAACTGCTTTATTGTGTCGGGGGTGGATGGTGCCCCTCAAAACACTCCTTGGGCCCCAGCTGGCAGCCCATGAGGGTGGAGGAGAAGCAGAACCAACGACTGAATATGGGGCCTTGATTTTGGGCACCCAGCACCCTGCGGGGCTGAGTCGCAGCAGCACAGAAGGGACAATGCGGACCCGCAGCAGGCGGAGAAGCGCGAGGCAGCTCGAGGGGCGCTGCTTCCTTAAGCACCGCTGCTGCTCTCCGGGTGTTGCGGAGCTGGGGAAGGAGACACTGGGAGCGGCACCGGCAGCCATGGGGTGCGGGGATGGAGGCTGGAGCCCTCCTGCCCCGGAGCAGCCCGGGGACTGGGCTGGCATCAGGCGAGCAGGCCGGGGCCGGCAGCGCAGGGAGGCAGCACAGGATTACCCTCGGCTCCCGCACGGCGCAGCTGCCGCCCTGACACAATCCCTTAAAACTGCATTAACCCGGCCCGGGTGGCCGGGAAGCGGCTCCGGCGAGCGAGAGGCCTCGGGAAGGATCGCAGTGCAAGGCCTCGGGAAGGGATTCCCGCTCGGCAGCTCCGACCCGCCGCCACGGCCGAGCCAGGGCGAAGCTCCCGGACGCGTTCCAGGTTATTAATGATTAAATTAATTTAAGCATCCCGAGCATCCGCGGGCGCTGGCAGCACCGTGCTGGAGCGTGCCGGCGGCGCCCCGGGGGAAGGCTGAGATGAAGGCTCGCACTCGCCCCAGCCCTCCCCTTCTGCGGCCGCTGCTCCGTCCCCGCTCGCGTGGGCTGCCCACGGCCACGCGTGTGCAGGCACGGGCACACGCAGCGCACGCAGCGGGCCCCGTGCCCGTGTGCCCCCCGGTGTTTTCCTGCTCCTTCCTCCCCGGCTTGCACACACACACTTGGACAAGGACACGCATGTGTGTATTGTGAGATCCAGGCACAGGAACATACACAGGGAGAGAGACAGGGACGCTCCCACGCACGCACACACACAAACACGTGTGTAATGACATGGATGCACACACACAGGCACACACACACACACGTGTGTTGTGACATGGATGCACACACAGGGACACACAATGTGCACAGAGGCACACACCCCTGTATACAGATACCAACACACAGAGACATAATAAACAACCACATACGCGTATGGAGACACACACACACAGGTCCCCATATAATGCGCACACACACACACATGCAGGCACGTGTACAAAACCATTCACACCTGCATGTCTATACACCACATACACACAGACATACAGTCACAGACACTGACAGACCACCCTCGGCCCATTCCCGGCCCCGCAGCCCCGCCCGTTCCCGTCGCGCCCCGCCCCATCCCGTCCGTCGCGGCCATGGCTCGAGAGGTGCTGGGTCTGGGCAAGCAGCTGGCGGCCGAGGCCACCTGCCCGCTGTGCCTGGATGTGTTCACGCAGCCCGTGCTCACGGCGTGCGGGCACAGCTTCTGCGGGCAGTGCCTGGCGGGCGTGCTGGGGGACCCGCCGCGCCGCGCCGCCTGCCCGCAGTGCCGCGCCGCGGTGGAGCCGGGCTCGCTGCGCCCCAACCGCTCGCTGGGCGCCATGGCGGGGCTGGCCCGGGCCCTGGAGGAGGTGGCGGCGCGGCCGCTGTGCCCCGAGCACGGCGAGCTCCTGGCGCTCTTCTGCGAGCCCTGCGCCGCCCCGCTCTGCGCGCTCTGCCGGGACGGGCCCGGGCACCGCCAGCACCGTGTCCGCCCCGCCGACGAGGCCGCACGGGAGCTCCGGGTACGGGGCGGCGCCGCGACAGGGGCTGGGGAGGGGCTGGGTGCCTTTGCTGCCCGGGGCGGGGGGGTGGCCGAGGGGCACAGGTTAGCGTCTCCTCCGGGCTCAGGGTGGGATCCCCTCCACGCGTGGGCTGGGGCCCCTCGGTGCGTGGGTCCAGGTCCCTTCCAGGGACAGGCAGGGGTCCCCTCTGGGCACAGGTTAGTGTCCTGTCCGGGCACACAGCTGGCGTCCCTTCAAGGACAGTCTGGGGTCTGCTCTGGGTGTGAGTTTGGGGCTCCTCTAGGTGTGGATCTGGGTCCCCTCCATGCATGGGTGGGTCTCCTCTGAGCACGCTCTGGGGTTCATTCAGGGCACCTGTCTGGTTCCCCTCCACACACAGGTTAGGGTGGGTCCCTGTCCAGCCACGGATTTGGGGCCTCCCCCGGCTGCTGGCTGGGGTCCCTGTGTGGGTACCAGTTTGGGATGCCCATGTGTCTGTGGGCTCCTGTATCGGACCCCGCTGGGGCTGCTGGTTCTCCCATCGCCTGGCCCCAGCCCACCCAGGAGCCCAGGTCCCTCTCACTGCTCACCCCTCTGTGTCCCCATATGGTCCCTTGTGTCCTACATGTCCCCAGCCAGGGTTTCTCCCCCACTGTGTGGGCTGGGGTCCTGGCTCACTGCAACGCAGGAGATGACTCGGAGCATGAGGAGTTTTTTAATACTCCAGCAAATGTATGGAGCGTGTCTGAGTCACTGCTACTATCACTGCTAACCTATTCCCAGAAATCCCACTTCCAATGCCAAAAGTTGTTTTTTCTAATTAAAAAAAAAAAACAACAAACCCCAAACCACAAACTCCAGGGTTTCCACAGGAAGTTATTCCAGAAATATTTCTGGCCACAAGAGCTGTGGATGGGGATCTCCCCAGCCTGACTGAAGTGAGTTTGGAGAGGTGGGTGCTGTCTCTGAGCTCAAAACCCACTCCCAGGTGCGCAGGGGTCACCCCCAGTGACTCCCCAGACTGGGATTGTCCCCACACAGGCTGTTCGGTGAAGTCATCTCCCTCCTGCAAATGTCACTCCAAAATTACCAAAAATGCCTTTTTTAATCCCTGCCCCAGGAGACACTCCAGAGCAACCTGCTTTTTCTACAAAAAGAGAAGGAAAAATTGAAGCCCAAAGGAGACCAGAAAACTGATGACCTACTGGTGAGTGTTCCTCTTCATGCCCCACACTGGTCACCCACCTGGCTCCCCGGGCATCTATGTCCCATCTTCCCCTCTCCCCCTATATATTTATCTCCTATTGCATGACAATGTTCTTTCCTCTCTCTCTGTGTCCATCCCACATGGCCTCCTTGGGCCCATCAACATCCAGACTTGCCATCCATCTCTCCATTCTTCCTGCTTTTCCTGTACAAAACCTCTGGTCCCCTTCTGTGTGGTCCTTGTCCCCTCTCTGCAGCAGCCGTGTCCCTGCGGAGGCAGCCGCAGGCTGGGCGGGCTCAGGGCCTCCGTGCGGTGCCTTGCAGGTGACGGTGGTCTCAGAGGCGCAGCGTGTGCGCAACACCTTTGAGGAGCTGCAGCAGTTCCTGAAGGAGCAGGAGAAGATCTTCCTGGCCCAGCTCGAGCGGATGTCCCAGGAGCTTCTTGAGAAGAGCCATGAGTACAGCTCCAGGGTTTCAGAGAGGGAGTCGCTGCTGGACACGGTGATTGCGCAGATCGAGGAGAAACGGGACCAGCCGGTGGTCGAGTTCCTCAAGGTGAGGCTGCATCACCCGCTGGGCGCTGTGACCCCTGGCGAGGCTGGGAGCACCCGCGTGGCACCCTCACATCCCGGTGCAGCCCGGGGGCCAGGCTGTGACACCGCAGTGTGCCTGCTGTGGGTCAGGGCCCTGAGGGAAGGGAGGGTTGGGGTGAGGTGTGGGGTGACCCCCAGCCCCCTTAACCTGCTTCACCACAGCTGGGCAGCCACCGTAGCTCCCTGCCCCGGGCACCGCTGTCCTTCTCAGCAGTGCCAGAGCTCACCTGTGTTTTCTCTCTTCCAGGATGTTGGCAAAATCCTGAGCAGGTATGAAACAGGCTTGGTGTCACTCTCCTCCTGCGCAGCTCTTTTGGGCAGAGGTTTGGCAGTGCTGCAGGAGCCGGGAGGGAGGTGGTTTGCCCTGCTGAGTATTTGGGATTTCATGTGATGTTAGCAGGAACCAGAGGCCATTGCACCCCTCTTAAAGATGGGCTTCCTATGCTGATAGCTGGGACACTGCTCCCCTGGGTTCTCTGGCTGCAGGGATTTCCCTGTTTCCCTCCTGGCCCTGGCTGATGGCTGGGCTCAGAGCTCCTCTCACTGTTGCTCCCCTCAGCTGCGAGGCAGCCAAGGCCCCAATCCCAGAGCCGGTTTCCCCAGAGCTGCAGAGGAGCGTTGAGAGCCTGTCTGAGATGAGCCAGCTGATGGTGGACATGGTGGCCAAATTCAAAGGTAAAGCTCTGCTGGATCCACGCTGTGCTTCCCCTGGGCTTGGGAAATCCTCATTGCCTGCTGCCTCTGCCAGGGGCTCGGGAGCAAAACGCCTGCTCCAGATGGGAACCATCCCTGAGATGGGCTTTGCTGGAGCCTGGGGCTCCACGTCTGGCTCGCTGTCTTGATGGGGAGCAGGAGAGACACTCATGCATCTTCCTTTCCTTCTTCCAGTGAGCCTGCAGAGCCAGATAGACAGTGAAAAGGGTAAGTTTCTGGAGCTGATGGGCACAAGAGAGGGGGAAAACCTTTCCAGGATGAGTTTCCTCATGTCCTTGGTGCAGAGATAGGCTCACACCACATCTAAGCCTGGCGTCTGTCTAGCCCTGAGTCCTGTTGTTTTGACTAGGCCTGCTATAAAAATCCACATCTGTCCCCGTGCCAGGCAGCACCAGGGACACTGTCCTGCGACACCTGCCGAGGGCCAGGAGAGCACGAGGCCGTGTCAGGCTGTGCCCAGTTAAGCAGAGGTGCTGTACATGTTTTTAGCTGGCATTTTAGGCATGATCTGAAGTGCTTTTGCAGGTGCTTGGGGCCCACATGATGCAGCATCGCTGGGCTGAGGTCTGGCTGGCACCACTTGTGCTGAGGCTGCTCTCTGCACTCTCAGTTTTTGGGATGTTTTTGAGCACAGGACAGTCGTGCCTCAGTTTCCCCCCTGCAGTCCCCGGAGAAGTGGGTTTAGCAGAGGGTCTGGGGTGGGGACACTGCACAGTGACACCTGTGTGGCCTTGTGGGATGGCCACGGGATGGCAGCAGAACATCCCACATGGACGGGCAGCTCCGGCTGTGGCACAGGCTGCCCGGTTGCTCGGCAGAGCAGGGTTCTGAGCTGGTTTTCCCTTGGATGAGCACTTGTCACATGAGCAGGGACTGGCCTGGCACCACTCCTGCCTTGCAGCAGTGCCTCCTCACACCCACGGGGACATACTGCTCCCCACAGCCAGTGATGCCCAGCAGATCTGGAAGCAGATTTAGCAAAGCCCATCGTGTCTGTCCCCTGCATGTGGGGACGCTGGCTGGCACAGTCCTGCTTCAGGGAGCATCTTTTCACCCTCGGGTCCCAGCGTGGGGGACCGTAAGGGTCCTGTGTCCTGTGCCACCTGAGGGGGCTGCAGGAGTGCCCGCTGTGCTCCCAGGACATGTCCCAGCCCCATGGTGCAGGGGATGAGGTGCTGGTTCTCTTCTCAGTGGGCACAGACTGATGTTTCTGTCATCCATTAGAGACGGTGACGCTGGACCCGGAGACGGCGAGTCCTCACCTGACCCTTTCGGAGGATTACAAAACCATCCGGCTCGGAGGTGGGAAAGAAAACCTCCCTGATACCTCCAAGAGATTCACAGGCAGCCCCAGTGTCCTGGGCTCCCGGGGGTTCACGTCTGGGAGGCATTACTGGGAACTGGAGGTCGGGAAAGGGAACAGCTGGGCCGCAGGGGTGGCCCTGGAGTCCGTGCAGAGGAAGGAGTCGCTCAGCCTGGCCATGGGGAAGATCTGGGCTCTGCGGCTGGACTGGGACAACCAGTACAGAGCACTCCGCATGCCGCCTGTCCTGCTGGAAGTGAGGGAAGAGCTCCACAGAATCAGGGTCCACCTGGACTATGAAGCGGGGCGAGTGACCTTCTACAACGCAGAGAGCATGACGCAGATTTTGCAGTTTGAGGCCACCTTCACTGAGAAAGTCTTCCCATATTTTTGGCTCTGGTCACGAGAAACCCACATCCAGCTGTGTGACTGATAGGGTCAGATGGCTCCCAGGCCCCTGCCTGTGCCCTTGGCTAGCTGAGCAGGGAAGAGGTGTGGGAGAGACACGGCATCACGCTGCAAGCTCACTGCAGCTCTGCCTGGGCTGGATCCGCTGTGCACTTTGCTGCGTCTCCTCTCACTAAGTCCTTTAGAGCATTAAAGAAGTGCTGTCCTGCCTGGGGGTATCTGTGTGCCAGTATCCTGGCCAGATCGCAAGGTGACAGTGTCCTACCTCCCTGTGGGCACTGAAGCCATGGGATAATGGGGAGGGAGGAAGGAAGAGGCTCTGATTTGTCCATGGCAGCCTTTGGCAGCTCTTCATGGCTTGTTGGCATCTGTGCTGTGCTGGAGGACGCAGCCACCCCGCACACAGGAAGTCAGGGTGGAGCACGAGCTAATAACACTGGTGGTAACTGCTCAAAAAGCATGTAAAAAGGCAAATGTTCAGGGAGAGTGGGAGTGAGGGTGCACCTGGAAGAGCAGCAGGAGCTGGGGGTGTGATGGGGATCGCTGAGATCTGGGGTGGTCAGGGAAGGAGCAAACACCACAGCAAACACCACAGTGTCTAATCCGGGAACCGGGAGCATCGTGTGACTGGTGGGTGGCAGGGCCCGGGCAGAGGGACATGGGGCGTGTGTTGTTTGGTCCTGGAGATCCCCTGGATCCAAAGAGATCAGCTGGAGACAGCAGCCTCCAGAACCGCTGGAGAGACCCGGCAGAGGATCTGCCAGGGACTGGAGAGCACGGATCTGCAAACCCTGAGCTGAGGAGAAACTGCGTGTCCTAAAGAGTTTATGTGGAGTACAAGTGGGGGACAGTCAAGTCTCCCTTCTGCTCATCGCTCCATGAACCCCATCCTGGTGTCGCAGGGATGTGCACAGCCTTATTTCCCTAGCCGCTCACCAAAAGCCTCATAAAGTGGCTTTTGTTCTCATAGAGAGCTCATTTGATGAGAAATGATATGAGAAGGGCTCTTTGAGGAGAAAGGATGTGGGAAGGGTTTGGCTCAGCGAGGCCGTGTTATTTGCTGAGTTTGTGCCTTTCTTCCTTCATCTTCCCCATTTTCCCCTCACGCCCAGGCTAAAGGGAGACCGCCGGAAACATGGCGGCAAAGCGGCGCCGGCGTGAGGCGGGAACTACATTTCCCAGCACGCAACGTAGACAGCGATAAGGCGGTGCGCCTGCTAGGGACACTGGGAAATGTAGTTCCCCGCGCTGGCGCGCATCCCCCCCACGCCGATTTCCTCGCTTTCCTATTGGTCCGGAGCGCCGCCGGTGGGCGGGGCCTCGCCGCCGCGCCGCCGTTCCTACTGGCCGGGGCGCGCGCGGTGGGAGGGGAGGTTTGAAAAAAAACAACCCGCCCCCCGCGGGACGCCGCGCGCTGATTGGCTGAGCCGCGGTTTGGCGCCAGCTTCGGAGCGGGGGACGGCAACCGGCTGGGGTCAAAAGGCTGCGGCGGCCGCGCTGACGGCACAGACGGGACGGGACGGCTGAGCTTCCAAGTCCCCATTCCCACTCCGATGGATCCCACCCCGAGCGCTTCCCACCGCCGCCGCCTCCTGCTTCTCTCGCCGGCGACCCCCGCCTCGCCCGCCGTGGTTAAGGCGCTCTTTCAGGATGAGCTCTCGCCTGTCTCCGATCTCCGCCTCACCATGGAGCAGCTGGGGCGCGGGTGAGTCGGGGCGCGGGGCCCTGCGAGCGCTGCGCCCGGGCACCCCCCTTTTTCTTGCCTCTGTCGTGACCTCCCCCTCACCCCCCCCAAAAAAAAAAAAAAGCGAGGTTTGGAGGGCTTATCCCCCGCTGTTTCTTCCCGTACTACGGGAGCCTCTTCCTCCTCTCCGCCGCCCCCATACGAGCTCTCCAGGGCCTTTCGTCCCCTCTCCAGGGCGTTTTGCCTCCTCTCCAAGGCGTTTGCTTCCCCCTCCCAGACCCGAAGCGAGGCCTAGGGAGGCTCCCCCATTTATAAAAGACCCCAAGGCCTCCAGGAGTCGTTTTCCTTCCGTTCCATCCACCCCCATAATTTCCTCCCGCTCAATGAAGCCTTATGGCATTCCCACCTCCACCAAAAAAAAAACCCCAAACCCCTGGGATGTCTTTATCCCCCCCTCCCAAGCCCCAAAGCCCCAGGGATATCGTTTAACCCCCCCTTTCCCAGACCTCCCGGAATGCCTTTACCCCCTCCTCGCCCGTCTCAGGAGCTCGCTCCCTTCCCTGTCCCCCCCTCCTTCCCGAAGCAAGGCCTCGGGGTGCTCACCTACCCTCACCCTCCAAAAAACAGTGAGGCCTCGTGGATCCCTCCTTTTCCCGTCCCCCCACCCCCCAGTGGAGGCCTTGCGGGTCTCTCCGTCCCCTTCTCCCGCCAGGAATGAGGCACTGAGGGCTCACCCTGCTTTCTCTCCTTCCAGGCACCCTCCCCACACCTAAACCCGAGGCCCGCAGTGCCTCTTCTCCCAGCCCTTCCCCCAAAAAACGAGGCCTCCCGGAGCTGCTTCTCCCCACCCCCGCCCACGAGGCCTCGAGGAGTTTTATCCCCCCCACCTTGCAAACTTCCATGACTCCCTTAGGGTCCCTCACCCCTTTCCTGATGCCTCCCTCCTGCCCCTATCCCGCATGGATCCATGCTCTGGGACAGCTTCCCCCTCCCCTGGTTTTGTTCTGGGCATCCACCTCCCTCCTGAGCCCTTCCCTGGGCTTCCCTCTCTCCCCCAAGTACCTTTGTGTCCCTTCCATGTCCTTCCTGCCTGCCTTGTTCCATCCCAGCCCTGTTCCTGCACCCTCATCCTCTCTTTTCTGTCTCCCATGTGCTGCAGTCTCTGGGCCCTGCAGCTGCTCTCCTGTTCCCATAACCTCAGCCACAGCTGCTCCATTTTCCTGGTCTCTTAACTCCTCTAATCCCATTATTCCCGCAGTTTCTCCCGTGTGTGGCTCCTGTTTTGTCCTGGCCCACTCAGGTCTCGATGACCCTCCTGGGTTTTGTTTGTTGATTTTTCTGTCATTCTCATTTCTGCAATCACCTGCTTTATGATCCTTCCCTCCTTCAGATTCCTGGGATTCCTGCAAACCACTGGCAGTCTCCCCCATGTAAATTATTCAGCCCTTTGATTTCCTAGTCCTGGCTACATTTTTTTTTTAATTACCACGTGCTGGAACCTCACTCAAGTAGCTTTTCCCTTATATATGTGAGGCTAAATATGATTTTCTTCTCTCTCAGTGCTGAGGTTTAGCAGATAAAACAAAAGTTGGGAGGCAACTATCAAAATGGGTTTGAGTTAGAAATTTGGCAATTTTTTCTATGCAAAACCTGAATCGAGGGAGTGGCTGCCCAAGAGAGGGTTGCAGTTCCAAGGAGGATAACTGGGCTCTGATAGAAATCCAGGTGATGATCACCTGTGCTGGACCTAACCTGCAGTGTTGTATTTCCTGCTTTTAAAGCAAATCCCAAATTCCTTTTCCAGGCAGCATGAAAACCTGGAGCAAGATGTGGGAACCAAGAATGGATTACACAGATCGGCATCTTCGGAGTCCACAGACTCAGGTAGCGCTTCCTCAGCTAATAAGTGATGATTAAGAGCTGCAAAGCAATGCACTTTTACATGGCTCCCACTGCAAGCAGCTCCCAGGGTTTGGAGAGAGAACTGTCCCTGCCTGAGGTCCCTGCAGCCCCCCCCTCATTCCCGTGCTCTTGGAAGGAGGGAGGCAGTTGGAAAATCCCTCAGGAAGCCTCTGCAGCTCATGGTTTGGGCTGTGGGTGGGTTGGTTTGGTTTTTTTTTTTTGCTTTAATTGTCCTGGAGACTGTGAGCAGTAGGGAGGGAAAACTGGTTCTGCCCCTCGGGGGACTCCAACAGAGCCTTTTCCCCTTTTTCCCCCTTTTCCCTGTTGTGGTTTGTGCTCTGGGCTGGCGTTGGTGGGAGCAGTTCTGGGGTGTCCTGCTCTGGGCATGGCAGGCAGCAGGGACAGCTGGAGGTGAATCAGGCTGTCCCAGGATCCCTGGGGAACTGGACTGCCACCATTCCCTGCTCTGGGCTGCTTTGTGGATGCTGCTGTGGAAAACAGGGAGGGGATGGGATCTCCTGGAGCTCCTGTCCTTTGGAGGGTGAGGAGGGAGAGTCCTCGCTGTGTTTTCTCTCTTTAAACCCAGACTGTGCCAGTGAGTGGCTTTGTGCTGTGCTTTCCTGTTACCCAGAGCTGGCTGATGATCTGAAACCCCTCAGTTCTCTGATTTTCTGGTTTTCACATGAGATGTTTTATCAGTGAAAATGAAATAAACTCTGACTCCATGAATTGTAGATTGCCCCTGGTGCTTCATTGCCCCAGCTCAGGGAAATCACTGTTTCCACCTGAATTTGTGCCCCATTTTGAGGGCACTTTCAGCCTAAAAAAAGAACTTTATGAAGTGCTAAAACACGAGTACGGCTCACAAACCACAGAGCAGGACAGAGCCACCAGCCTTGCTAAATCCTCACTTTCTGTGGCTCCTCAGGAATCTGTGTTGGAGTGGCTTTGGATGTGTCAGTGCTGAAATGCTGTGGGGCTGTAAAGCTTTGCTTGGTCTGTGCTTCTGAAGCACTTCCTGTTAATTCCAGTACATCCAGAAGGGCCTTTTGACCGCTTATTTTTTGGAATGAGCCCAAAATTTCTTCGTAGGAAGAGGTGTAACTAAAGCCATGCCTTAAAAAAAAAAAAAGCCCTAAAGGACTAAATAGTTTATTAAGGGGTGTGTGAGAGGATAAACAGAGTGTTCCATGCTGAGTGCCAGCACTCTGTTCCATGTGACAGCCCAGGCAGGGCTTGGGGGGTGTTCTTAATTATCCCTGTTTTTCCCCAAGCACTGGCACTTGATGATCCCCACAGTGGGGAGTGTCTGTAACTCTTATTTATTTATTCTACACCGAGGTGAGGCTGCAGATGGGACTTTCCACGGGAGTTTCTGTGGAAATCTGCTGCAGTGTCTGATAAGCCCTGGATACAAATCAGTGGGAAATCTGTGTCTCCTCTGCAGGTTTGGCTTTGGATTCTCCCGGCCCCACGACCTCACACGACACCATGGAGGACACGTGAGTAACCCTGTGTTAAACCTGGCTTGTGGCATCGTTACCAGACCTGGGCTAATGAGGCCTGGTGAGGGTTTTGCTGTGCTGGCACACGTGCAGCTTCCCTGCTGCAGCTCTCCATGTGCTCCACAGCTGGAATGCTGGGATGGCCCTGCTGTGCCCAGGGCACTGAAGTGCTGGCTCTGAGCGAGGGTGTTGTGCCAACCACATGGCACTGGCACCTTCCTGCAGTCTGGGGCTGCACCGAGGTGTATCTAAATTGCATTTTTTAACACTTAGTTTATGCTTGTCTGTGCCTTAAGAACCACAGAATCATTTAATTTGGGAAAGACCTCTAAGATCTTCCAAGTCCAACCTTTGATTTTTGCTTTTAGGTTTGAGAAAGCAATCAAATCCAGCAGGCTGAAGTAAGTATAATTCTCCTTTAAATTCTTCCCCAGTGTCTGTTTTAGATTATGGAGTTGGGAGGTGGTTTCTGTTCATGTCACTGCCTTTTAAAGCAAAATGTTGAAATAAATTTTGTTTCTTTCTTGTTGTAGCCTTCGAATACCTTTCAGAAGAATCCATTCCCTGCCAGTAAGTGAGAGTGGTATTGATGTTTTATACATTAGTTAAAGGATTTAGCATGGGTTTAGTTGAATGCATTTAGTTGAATACTTGTTAATTTTCTGGCTTCAAGAGCAGCTGCTGGGGTTCTTCATGTCAAAATTGCAGCTTGTAAATTCCAAATCTCACTTAATTTAGTGTGAAATTTCCGTGATGTGGCTCCATCACTGGTGCCCTGAAGCATTTTGGTCCCTGTACCAAGATGCCAGCAGGGGACTCCTGCACAGGGTGTGCACAAATTTGTAGTCAGAGACTTTGCAGTCTTTATTAACCCCTTTAGTGCTTAACACGTGCTTGTGCAAGGACTGATGCACAGTCCTGAACTGTCCCTCCTGTGTTGTAGCAAAGCCTGCTGGGCTCCAGCCCTGCTCTGAAGAGAAACCACTCTGACTCTCTGGACATGGATGCTTTCCAGCCTTTGGAACAGGATGAAAATAAGGAAAATGTAAGTGTTGTTTCCTGCTGCCTGTGATGATCCCGTGGGAGGGGAGGAACAGCTGGATTAGCACACCCTGCACAGGGAATGTGGTGGGAAAGGCTTCAGTTGCTCCCTGCCAGGCTGCACCTCAGGCACAACCACCTTTCCATCAGTTTTTCTGGAGGGAACTTGCAGCTCTGATGAGAGTGGCTGCAAGCTGTTGGGAGGTTCATAAAAATTGGGAAGACTTTGCCCAGTTCTGCCTTCGTGCCACTGACCCTGATTCCTTTTTGGCTGTGGCAAAGGACAGTGTATTCCCTCTGCTTGCTCTAGGCAGCTGCAAGAGCTGCCTCCAGAAGGTGTTAGGGGAGATCACCCCTTCTCTTCCCACTGCTGCCATGGGGAGCCCTGGTTCCTCATGGAATCCATGTTCTGGGCCTGCCCTGGCTGCTGGGAATCCCGTGGGGAATGGGGTGTCAGGAAACAGCCTTGACTGCCTCCAAGTAATGATTTAGTCTGCAGAGAAGTTGACTGACAGAAATAGAAAAGCCCTTGAGCCTGTAGGTGATGCCAAGAGCATAAATGCTGGATTATGTTAAATGAAACACTCCTGTAACATCTTTAATTTGAAAACATTCACATTCAGACTACTCCTGTTGGCAGGAGGGAGCTTAAATCCAAAATGTCAGGCAGCTTAAAAAAACATGAAAAAGATAAAAGGATCCAAGCAACTTAACACAGTTTGTAATTTCGGTAAAATGATCATTTTTGTGCATTTTATTTCAGGAATCATTTGAGTTTAAGAAGCCAACCAAACCAGCTTCTCGTTGCTTCCGCGATGGAAGGGGTGTTCCTGGAGCAAGGCAGAATTCATCTCCAGCTCAGGTACTTGGTTCTTTTCAACTAATTCTCACCTAATTCTCTGGGTTCAAAAAAACTTTATCAGGGCTGTGCTGTTGCTCAGGTGCCAAACAGAAAAACTTATCTGCAGATAAGAAAATTGGTCTCACCTTTGGCTCATGAGGTGGCATTGAGCCCATGAGAAATTTGAAACATTGTTTTGGGAAAGATGAGTCAGCACAGAGCTGAGGTTGTGCTCAGCAACTGAAGGAAGTGTGGACATTGATGTGGGATTGAAACAATCAGTAAAGTTGATACTTAATGTTCAGGCAGATGCATTTGGAACAATGAACCCAACTGTGTAAATGCAGCTGGATTTTGTGTCCAGATGTGACATCAAGGGAGAAAATCTACCTTGTTTGTACCCTGCTGTTTAGAAAAACCGACTGAAAAATCATTGTACAGAAACAGAGCTGGGAGGGCCAGGTCTTGTCCCTGCTCCCTGGATCCAGCAGGGACCTTTCATGCTGCTGCCTCCTGCCTGTCTGTGCTCAGCACCTGCAGCTCAGGGTTGGGAATAACCACGGTGTTCCTGTAGTGCAGAGAGCCGTGGCAGCCCCTCTGGGGCTACAGCATCCTGCAGGGAACAGGGGGATTGTTGTTAAAACTCCCTCTGTCTTCTCTCAGCTGCCCATGGGTGAAACAGCCTCGGGGGAACAGGAAAACTACAGGGCAGCCTTCCTGCAGCAGCACTCCCTGCCCTCCTCGGAGAGCGAGGATGACGATGGGTTCCTGGAGCTGCTGGATGACCAGGACTTGAAGGTATGTGCAGAGGGAATAGGATGGAGAGCCCCAAATCAGCTCTGCTTGATGTGTCTGGTGTGCTCTGGCTGCAGTCAGGGTGCTCAAACTGCAGCAAGCTGAGTTTTTGGGAATCACAGAATCCCAGAGTGGTCTGGGTTGGAAGGGACCTTAAAGCTCATCGAACCCCCTGCCATGGGCAGGGACACCTCCCACAAGGAGATTAGTTCTCATCTTTTTCCACTCACTGGGGTGTCTGTGTCTTGTAATTGCTCTTCCCTGGTGCAGCCAGTGGGATTTGTTTGGGGTGTGAACAAGTGAATTATTTTTAGTTTGAGAACTGAGGGAATTACTTGAACAGTTGGCATTTTTCTTTAGAAACTGGCTGAAAAAGTCAGAGGTGGTGATTGCTTTGAGCCACTTAAATACAGGACTGTTTCCAAGTGAATTTGAAATGTTTAAAGCCCTGGAGGCTCATCTTTGTTAATCAATCAATGATTTGATAAACTCACCTTCTCCAACATGGCTCGGCTCAGCTCCGTTATTTCCTTAAGAATTGGACTGATAATGGAGTTAAATCCCTGAAACTGCTCTGACAGCTGAATCCAGCTGGGGTGTTTGCCTGAGCCACGCAGGAGCTGTACTTGCAGTTCTCCCGTGGTGAGATGGATGAGAATGAGCTTCCTTCTCTTCCCAGAATGATGAGGAGATGCCCTCAGACGTGTCCAGTCTCTGGACGGCGCCGCTGGTCATGAGGAGAGCGGACAGTCGGGTGAGTGTCCCCACGCAGGGACAGGGACTGCCCTGGCAGCTGGGACCAGTGATCCCACTGTCTCCTGCATCCCTGAGAACAACAAAACAAGCCCTGGCATAACCCCCTGCAGAATTCCCTTATCTCTGGGGCAGCTCACCTGGGAGATTTGGTCAGTGTGGAACAATTGGTGTTTATAGGCATAAAATTTCTTATTGCACTTCATAAATGTGAGAAGATCTTGAATTGCCTTATCAGAATCTTGATATATCTGGAATTCACTCTGCCCAGACTCACCTGGAATGCTGTAACCTGATCCTCTGATAACAGGCTGGGAAAGGAGTCCAGACTCCAGCAGAAAGCTCCTTAATCTGCTGATAAATTGGCTGCTAATTGGTGTAGAGCACTTTGCTGCCTCTTTATCTTGCTTATGGTGCTCCAAGCTCCCCCAGTAACAAGTGTTACTGGAAGTGTAAAGCCTGGATAATTCAGATTAACAGCCCCATGTTGCTGTGCAGTGGTGGTGCCTTAAATGAGGCCAAGTTTGGAATAATCTGAAAGCCTGAGTTGTGTTTATTTTCTTCTGTAAATCTTTGCTGGACAACTCAACTCCTCTCCTCCCTCGTAGGCCAAGCGCTGCCGCTTGTTTGGCTCTTCATCCATGTCAAGCATTGCAGGAAGAACCACCCAGAAAAGGATGGAGAGATCTCAGGAGAATTCTCCAGGGAAAAGCAAGAAGAGAAAAAGCCTGCCTGGAACTTCCGAGGACTCCACGGTTGGTGGCTCAGCATCCAGACTGTGACAGGGAATTGATGAGGGGAGGTGCAGGGTTGGGGTCTGGTTTGTGAAGGTTGGTGGGAGCTTTTCCAGGTGGATTGTTGGGGCAGGGCAGCAGTTGCACAATCCTGAACCTGCTGGAAGCTGAGGAGCCACTTCGGGGCTTGGGAGTACGCTCCGAGCTGTCAGCTGTGGGAAGCAGGGAATGGGATGTGTCTGCCCTTGGTGCTCATGGATCTCTGACCTATGTCCTGCAGAGTCTGAAGCTGGTGAGGACCCAGCCCTCCACAGCAGAGATCGAGAGCATTTTGGACAGTGACCAGAGAGACCTTATCGGGGACTTCTCCAAGGTAATTCCAGAGATTCCATGGCCAAGTGCTGAATGAAGTGTTTCAAGGGCCTCTCTTGGTAGGGATGTCTCAAAGCAGCCCAGAAAAACACTTCTATTTACAGAGGCTTTTCTGTTCCCTCCTAAACCTGCCTTGCTTCTTTGGACTTGGTCTTGGAGGTCTTTTCCAACCTTAACAATTCTCTGACCTTCAACCAACCAGGGGAGGCTGTTGGTGAGAACGGGATGTCCCAGGCTAGACACAAAGTAATCCATTTGTGGTTAAAGCCCTATAAAATCCCTCTAGTGTAGGAGCCAGAAATTAAATTCTATGCCTGATTTTAGAATTTTTGGGAGTTCTAACTCCTGCAGAGGTTCTGGTCAGCAGAATATCTGTTAGAGAGCAAACTGCTGGATGCTGTGCTGTCACCCACATGACTCTCAGCTGGAATTTTCTCAATCCTGTCTCTTCCAGAGTTACTTATTTGACACTGTCGATGGGAAACATCAAGATTTAAAATACATCGACTCAGAAATGGTGAGTGCTCCAAGGAGAGCCAGAAAAATTCTTTACTGGAGGTTGGGGAACAATATGAAAATGGCTTGAAACAATTGAACTCTGGTTTTTGTGGGTTTTTTCTCAGATGGTGTCTGTGCTGACTGGGAAGTTCGAGAGCTTCATCAAGCAGTGTGTGATAATTGACTGTAGATACCCCTATGAGTACGAGGGGGGACACATCAAGGTATGTTGGCCCCACAAGGGCAGTGCAGGGTGGTCTGAAGCTGCAGCCTGGGGTCACTTGGCACCCGGTGGGGCTGATTTCTATCCAAGGCCCTGTGGATATGTTATTCCTTCCAGGGCCTAGAGGGGCTCCAGGAGAGCTGCAGAGGGACTGGGGACAAGGCCTGGAGGGACAGGACCCAGGGAATGGCTTCCCACTGCCAGAGGGCAGGGCTGGATGGGAGATTGGGAAGGAATTGTTCCCTGGGAGGCTGGGCAGGTCCTGGCACAGGGTGCCCAGAGCAGCTGTGGCTGCCCCTGGATCCCTGGCAGTGCCCAAGGCCAGGCTGGATGGGGCTAGGAGCAGCCTGGGACAGTGGGAGGTGTCCCTGCCCATGGCAGAGGGTGGCATTGGATAGGCTTTGAGGTCCCTTCCCGAATCATTCCAGGATTCTGTGACTGATCCTGAATGTTGCTGCCTGAGCAAAGGCCCTCCCAAATACAGGGGATGGGGGGAGGGAGATCCAGGCAGCTACAGCCTCCAGGTGCTGAACTGCAGGAGGTCCAGGTCACCCAGAGCCTGTTCCAGACTGTCCGTGGTGTCCTGGTGGGGTTTGGAGCCGTGTTGGGAGAGGGTTCCAGAGCTCCTCCAGCAAACCCAGATGAGGAATTGGCTCCCAGGGAAGTGGGATGAGTTTGTGGCTGTTCCCTTCCACTCACTGCTTGGACTCTGCCCCTCCAGGGTGCCATAAACCTCCACATGGAAGAGGAGGTGGAAAATTTCCTGCTGAAGAAGCCGATTCAGCCGTCGGAGAACAAGCGGGTCATCGTGGTGTTCCACTGCGAGTTCTCCTCGGAGCGGGGCCCTCGCATGTGAGTCCTCTCCCTGCATCCGGCGTTCCTGCAGCGCTGCAGCTCAGTGGGGCTGCCTCCAGTTGCCGTGGTGGTTGTCACCTCTGGCAGGGTTTGGCACAGCCCGGGCTGTGAGTGGCTGTGCTGGGCCTGGGCTGGAGCACTGGAATGTTCCGAGGGGAAAGGAAAAGCCTGTGAACTGTGAGGCTCCTCAGCCTCTCCCTGACAGGCAGCTCCAGCTCCTCCATCGAGGGATGGGGGGTTTGGGGGGCAGGTTTGGGAGTTACTAGTTGAATGTGGGATTTAAGATGGGATTTTCCCTGCTGCAGGTGCCGGTTTGTGAGGGAGCAGGACAGGCTGAGCAATGAGTACCCCAACCTGCACTACCCAGAGCTCTACGTGCTCAAGGGGGGCTACAAGGATTTCTTCTCGAGGTGCCAGGTGAGTAACGTGGATTCTCCATCCCTGGAAGAGTCCAAGGCCAGGTGGGACAGGGCTTGGAGTACCCTGGGATAGTGGAAGGTGTCCCTGCCCATGGCAGGGGGTGGAACAAGATCTTTCAGGTCCCTTTCCAACCCAAACCTTTCTATGGTCTCTTTCACACTCAAAAGGAGTGTGAAACAATAGATAAATAATATTAATTTATTCCTATTCAAACTTCTCTTTGGGGCAGAGTGATTTGGCTGGGGGGCTTTTCCTCCTCCCTCTCTCAGTGGGCTGTTCCTTGTCTTGGAGCTGTCTTCCTGCCATAGCTGAAGGGCTTTTCCACTTGTCTCAAGAGTAAAACAGAAGTGGTTTCTGCCCCTTTAGATCAAACTGTCAGTCACAGAAGGGATTTCAGGCTGCTTGGAGCAGGGGAGAGGATAAGGCTTGACAGTAATAAATGGAAACCTGAGGTCTTGTACAGTCCTAACCCAGCAAAATTGAAAACCTGAGCTTGGAGATTGCAGCCTTTAATTGAGACAAGGAAACTAAAACCCACCTCCAGCTCCCCCCAGCACTTCAGGGGTGGGATTTCTCCTGTCACTTGGCTCCTGCTCCTGCAGCATTTCCGTGGTCCCAGCACTCCTGGGATCTGTCCTGCTGCTCTGACACAAACAGGCCTCAGGCCCCCACACTTGAAATTACCCCTTAGCCTTCCTTTTCAGGGAGATGGGAGATACTTGGCCTGTCCATGGCCAGCTGGGTGGGGCTGTCAGCTCCTTCCCTGTGGGATGTTGGCTCTCCCAGCGCTCAGAGCTGATGGCAGCCAGTGCTGCCCGGGGTTCTGGCCCTCCCTGCGATCTGCGGGCTCCCCTGGGCTGAGGCACAGCCGGGCTTTGGGTTGCCCTGAGGAGAGGCCCCGAGGCCTCAAGGTGGCAGCACGGGACAGCCAACGGCGGCTCCCTGCGAGCCGGGACCTGTCCCGAGGCACAGGGATGGATCATGGAATGCTCGGAGCTGGAGGGGACCCGCAGTGATCACTGTTCCCAACGTGGATGGAATCCACGAGCTTGGCGTGCTCAGCACCCTGCTCCGACCAGCTGAGCTGGAACATCCTTCCAGTCTGTTCCATTCCAAGCTGAACTCTAAACCAACCCAGCCTGTGCATTGCCTGCCAGGAAATTTGGGATGAGAGCCCTGTACACAAAGCCCTTGTTTTGCTGGCTGTAACCTGAACATCCCCAGGCTTTGTGTGTCTGCCACAGAGCTCCCACGTGGAGCAGGGTCTGTCCCTGTTTGTTCCAGGGGCTGCTGGCGGTGGCACCACCACCCTGGTGACTCTGAGGTGACCCCAGCTCCTCTTCCCACAGAGCTTCTGCGAGCCCCAGAGCTACCGCCCGATGCACCACAAGGACTTCAAGGAGGACCTGAAGAGGTTCCGCACCAAGAGCCGGACCTGGGCTGGGGAGAAGAGCAAGAGGGAGATGTACAGTCGGCTCAAGAAGCTCTGAGGGCTGCAGGGACCCACAAGGACTGCCCAGCCTGGGGGCTGTGGTGGGAGAGCCACGTGTTCCTGTGCTCCCGCTCCCCTGGGCCGTTTCCCCCCCCGGGATCACCTGGACCTTGGCCCTGCGAGCTGGACGCCGGCTGGGAGCTGCCCCTTGGGATTCTTTTGGTTACGTTGCTTCATGAAAATGTTGTGGCTTCTTGTGTTGTGGGACACCCCCAAAGCACCCAGGGAGGGTGGGGACAGCCTCGTGGGGCTGTACTCGGTGGTGTCAGCACTGCCAGGGAATGTTAGTGCCTGTTGATTTTTAAATGCTTAATTTTATTTAAATACAGTCAAGTGAAGCCAATGCCGCTGCGGTTGGATCATCTGGATTGTACTTAAACCTTGTTTCTGCTCCAGGGCTGCCTGCTGGGGGGGTGTTGGGGGTCATTATTTTTCTCAGCTGCGGTTTTGGTTCTGTGTAGCATCGTGGGGAAGGAAAATGGGAAATATCCCGTGATGGCTCAAGATTCCCACCTGGCCGAGCGCTGCGGGAAGCCTTGGGAGCCCATCTAAAGGGAAACTGCTTATTGTTCATAAACATCATGTTCACCTCGTTTACTTACTCCAGGCTGGTTTATTTCATAGTCTCTTTTTGTTGGTTCTGGAGGGGTTGGTGTTTCAATGGAGGCAGAGTTTTTGGGAGCTGAGGGGTTCAGCAGTTGGGTGACCCCAGGATGCTCAGCAGTGTCACTGCTGCCTCCGAGGCTGTGAGTTGTTCTCCTTATCCTGAAACATTCCCAGAGCAGAGCCTGGCTGTGAGGGGTCCTGGGAAGCTGCTCTCACACTGCTGCTCTGGGGGTGGCTTTGGCCACTTCTCTGTCTGCTGGGAAAGGCAGGAAGTGGAATTGATCCATGAGGGAAGTGGAACTTCCTTGGCAGTGTTGGATCCCCCAGCTGAGGAAGTTCTGCAGTGCCAGGCCCCCAAACTGCTTTGCTGCTGGTTTTGGGGTCACTTCAGTCCCAACTCTTAAATCCATCTTCCTCACACACCAACTTCCAGCTGTAACTGGTGCTCCTGGGAAGTTCCTGGCTCAGTGTGTTGTATCCATGACAAAAAATACTGAAATGGAGGTGCCTTATGTGGAGTTTTAACTTGATTCTTTTTGAAACCTATTTCTTAAAACCTGCTGTTAATCCTTTTGCTCCCAAGAGGATTAAACTTGGAATTCTTATTGTTTAAAAAAAATTGGAATTTGCTGTTTTCCCTCCAAGCTGAACCCCTTGAAGGGGGGGGAGATGATGAAATGTTAAATCAGAGGTGGTGGTTACAAATTTCCCCCATTGCCTTGGGAAGGGGATGTGGGGTGGGAGGAGGCCACGTGCCAGAGAGGTGGGGAAAGTCACGGGCAGTGTCCTGAGTGCCCCAAACTGCCCTTGGGTCCAGCCCAAGGGCTAAAGCACCAGCTTGGCACCACAAGGGCCAGGCAGGATCTCTCAGTCCCACTCTGTGATCCGGTGGTTGCTCTGTGGAAATGTTTTAACTCCTCCTCCGTGTCCAGAAAAAGCAGATGGAGACTGGCCTGGGTCAGGACCCTCCTTCCCAAGGTTACTCAGCTGGAGCAAAACCATTGCAGCAATGCCTGGTTCACAGCTGCACTTCCCCTAACTCTGCTCGTTGTCCCAAGCTCCCAGGTGCTCGGGGAGCTGGGTGTGGGGGGCGGTGTGGCTGTGTCCCAGCAGTGCCAGGGAGGAGCCCTGCCCAGGGCCTGGGAATGTCTGTAACCCCAGAGGGGTGCAAATGGGACCCCCTGTCACACCCACCTGGTTCTGGGTGTTGGGAGTCCTGGGGAGGGAGAGGGGTCTAAGCAGGATCCAAACCCTTATCATCTCAAAACTTAGAGTGCTCTGGGCAAAGGGAATGAAGTCCTAACACTCCAAGCTCTTGGCTCTACCTCTCCTTGCAGCAGGACACGGATGAGCCGCTCGGTGTCACTGGTGGCAGAAGAACCCCAGGCTGGTGCTCGCTGCTTTTCATGTTCTGCCTTTGCTCTTTGCTTCCAGGATAAACTTCCAGAGCAGCTGTGGCTGCCCCTGGATCCCTGCAAGTGCCCAAGGCCAGGCTGGGCAGGGCTTGGAGCAGCCTGGGACAGTGGAAGGTGTCCCTGCCCATGGCAGGGTGGGGGCTGGATGAGCTTTAAGGTTCCTTGAACCCAAACCATTCTGGGCTTCCATGATCCTGCAGCCACCGGAGTGTCAGTGCTGTGTTCCCATCACTCCACCAATGCTGTGGACAGTCACAGCTGGCTTTTGGCTGAGGATCCTGCTCTGTGCTGGAGTTGTTCCCAGGGGGACACCTGAGAGGGCTGTTGTGGGGAGGATGTGAGGAGCAGGTGGCCAACAATGGGGTCAGATTTAAAAGCTTCCCTGGAAATACAACAGTGCGACTCCAAAGCCACAGGAGGCTGGAGCAGAGAGCGGGGTGGGGTTTCTTTCCCCCCTTCCATCCATCTGTCACCCTTAAAACTCATGTTGAAAGCAGCTTAAACCTTCATCAGCCTTGTCCCACAGCTCCTGAACGCCGCAGAGCTCGGTATTTCCTCCCATACTGCCTCACCTTTGTGGCCTAAAGGACTCTCATGCTCTGTCCTTGGGGCTAATAAAGGCCAGCTGCAAAGGGCCACCTGGCCTGCTGTGCCAACAGCTCCTGGATCCCTTGGAACCCCTTGGGAACGGGCAGTGAGTGTTGGACATCCCTCCAGTGCTGCCTCAGTGGTGTTCAGGCTCCCTTAGGAAGAGGGAAAAGGTGATTTTAGCCACAACCAGGCAATTCCCCGATTTTAAATCCTTTTGCAGCTTTTCAAACAAACCTTCTCTCTTTGCCTTTCTGCCTCCTCTGTTTTCTTTGTGCAGCAGCTTTTCCCAGGCCTCTTGCAGCCTGTTCCCCCATCCCTGCTCCTTTCCTGCACACAGCCAGCCCCTGTGAATCCCAAACTTGGAATTTTCTGCAGTTATTTGTCCAGTGAAGGTGCTCCACCTGAGGCTCTGCCGGGCCAGGAGGAATTATCCCAGCTGGAGGCAGGAGCACAGAGTGAGAACCAGGAAAGGGCAAAGCAGGATCTCTGCAGGGCCTGAGTGCTGCTGCTTTGGGCTGAGGCAGAGGTTCAAATCCTCAGGTAAAATTCACTAAAACTCCCCAACAAACCAAGCTCCTGCAACTTTGCAAGCAGGGCCGCTGGAGGTGTGTGGCTGTGGCTGGGAGAGCCCCCTCTGCCCAAAGCTGAGGGGTTTGGCAGGGAGAAGACACACAAGGAATCTCCTTGGATGAAATCTTGGCTGTACCTTGGTGAGTCAATGTTTTCTGAAAGGGACTCACGTGGCTTTGCTGGGCAGAAGCTGCTTTGTTAAGAAAATCATTGGCTTCTTGTCCTGGCAGTGGCTTTTAGTGCCAAGTGTGACTAAGCTGGGCCCTGGAGAGCTGCTGCATGGGCAGCAGTGCCCCAAAATTCCTGGAGATGTTGGTACCAGATTGGCCTAGGCTGCCAGCTGGGTTTCCATGGGACTGGGACTGGGTGGTGACTGCTCCCATAAGGATGTTCCTGGGGCTCCGTCACAACCCCGTGCCCCATAATCCATCTCCTGTGTGGGGTGATCCTGCTGTGCCACGGCTGATCCCTCGCCCAAAGCCCTGAGCTCCCTTTGGGCACAGCTGCACCCTGCCACTGCACAGGAGCCGGGGAGGGCGAGGGGACAGTCCCAGCTCCCCAGGGATCCTCAGGAAGGCCCTGCCGGGAGCAAGGAGCAGAGGCTGCCAGGCGGGGCGGAAGGTCCTTGTTAGAGGTCACCAAATCCAGGCAAAGCTGGAAAGGAAGCTAATCTCCTGCTGTCGAGCCAAGCTCCAGGCGTGCTGCAGGAGGCTCCGGGCGGGTGCCAGCCCCGGGCCTGGCAGTGGCTCCAGCGTGGCCCTGTCCCAGTGCCCGTGGGGAGGCCTGTGCTGAGCCTCGGGGTCCCTCCGTGCTCCAAGGGGCCGGGGCAGGAGCTGCTGCCTCTGGAGGCTGCTCTGGGCTGAGGGATCCAACTGCTCGAAGGCAGTGGCACGGGGGTTCTGGGGGTGGCACAGAGCGTCTGCTCAGCATTAAGGAATGATGGGTCCCCCCCACGGTGCCCTGTTCTCCTTCCTGAGGGGACCAGGCTCTGTTCAGCCCCTGCCTCCAGATCCAGTGGTGCCATCAGGTCTGTCACTGCCTCCAACCCTGCACTGCCAGCACTGGTCCCTGGGCAGGGGCTGCACTGACAGGGTTTTCCTCACCCAAAATACTTCCCTTGGGGGGGCAAAGCGCAGGTGGGTGTAGGGGGAGGCAGCCCTGGAGGCCCCTCCATGTCCCATGCAGGCTTTGCCCCTCAGCTTCATCTCCTGCCACGGCACCATTCTCAGGGGTGTTTGAAGGCCCTCAGGCACCCTTGGAGCAGGGATGTCACTGAGATATCCAACCAGTGGGGGTCTGTCTTTGGGGTTTATCTGCTCTGGGGGCACAGCCGGGCAGTGCTGGCCCAGGGCTGTGTGTGCTGCTCGCCCCTGCTGCAGACACGGCCCTGGCTGTTGCTGTTGGATGAACTCTCCCTGCTTGCTGGGGCTCAAGGCTCAAGCAAGGAGCTGTAAAAAGGGAGAACAACATCAAAAGCAGAAAGTGGAAGGGGGCCAAGAGGAACGTGGCCAAGTGCCCTTTCCTTCTTTCTCTTTCTCTCCGTGTGGGAAGTCCCCCAGCCTGTGGCACATCCCTGTGCCAGACACAGCCACGGCTCTGCCACCACGGGGCCACGCGACGGGAACGGCCCTGATGGTGGCTCAGGGGCCCGGGGAGGGCAGGGAACGGGGGCAGGCCAAGCTGGGGAGAGGGGCCCAGGGGAGGAGGTCCTGATGGAGCCCGGATGGAACTGTGCTGGAGGTCCCACTCCACTCTGGGGTTGTCCACATGGGGCGGCTTCTGCCATCGCCTTTGGCGGCACGGGAAGGTGGGACCCTGGTGGGAGGTGCTTGGTAGTGGAGGGGCTCTGTGGCTGGATCCTGGGAGTCCCCACTGGAGGAATGAAGCAGGGTGGGGAAGGAGATGGCAGCTGCTCTGTGGGGAGGAGATCAGTGGGTGCAAACACCCCACAGGCAACCCCTGTCAGGTGCCACAGGAAGGCACAACCCCAGCTCTGTGGTGCTCATCCCTGTGACCTCCTCGTCAGGATTCCTGCCCCAGGCAGCTCAGGAAACCCCACAAGGGAACCCCGGAGCTGGCGGTGGGTCAGGAAGCGTGGCTGGCACCTGGGGTCACCTGGCAGCTGCCCCATGGGGTGACCCACGTGGTGTCAGGGCTCTGTGACACCCAGCAAGGACCAGTGGAGGCTCCCCAAGGAGCTGCGGCCCCTTTTTGGGCACAGGCTCCCTGTACCAGGAGGTGGCCATGCCCTGGCCTGTCCGGAGGGTCTCGTGCCCTGGGAGAGGGCAGAGGAGGTGCCGGGTTTTGGGCCGTGCCCTGGGAACAGCCCCGGGCAGCCGCAGTCCCGGGTGGGTGACACTGCCAACGCCGCAATTAGCAGGTGCCAGCGCTGCTGGGGTTTGTCCCTGGTTCAGCCCTGGCTCAGCCCTGCTTCCTCCTCCCACCATCCTCCTCCTCCTGGGGCTGGGCAGTCCCAGAGGCACAGCTGGGCCCACGCAGGTTCCTGACTGCCACCACCCACTGCAGCCCTTGGCCTACAGGCTGAGGAGCTGAGCTGTGCTTTGGGAAGCAGCATGACAAGGGATTCAAACCCACTGAACCAGTTCGGCGAGCGCCGAGGTCCATGGGGGAATGTTGTGCTCATGGGAACTCTCCCAGCATCACCACGGTCCTAGGAAATGTGGGGTCTGCCCTGGCAGAGCGAGCACAGGTGAATTTGGGGCTGTGTTTGGGGCTCTCCTGGGTGGAGAGCCGGTGTTTTATGTGTGGAGGGGATGAGTTTGGTCCTGTGGGAGCAGGAGCGGGAGTGGTGCCACAACTCTGCACTGGGAACAACTGGTGACATCCCCACCAGCCCCACCGATCCGCAGCCCCTCAGCTGCTCCTCTCCCCTCCATCCAGTGTGGTTGGAACTGGGTGAGAAGTTTGAGCATCCATGTGTTGGAGCAAGTCCAGAGGAGGCCACCAAGGTAATCAGAGGGATGGAGCAGCTCTGCTGCAAGGAAAGGCTGGGAGAATTGGGGTTGTTCAGCCTGGAAAAGAGAAGCTTTGGAGTGACATAATCGTGGCCTTCCAGTGCCTGAAGGAGCTACAAGAAAGATGGGGAGGGATTTTGGACAAGGGCCTGGAGTGACAGGATAAGGGGGAATGGCCTTCTCCAGGCCGGACACCCCAGCTCTCCCCACCTCTCTCCATAGGAGAGCTGCTCTCCTCGCCTCCAGCATGTCCCGCTGGGAAGCGGCAGGACCTGCTCCTCCCTCGGCCAGGGAGGCAGAGCTCACCCCAGAGCTCACCGGGGCAGAGCCATCCCTCAGGGCACCGCCTGGCACTGCCAGAGTCGTCCCTGGGCAGCAGAGCGAGCTGCCAGCCCGGCTGTGCTCCGGGGTACGTGCGCACACACACCCCCCCACGCTGCAGCTGTGCACAGATGTCTTTGGATCCCGCTGAGGGTGTTTATTCCCATTCCCAGCTGCTCCCAGCTGACCCTTGGGCTGGCTGTGGTGCTGGTGGGACCGGTGGAGTTGTTCACAGTGTGGTTTTTGTCAGGAGCTGTGATCCAGCGGCCGGGGGCTTGGGGTGCCAGGGCTCTCTGCACTCCCTGCTCCTCAGCACAGCCCTCACTCTGCAGCCAGGGCCTGTTCCCAGGGGATTTCACCCCAAATTCACATCAGGCGAGATCTGATCCATCATTTCAACCCAGCTCCCGTGCCGTGCCAGCCAGCCCTGCCGTGGGGCTGGGAGGCGAGGAGGGACCGCTCTCAGCTACGCTCGGCAAGGAGACAGGGAAGCGGGATATTCCCTGGAAGAGCAGCAGCTGTTTGCACAGCGAACGTGTGTCCGTGGCCTAGGAGACCGTCTCCTGCCTGGAGAGCTGACAGTGCGAATAAAGACGTCGGGAGCCCGCAGACAAAGGCACGATTGTTGTGGCCGGGGCTCGGGAGGAGCGAGGCTGCTCCCAGTGTCCCTGGGCGCTGCCAAACAGCAGCTGGAGCCCGTGGAAAACAACTCGGCGATGCCGAAATGAAAACTCTCGGCACCGGGAAGGCCCCGGCAGCCGGGCACGTCCCATGCCCCCGCACAGGGACAGCAGGCCTGGGACGGGCAGAGGGAGGAGCCGGCGTTGGCTCCGGGCTGCTGAAGGGACTCATCCAGCAGGGCCTCCTCACAGGAAAACGCTCCGGGAATTCCCGCGTGGGTTTTGCTGGATGCCGGCAGAGCTGCTGGCCCCGGGCTGTGCCGGGGAGCAGCCACACGTCACCGAGGGCTGTATCCCCCTGTCCCCATCCTGTCTGTGCCAGCCGGGCCAGCCCAAGCATCCCATGCTCCTGGGATCCCGGGTGGGAGCTGCGGGATGCTCAGGGCTGCCCTTTGTGTGATCCATCCCGCCCGTGGCAGGGAGAGGGGGCCGAGGGACAGGGTGGGCATTCACAGCCCCTTTCCCTGCGGGATTGCTCCGGCTCCGATGGGCTGAGGCCACCTGGCAGCTCCGGATCCCTCTGGATCACAGGCCCCGCGTACCTCTGTGTGGCAGTCTGGGAGCACCCCGGGGTTCAGGTGAGTCACGGAGCCGTGGTCATCCTGTCTGTGAGTGTCACTCACCCCTCACACCATCACACACTCACCCTTCACACCATCACACTCACCCCTCACACACTCACCCCTCACACACTCACCCCTCACACACTCACCCATCACACCCTCACACACTCACCCCTCACACACTCACCCCTCACACCCTCACACACTCACCCATCACACCCTCACACACTCACCCCTCACACACCATCACACACTCACCCCTCACACACTCACCTCCTCACACCCTCACACACTCACCCATCACACCCTCACACACTCACCCCTCACACACCATCACACACTCACCCCTCACACACTCACCTCCTCACACCCTCACACACTCACCCATCACACCCTCACACACTCACCCCTCACACCCTCACACACTCACCCTTCACACCATCACACTCACCCCTCACACACTCACCCATCACACCCTCACACACTCACCCCTCACACCCTCACACACTCACCCCTCACACCATCACACTCACCCCTCACACCCTCACACACTCACCCATCACACCCTCACACACTCACCCCTCACACCCTCACACACTCACCCTTCACACCATCACACTCACCCCTCACACACTCACCCATCACACCCTCACACACTCACCCCTCACACCCTCACACACTCACCCCTCACACCATCACACTCACCCCTCACACCCTCACACACTCACCCCTCACACCATCACACTCACCCCTCACACCCTCACACACTCACCCCTCACACCATCACACTCACCCATCACACCCTCACACACTCACCCCTCACACCCTCACACACTCACCCCTCACACCATCACACTCACCCCTCACACCCTCACACACTCACCCCTCACACCATCACACTCACCCCTCACACCCTCACACACTCACCCATCACACCATCACACACTCACCCCTCACACCATCACACACTCACCCTTCACACCATCACACACTCACCCCTCACACACTCACCCCTCACACCCTCACACCCTCACACCCTCACACGCTCACCCCTCACTGCTCCGCAGAGCATCTCCCGGCAGCTCTGCCCCTGCTCCAGCGGGAGCAGCGCGGCCGCGGAGCTGCCCCGAGCCCGGCTGAGCACAGCAGGGAATTTGCAGCAGCCCGGCCATTTCCCACGCATGAGGCAGGAGCCGGAGCCAGGAGCTCCTGTGCCGCCCCGTTTCTCCCGGGCTGGCTGCACGAGTCCCGTTTGTCAGGGCCGGGGCTGGAGCCGAGCCTGGGCGCTGTCCCAGGGCTGCTCCTCTCCGGGGGGAACGGGCCGGGCAGGAAGCAGCGGCTGCTGCACACATTCACACCCTCCTGCTGCCAGGGGATGCAACAGGAGAGCCCGAGGAAAACACGAAGCGTTTTGTTAACAGCCCTTGAAGCAGCTTCCTCTCCCACCCCGCTTTGGGCTGGAACCAAGGAGGAGCTTCCCTGCCTTGCTGAACACTGATGGCAAAACTGGGGCTCGGATGCTTTTTCTTCCTCCTGGAAGTGATGAGGAGATCCCTGCCAGGCCTTTTCTCCTCCCTCACCACAGGACAGCCAGAACAGTCTTTTCTTTCTGTGGGATGATGTTGCTATTGACAAAAGTATGTAGACACCCACCCACTCATAAATAACTCGGTTATTGCCAAGCAGAGCGGGGCTTTGCCGTAATTCCCCACGGATCTGTGCTGTGGTGAGCGTTGTTCCTCTCTCCAGCAGACCAGGCCCATCCGGAGCTGCCTCTGCAGCAGATCCCAGGGCAGCCCAGCTTTCCTGGGGCTGGGTTTCAGTGGAGTCACGGGGTTGGGATGCTGGGAGCAGCCAGTCCAAGACAACATTTTGATCAGCCCAGGAGGAGAAGCTGTTCCAGCAGAAAAGAACAAAACAGTTCAGCACGTCACGGCCCAGCTGCGTGTGCAGGGACGTTCAGTCTGCAACACTTCAAGGAGCCCAGGAGACACGAGGATTTCCCATCTTCTCACCCCACCACAATCAGTGCCCTGAGGCACTTCCCTGTTTCATCAGACTTCCTGCGAGAAGAAATTCAATATTCAAATAACAGCAGCCAAGATTTGTACCAGTGGGATTATTTCAGCACTGGTACGTGATCCTTTGTGGGATTTATCTGCCAGCATGGGCAAACTGGGCAGAAGGTGCTTTTTGGCAAACCCTGAGCATTTCTCCCACAAGTAAATCATGGAATATCCTGAGTTGGAAGGGACCCACAAGGACCATCGAGTCCAGCTCCTGACTGAGGGATGCTCAAGGTGGGGACAGGTGGTGCAGGGATGAAAGCCCTGGTCTTTTTAGAAGTGTGGGGTTTGGCAGCATCCTGAATCCCTTCCTTTCCCCCCCGGTGTTCCTCCAGCCCCACAGCTCCCTTGGCACGCAGGACTGCGCCAGCGGGGAGCAGGACCTGCCACAGGCACCCACAGGTGACAGGGAGCAACATCACCTACTCATTTTCACACCCACGGCAGGGGGTGGGAGGAGATGAGTTTTGAGATCCCTTCTGACCCACACCGTTCTGGGACTCCATGAGGAAACAATAGCAGCCATCCCTCCTGCACGTGGTTATAGAGATGTATACGCACAAAATGGCTATTTTATGCTGTCTCTTTGTTGAGCAGCTTTAACTGCTGCAGAATTAATGGCCTGTAAAGATTAGAACCAGACGGAACCGCTGCGAGGCTCAGCTGAAGCAGCTCCCCCCGGGGGCTGTGGTGAAGCTCTGCACAACATCACGGTGCCATCTCGGCTGTTTGATTCCATTTCCTCCGCCGGCCTGGCGGGAAAGAAAATGTTGGTTTTTTCTTTAAATGAACATCAGTGTTTGAAAATATGCTGCTTGTTTTCTCGGTGCATTTTCAGTGATAAATTAATAGCAGCAAAACAGCCAAGCCCCCCATCCATGCCTTTTTTGCTGTTGAGCAGTCGGTCGTGGATGCTCCAACCCTCCCTAAGAGCAGCCCTTCCTTTTCTTGGGCTATTCTTGCAGTTTGGGCCTGATTTTCCTCTCTGAACACAGCCTGTCTGTTGTCAGCTGCCAGAGGACAGATTATCTCCCTGCTCTCCGTGCCGGAGCCTCCTGGCTGGGAAGCCCTGAGGGATTACCACGGGATAATTTGGTAATAAATAGCCATATTTGTAATATTTGGTTACAAATCACATCCTAATGTGCTTTAATAATGGGGTGTGTTTATCATGCAGACACAGAATTTCTCTTTCATCACAAACCCTCCAAGATTTCTTCCAACCTATCTTTTAATCTAATCCTAGAGAAACTTTGGACACAATCCTTACTCCTTACTTTCATCCTGTTGCCAAATTCTGTTGTTGGTTCTCTTCTCCCAGACCAAGGCCCGACTCGGCGGCAGCACATGGAGAGTTTGGTGCAGGACCTTGTCAGCAGAACCATCAGCAAAGGAAAAAATTATATCTTTTGCCTGCAAGGCACCATGCCTGCAGTGGAAGGAGAGGATTGGGAAGCTGCAGGGACTCCTGTGGTCCCGATTCCTGGGATCCCCCCAGCTCCAGCCCTTCCTGTCAGCTCCGGTGCTCCATGGAAGACCTGGGGGTGTTAGTGCTGGAATTTCAGTTTCTAAACAAGTAAGAGAAGTTTCTTTCAGAGTTTGTTTGTTTGTTTTATCAATCTCCTACTTCATGGTGAAGGTTTAAAGCTGGTGAAGAAGAGCAGGGAACGCTCCTCTGGCCCAGCCAAAAGATAAAAAAAGAGTCACCTCTGCTAAAATACCTGAGTGTGTTTGGGGAGGCAGCGAGTCTGGGCTTTAGTTAACACAGGGCAGTGCAGCCGCAATTACACTCACGGCTTTTTGCAGTGAAGAGGGAAATCAGGGGCACTGCTGCCCTTCTGTCCCCTTTCCCTTGAGCCCATGGCTTTGGTCACATCCCAGAGTTCCTGGAAGAGCCTGCCCAGCAGTTCTCCAAACAGGCCCCTTTCCCTCTGCTTCAGTGTCTTTTCATCTCCTCTCCTGTCTCTGTGCAGCTCCTCTGGAGAAGTCAGGGCTGTCCCACCGTGGCTGCTGGAGGCAGGGCAGGAATCCAGTGTCACTGCAGGGATCAGCTGGGTGGGAGCCCTGGAGGTGCCACAGGGACACACAGAGGGACACACAGAGGGACACAGAGCTCACACCCGTGGGGATGGACACAGCTCTGCCCTGAGGGACACACGGAGCAGCAGAGAGGAGAATCCCAGTGCTCCGTGTGCTCCGTGGCTGATCCTGAGGGAGGGGATTCTGCCCCTCTGCCCCACTCAGGTGATTCCCCACCTGCAGAGCTGCCCCAGCCCCGGGGCCAACAGCACCAGGACCTGGAGCTGCTGGAGAGAGCCCAGAGGAGGCCCCGGAGCTGTTCCAGGGCTGGAGCCCCTCTGCTCTGGAGCCAGGCTGGGACAGCTGGGAATGTTCCCCTGGAGAAGGGAAGGACACAGGGAGAGCTCAGAGCCCCTGGCAGGGCCTAAAGGGGCTCCAGGAGAGCTGCAGAGGGACTGGGGACAAGGCATGGAGGGACAGGACACAGGGAATGGCTTCCCACTGCCAGAGGGCAGGGATGGATGGGATGTTGGGAAGGAATTCCTGGCTGGGGGGCTGGGCAGGCCCTGGCACAGGGTGGCCAGAGCAGCTGTGGCTGCCCCTGGATCCCTGGCAGTGCCCAAGGCCAGGCTGGACATTGGGGCTTGGAGCAGCCTGGGACAGTGGGAGGTATCCCTGCCCATGGCAGGGGTGGCACTGGATGATCCTTAAGGTCCAAACCATTCTGGGGAGGAGAGGCTGGGAGCAGCAGTGCTGTGAGGCTGCAGAGCTCAGAGTCTCAAGCCCTGGTGGGACCCACCAAGCACAGGCTCCTTCCAGCTGCTTTCCCCATCCCGCTTTTACAAGAGCCCTGTCCCCATTTGAGAACCTTTGCACAGTTCCCCCGATTTAACAAGCTCTGTTGCAAACCCACACTCATTCATTAATGCTCAGGCTGTTCTTATTCCATCCCCTTTAATAACTCTCTCTCACCAGTGCTTATTTGGGATGACTGTGGGAAGGTTTTGAAACCAGATATAGGCTTGGCAAAACACTCATTATGGCTGTGGCTCATCTGCTCAACCCAGAAATTGCATCTTCCCCCAGTGCCCCAAATCTGCTTCCATTTGCTGAAGCAGCAATTTGACATTGAAGTCATTTGGTTCTTCTCAGCGGTTTCACATTTGACTTCTCAGGTTTCCTAAGGAATTTGTTGCAGACTAATGTTTAATCATGCTCTGGTAGGGTGACAGCTTGAGTTTAGCAAAAATGCTGCTAATGTTCAGATCTGGAATAATTTATTTCCAAAGCAGATGCTTTCCCAAAGGAATGGATTTATTTAGAGACTAATTTTAGGGAAATGCTCGGGCTGGTTACAACCAGCACTACTCTGTCAGCATGTAAAGCTCTGTGCAGCGTGTTCCTGACACTTGTGACAAACTGATTATCCCTAATTCTCTCTTCCAAAGACTCCGTGGCCGAGGAGAGGAGACAACAGCCACAGGAGCCTGTTCTCAGAGGGAGGAGAATTAATTCACTGACTTTGAAAACTGCTCTGAGGCCAACTCTGAATGAAGTCATCCATTAACAAAAAATGGGAGCGATGTCCACATGGGACACGACTTCAGTCAGATTTCCTTTCCAAAACTCCCTCTGCAGTGAGAGATTAAAAGGTTCTCTGCTGCCTGAAATCAATCAGTGAAGGTTCCCAAGTGCTCTCCTAGTGGGATCTGGACGCTGTCCTGGCCTCATCCAGGTTCAGTTGGGGTTTATAGAAGCCACAAGCACAGTCTGCAGGGTTTTCAGCTCGGATTTTAGCTGAAACCTTTTATCAGTGATTCAGTAATGATATGGGCCTGGGAGAACTGCACACAGCAAAGGCTCCTCCCATGGGAAGGAGAAATCCAGCAGCTCTTCCATGGACCGTGGATACTCCTCTTGGAAGGAATGGCCTGAAGGTCACCCTCAGGGATGTGCTGAGACACCTTAAATACCTTCTCCCATCTGTCTGGGCACTAAATGACCTCACAGCTTCCCAAACTCCCTATTGCCTCTACAGGTTCTCCTGTTACCTCAATTCAGGTTCAATCCACCCCATGGACCCTCAGAGAGCCTGTAGCTCCCTGTTCTTGAGCAAGCCCAGAACCTGGGCCAGATGAGGACCAGAGGATTTGCTCTTGAGCAGAGACCGCACCGGGTGTTTCACTATGATGTGCAACAACCTCTGGGGATTGGTTTTAGTTTGGGAAAGAATCCTTGAGTCATTCAGGCTCCCCAGCCACCATCTCCCCCACTTTCACGTGGCATCTTGATGTCCTGAGGGTTTGCTTGTCTGTCGCCAACGCCTTCATCTCTGCCTGACATGAGTTAATTGCCACAGAGCTCTCTGATCTTCACGACTTCTCCTGTCATCTTCCCCACTGCTTCTCCAGGAGCCTTTTCCCAAGCTTGCTCTGCCTGCACAATTCCCTGTTCAATGACTGATGCTGGCACTGAACACCTCTATTTATAGATGTCTTCAGCACTTATTTCTTTATCACCTACTTTGCGTGGCATTTCATGCCCTTCATTTTCCCAGCTGCCACAAACCTTCTTCAAATCGAATAATTTGGCAATAGTTTGGACAAGGGGGCTTTGATTCCTTCAGAGTTTGTTTTCTTCTCCTTAAAAGCAGTTTTTAATGCAGATACCACTCCACAGCTGAGTGCTGCTATTAGGGATTCATTCAGTTTACCAAAAACTTGAAAATAGCTGAATTGGGCTGTTTGGTTGCCTGGATCCTTGGCTGCTGGATGCTTCCAATTATAATCAATTCACAGAGGTGGGGGCCTAAATTTTCCTTAATTCCTGTCTGTCTGCTGCCCTGCTGTTTTCTGTGATAAATCCTCTTGGCTGCAAAAATGACAATGCCAAGATAATATCTAAGATCAGTTGCCAAGAGCCTCCTTTGCTGGGCCCTAAGACCTGCCTGCTCTCCCTGAAGCCTGTTTCATCTCTCAAAAGGCTGGAAAGCGGCTGTCTCTCAGTCTTTTTGCTTCTGCCACCGCTCAGACTTTCTAGTTTTCTGCCTTTTTTGAATTTCATAGCCTGCCAAGATTTTTTTCTCCTTGGATTATCATTATTTTCCATGCTTTGTATGAACGAGTTGTATTCCTATTCCAAGCAACTGCAGCACATTCACTCCTCCCTCCACCCCCTTCCTTAAAGTCGCTCATTTTTGGGAGATGAATAAGAATTTAAATGGGAGCTCTCCCCCATAGTACTGAGAGCTGCCGTCGTTTCCCCCAGCTCTCGTGTCTTTTTAAAGAGCAGAAAGAGATGTAGAAAAATCCTGGCAGTTTGTGGCCTTTGAGCACAGGCTTTGGACATTATCAGCATTTCTTTCCTGCCTTCGACGATGGGATTTCGCAATCAGGTCTCCAGGTCTGTTGTGGAGTCCCAAGGGAAGGAATCGCCTTCTAGAGCCTGTGTTTACGTGGTCTCTTCCAGAAAGCTCGGCTCTAACAACATGGTGATTAAATCAGATGACAGATTGAGTTTCATCCTTCGTCATTTTCAGGCAACTTTTAATTCCACCCTCTGGTTCAGCTCTAACTGGAGCAGCTCTGCTGCAGCTGTGCCATGAGCCTGTGCTGCACTTTCACTGTGCTCCTCGGGACAGTTTCTGTAGTCACAGCCTCATCCCAGCTCTACCTTCCTTCTTGTCCTACTCCAGCTTTGGATGTGAGACAGCTCCTCGGAGTTGACCTCTCTGCCCCAGCCTCAGGGGTGAGCTGATTCACTCTGCTCTGCTTTGGCAGCCAGGGCTTGGGAGCAGAGGCAGGAAACTTTTTCAGTTGCAGCCTGAAAACCCTCCCGGTGAGGGGATGTGTGAATGGTGTGGAAGGTTCACGTTCCAGGGCTGCGAAGCCAGGTGGGATTTGTTACCCGGTCCCAGGAGCTGCCAGTCCAGCCCAGCATGAGCAGCTGGGACTGAGGGGCTGCCAGGGACAGGAACCAGCTCTGGTTCCTCAAGCGAGTCCAGAGGAGGCCACAGAGCTGCTCCGAGGGCTGGGCCCCTCTGCCCACGGCAGGGGTGGAACGGGATGATCCTTAAGGTCCCTTCCCAGCCAAACCAGGAATTCTCTACTCAAGCAGGGCTCAGCTCTGCCCTCGCTGCTAAGGTGACACTGCCTTTAATCCACACAGAGACCTTGCTTCTAGCCTGAAAAGGTGTTTTTCATGCAATTTTCCTGTGCATCCCATATTTAAAGCTGCAGCATCTGCATGAAAGCCACACACCCTTCATTTGCATGCCTGAACTGCTGAGTGTGCAGTGGCTGCACAGCTCAGGACGAGCATCACGCGTGTCCTTCCCAGCCCACATGTCCTTCACAGGGTGCATGCAAATGGCCTGGCTGCCCAAACTGCAAATAAACAGCAGGAAATGCCCTGGGAATTCTTCAGGCAGCCAAAGTGCCCTCAGCCATCTCCATGAGCAGGGAAACTTCATGAGAGTCAGGTTTCTAAAGTGGCATTTCCAAAACCAAACTTGGGCACTACTGTACATGGAGTGTCCTGACTTCTGCCCAGGCTGGGGGCAAGAGGAACAAGGTGTTAGAGATTTAAGGCAAGGAAGATGAAGAGTAATGGAAGTATTGGAACACAGATGAGTGATGCAGGAAATGTATGGAGATGGTACAGTCTTTCCCAAGGCAATTCCCACAGCACACTGCAAGGACGTTGGAGATTCGGGAGAGTTCACCAAAAGCAGGGGGGCACCTGAAGAGAGAGGAGCACGTGGTGAGACACTGAGGGATCAGGCACCTCAGGAGAGGTCAGAAATGATGTGATGGAGCCACAGCAAAATCTGAATGGCCAAGAGAAAATGCAGCAGAAAGCCTCCATTCTTTTTTCTGTTCTAACACAAAACCAGAGGAATTAGAAGGCAGGAACATTACCCTCTGTAAGGTGCAGCCACATGAAAATGCTGCCCCTGCCTTAGGAAGGCTCAGAAAGGGAGTGGACTGCTGGGTCCCAGGATTGCCCAGAATAGTCCTAAGGAGTGGTATGGAAAGTGTGTGCTCTGAAAAATCCTGTCCCAGAGCTCCAAGCAGCCCAAGAGGAGACTCAGCACAAGGAGATCACCCCCGTTTGGCCTGGCCTTGCCTGTGCCTGGCACAGCCCCCCGGCACAGCTGTCCCCAGACACAAGGTCCCACACCAGATGTGGCCCTTGGTTGCCTTTCACAATTCCCTCGTTTTGTCCCAGCAGTGACAGCAGGTCTCACTGCAGAGGCCTGGAAATCCTCTGGACACCGTGTCCTTCGTCTCAGCACCCTCGGGCCTCTCCTCCTAACCTGCAGGTGAGTGGTCAGAACTCTCCCCTCTGCTGCTCTCTGCACTTCATCTTGTATCTGCTCACCTGAGGAAGGAACAGTAAATGAAACCAGCCAAGGCCCTGGTCCCTGACACATTCTCCTTGTCAGTGAAGGGTATGACTTGCACAAAACTTCTTGCAGACCCTCAGGCCTGATGGAGAGGGCTCTTTGCAGATGGCTTTCCCCCAGAACAGTCGACTTCTGTCTCATCAGGCAGCTTTTGTCAGTCCCGGTTACATGCTCCGTCTAGTTCGGGCTGGGAGCTCCTCAGGGCCCAAAGACCTCTCACCCTCTCCTGTGCCCCAAGTGTCCTGTGCACCAGCAGCAGGACAGAAATAGCAAATCACCATCAAAGTGATCAGGAGGAATTTGGGAGCTGTGTGTTTCACACAGCAAGGAAGAAAACATCCATGGCTGCACCAGGGAGAGCTGCACCGAGTGGGGAGTGTCACAATCCCCTCTGTCCCCCACTTGGGAGTTTGAGGAGAATAATTTGATTGAAAGGCAAATCCTTTAATCTGCAGATATAAATCAGCAGAGTGGCAGAATTGCTTAGGATGGAACACATCATATAGGGCATGTCCTGTATGTCTTTTCCCTTTAAACAGCCACGGGCCCTCCAGCTGTTAACCTATTTATAAAAGGTAACTTAAGGCTACGCGCAAACTCCTGAGGACATTTCATTCTGTCATTACAGCACAGACTCAATTTTTCTGCCTCAGAATAATTTGGCTCGGTTTATGAAGACCCAGGCTAGAGGAGAGATCATCTCTGATACTAAAAGCCCTCTCCAGAGGAACAGGATGAAGCCCTCCAGGAGGTCAGGCTGCCCCGTGCTTCCCAGGACAAGGCTCTGCTTGGAGAAAGAACAATGCAAATATCAGCTACTGCATCCTGACAAAGCCTCTGCAGGTTCTCCTCTTCCCACACGAGAGATCCCAAGCTCTGTGTGGAAAGTGTCCCAGGTCACTCACAGCAGGACCTGTGGTGCAGGACAGCAGCAGGAGCTGTGTTTTCTGGGACCCACAGAGCTCTTGGCAATGGAACTCAGTGCCCCAGCCCCAGTGCAGCCCCACAGCCAGCTTCCTCCTCCTCCTCTTCTTCCTCCTTCTCCTTCTCCTTCTCCTTCTCCTCCTCCTCCTTCTCCTCCTCCTCCTTCTCCTTCTCCTCCTCCTCCTCCTCCTCCTCCTCCTTCTCCTTCTCCTTCTCCTTCTCCTTCTCCTTCTCCTTCTCCTTCTCCTTCTCCTTCTCCTTCTCCTTCTCCTTCTCCTTCTCCTTCTCCTTCTCCTTCTCCTTCTCCTTCTCCTTCTCCTTCTCCTTCTCCTTCTCCTTCTCCTTCTCCTTCTCCTTCTCCTTCTCCTTCTCCTTCTCCTTCTCCTTCTCCTTCTCCTCCTCCATGGCCCCACACCAGGTTACAGCTGACAGAGAGATCCCAGATCAGGAGATCACGGGGTGTGCCAGCTGCAAGGCAAATCCCATGACCAGTCAGAGAGCCTTGACAGGTCTCTGTGATGGCAGGGATCCCTGGCCGAAATTCCATGCCTTCCATTGTGTTGGAGTCAGCTTTGATGAGCAGAACAGCCCTGGCTGGCTGGCAAATGTCTGCCAGTGACCCACAATGCTTTTGTTGTCTCCAGAGCAGCGTCCTGCCTCGCTGAGTAGTTACCTTCTTGCATCCCTGATCCATGATAGGGGAGCGATGAGAGGTTTGCTTTGTACGAGTATTCAAATTCTCCAAGCTGCTTACAGACATTCACTTTCAAATGTGAATGAACCGAAATTTCCTGAAAACGAGAGCCTGCTGGGTGCTGCTCCAAGTGTGGAGGCAATTCCCTGCTCCACTCAAACCCTTTCCAGATCTGCTTCATGAGTTCTTCTTCTCGATGGAGTTCGGGTTCATCACTTACTGCCTGCACTGCTGGGCACCCGTTTTTGGACGTGAGCCCTGCACGGGCTCTGCTGCTCGTCCGGAATGAGTGAGGGATGCGAGGAGTGACAGCCCGGCCCCCGGCAGCGCCGCGTCCCCGCGGAGCCCAGACAGACCCGCAGCGCTGCCCCTGTCGGGCACCTTCCTTCGGCCATCGCATCCCGTGCTTTGAGCAGGGAATGACAAACCCTTGCCAGACGGGCAGGAAAGCTGCCCGGTTCATTACCGCTTATCTCCAGCACTTGTGCTGTCAGTGCCCTGGATCGGCTGTGTCACCCAGCGCCCTGCATTTGCACCGGCTCCCATCAAAGCGGTGGCAAACGAGCGTTCCCCAGGCTGAGCTTTCCCTTTCCAGCTCTCCCGGTGCCCACAGGTGACTCACCCAGCACGGGTCAGGCCCACGCTGAGAGCAGCCCCAGTGCTGGCTGCCCTACCTGCCCTGCTGGGCTAATGGCGCTGGCCAGGAGTGACTCCTTAGGGAGATGAGCCGGGCCCTTTCCCTTTTCCCCAGCCACTTTCACTGTCTGGCTCGATGAAAGGGCAGAGCCATTGCCTAAACACCTTCTCTAAACACCTTCTGTCCTGCCACCAACCCCACCAAACAAAATGCCCCCCCTTTGCTGGGACAAGGACAGACACACCTGTGGCGTCTCACAGATTTTGTCTGCCTTGCACTGAGGACATTGGATCATGCTGCCCTCCCTTCCAGGCCACATGGAGATGGAGAGGACTCCGAGTCTGGAAAAGCAAGTGGAGAAATAGGTTATGTTCTTTAGAGGGACAAACAAAGGTAAAGGAGATGGTTTGAATTTTTGCACAGGTGAAGTGTGTGGGGAGGCAGCAAATGGAGCGCGGCCTGAGGTTGCTCCCAGGAAGCAGAGAATAGACTTCAGATTTTAAACTAAACCAAGAAAGTTTCATATTAAACAGTGCCCTGCGAAGCCATGCTAAGCTTGGGTAGAACAGTAAGGTAGAAATGAGTTTTTCTGGGCAAGGTTGGAAAGCACAGAAGCAGCTTAGAGGACACATCTATCAGTGGTTCACCTAGGAACAGGCCCAGCTGGGATTTAATTGATGATTTTTTTCATTGAAGATCTTTATATTGATGATTTTTGAGGAGTTACAGGAATTCACCTGTGTGGAGGATAGAGGTGCAGCTCATATTATATAATGCCCTTCCTTCCTTCCTTCCTTGGAACCAGATGAGCTCTAAGGTCCCTTCCCAGCTATTCTATGATTTACTTGGTTTCATGGAAGGAAAACCCACAGCTGTGGGGCTGTTGGGAGCCCAACCTCCCAGGGTGACACCACCAGGCTTGGGGAGCTCGGAAGTCCCTTGTGCAATTCCATAGGGACGCTCAGGTTACAGTGGACAGTTGCCTGCTGCTATTTATAGTTTACAGTGGACACACCTGTGGCATTAAAGGGCTCTACCTGCTCTGCTTTATGATTTCAGGTGTGCCTAGCTGGGATTTGGGCGAGGTGTCAGAGCTGCTGTGTGACAGGGAGAAGCCTGGGCACACCGTGTCCTTAATCCACCAAAGGTTTGCTCCTGTGTGATCGCTGTGCAGGGAAGGCCTGGCTTTGGGTTCTCAGGTTTTTTCTTTTGGGGAACAAATTCCAGACTCGGAATTTAGAAGAAATGACCCTAAACCTCATTTTTGAAGCCAAAAGCAGGTCAGCCCAGTGGTCAGACATGCACTGATGGAACTCACTACTTTTTATTGTATGATTGTGTTGTAACCCCCTGCTTTTTGTTATATTACATGTCTGTTCCACAGACACAGGAATCACTGTCCTGCTCTAGGACCAGGGTGCCCCCTGTCTCAGAGACAGGCAGCAGAAAGGCTCCAGAGGGGAAGAGAGGTGGATTTCCTAAGGAGAGAGAGGGATCATTAAGCCTCTGATGATCAGCGTAGGCTGGGACAGCCCTGAAATTCAAACCACTGCCTGACCCTCCCAAAGAAAGCCATTAGGATGCTATTTTATCTTGGAACTTAAAAATAGCACATGGTACAAGCAGTTGTTATGGCTCTGCCTTTCATCAGGACACGGGATTTCCCCCTCCCAGCTCCAGCCCTGGAAAGGTACCCAGGCTTGGGAGGCTGGGAGAGGGGTGGGCAGAAGGTGCAGCTTAACCCCACCTGGATGGGGTGTGCCCCCTTCCACACCTCATGCCAAGGGTGTTTCCTCCCTCCAGTGCCCAGACATGAGGCACACCTATTTTTGTTTTAATTTAGTCACCATGCTTTGATTTTCTTATCTGGCAGGCCAGCGTGTCCCATATTTTCATGATTTAGTAGCTCTGCAGCTCCCTCTGGGCAGATGGGTGACACAGAGCCCTCGGGGACATGCAGGAGCCTTGCTGTCAGCAGACAGGGGATGGTGTTCCTCCCTCCCTTCCTCCCTCCTGCCCGGGTTAACTCCAGAGTACGCTGTGATGGTTTATCCATGAAGGATGGGGCTGAACGTTCCTCCTGCGTGGTTGCTGTCACTGTGCCAATCCAGTGTCACCTCGCTCTCGTCTCAGGGAGTTTCAGCCACGGGGAATGGTTTCACTGAGGGAAGCCATTGAGGTTACAGGGACGGTGGATGAGGGAACAGTGACCAGTGTCACCCGCCTGGACTTTTGCAAAGTGTTTGACTCTGTCCCACACGACATCCTCGTCTCCAAACTGGAGAGACAGGGATTTCCTGGATGGAGCACTTGGTGGATAAGGAGGGGCCTGGATGGTCACACTCGGAGTAGTGGTCACTGGCTGGATGTCTGAGTGCAGACCAGTGATGAGAGGGATGCTCAGGGGTTGGGGAGTTCCAGTGCCTAAAGGGGCTCCAAGAGAGCTGGAAAGGGACTTTGGACAAGGGATGGAGGGACAGGACACAGGGAATGGCTTTAAACTGAAGGAGGGTAGCTTTAGAATGGTTATTAGGAAGAAACTCTTGGCTGTGAGGATGCCGAGACCCTGGCACAGGGTGCCCAGAGCAGCTGTGGCTGCCCCTGGATCCCTGGCAGTGCCCAAGGCCAGGCTGGACATTGGGGCTGGGAGCAGCCTGGGACAGTGGGAGGTGTCCCTGCCATGGCAGGGGTGGCACCGGATGATCCTTAGGGTCCCTTCCAACCCAAGCCAGTCTGCAATTCTGTGACTCTGCAGCTGTGCCTGCTGTAAAAACATGGCCTTTCACCCCTCACCGTCCTGCTATGTACACTTCATCCCTTTATCCTGTTTTCCTGCTCTCCTCCTGCCCTCCTGCATGCGCAGAGGGTTGCATTTCTGGGCCAGAAGGGCCACGGAGGATTATGAGCAGCAGCACGAGTGGTCCCTGCTGTTCGGCCACCTGGAGGGGCGGCTGGGAGCTCCATCTGTCCCTGGGCACTGCTTTATCCCAGGACTCCTTCCAGCTCCTCCACATCCTCGACTTCTGTGCAATACAGGCACGCAGACGCTCCCAGGCTTTCCTCTCCCCCTTTAAATACTGTCCTTTCCTGCCCCACCACACCCTTCCCAACGCATGGGATCCCCTTCATCCCCTCAGCCGCGTCCCCTCAGCCGCGCCCCCCGCGCCGCCCCTCGGCCCCGCCCCCGCCGCTGGCCCCGCCCCGCGCCCCGCCCCGCGCCGCACCCAACCGCGCTGCCCGTTCACCGCAGCGCCGCCCCCGCCCCGCGCGGCCGCGCGCCGCCCGCGCTCGCGCTGATTGGCCGGCGCCGGGCGCGGCGCGGCGCTGATTGGCCGGACGGCGCGGGCCCCGCCCCCCGCAGCCAGCAGGGTAGTGCGCTCGGCGCGCGGCCAGCGCGGCTCCGCTCCCCGCTCCTCCTCCCGCCGGGCCCGCAGGGGACAGCGACACTCGCCAGGCGCCTCCGTCCCGGCGCTGCCCCGCGCCCCCGCCGCTCGGTAAGGCCGCGGGGAGGGGGCTGCGGCCGGGGACGGGGCGCGGGGACACCGCGCTGCGGGCGCGGCGCCCTCCGACGCGGCGGAGGGGCGGCCCGGGCCGAGCGGGGGCTCCGGCCTCGCCGGTGTCCGGGGGACCGGGGCGGGCCGGGGCGGGGGTGGCAGGGGCTGCGGGGCGCGGGAGCCGCGGAGGGAGGGCCCGCAGCATCCCCGAGCATCTCCCGGGGGAGCCGGCGGAGGGAGCGGGCGCTGCCGGGGCGCGGCTTTGTTGCTCGGGGGCAGGGGCTGGGGTGGGTCCGGGGCTCTGGGAGGCCCCCCGGGATTTCCCGGCGTTGCTCCCGCAGGGTCCCTTTGGATCCGACTCCCCCGGGCGCGGGGAACCGCGGGTTTCGCTCAAAGGCGACGCAGCGGTTCCGCACTTCTCCTTGGGACTTCTCGAAACTTTTTGTGCCGTGTTTTCCCCCCGTCCTTCCCCGCTCTGCTCCCGTTGGATCCCTCGTATTCCCGGCTTTATAAGGATGGCTGCGGGCTCGCAGCGGGGCACGGGGTGAGGGATGAGCATGGGCAGAGCCGCGGCTCGGAGCGCTGGGTGTGGCGAGCCAGGGATGCGCCAGGCTCCAGGCCTCTGCTCAGTCATCGCAGACGCAGCCGAGCCATAAATTCGGAGCGGGCCCGGTTTCGGGATGAGCAAACTTCTCTTACATGGCACGGCCGCGTTATAAGGTACAAGAATTAAGCAAATGTTCGCCACGGCGTGATGCAGGGTTGCTGTTAATACGTCTAAATTCAAGGTGGTGAAGTTTTTGGTTCTGCAGATGCTGTTCTGCTGCCAAAAGCTGCTTCTAAGTGTATCCTGGTAGTATGAGTGTTGTAAGCTTTCCCTCTCTTAGAGGGGTGTGTTAAAAGCCTGATCTGTGAACATCCAAAACCTGAATTTAGATGTTTAGTTCTCTTTTCTTTAGGTGGTTCTTGATCTCTCTTACTTGGTTGCTCCCTCTCTCATTTCCTTCCCCTGATTCCTGGATGGATTTAGCAGATTAACTCATTGATTTTAGAGTTTTTAAAAAAGTTTTTATTTAATTTTAAAGCTGGAATCATCTATTCAGGGAGCCATGTTCTTCCCAGCTTACAGTTCCAGCCGAAAGGCTTCTTGAATAATACAATAGCCATGCAAGTCCTGCTCAGCGTTTCAGTGTGGAGTAACAAGCCTTGCTTGGGGCCTCTTTCTGCTCTGCATGTGATGCTGCTGTAGCTTCATTTTGTAAACTGAAGGGACAGGACTGCGCTGGAGTTTTACAACTCTAAAGCTTCTTTTCTCCTCTGCCAGGGCCTGGTGTCCCATCTGGTATGTTTTGCTGGTACTGTATCTATAAGGTACTGTTGCAGCTTGATTAACCTCTCCTTTATTTGAGAAAGAGAAATTGTAACTCGAAATTATTCAGGTTGACAGTACAATTATGATTAAGGTGATATTGGCTGGACAGACCTGTCTGTTAAATTTACTTTATGGGTTTTTGTTTGGTTTTTTTTGTGAGAACCGATGGAATTTCTGATTGTCCTTCCAGACGCATTTTGGAGGATTCATGGGCTCTTTTAAAGTTTTTAGTTTTTTATTCTTTTGTGCCTTCTTGCATCAGAAGAGGTCGGCTTTTTCAGTTTGAAAAAGAGCTTAACTTACTTGCTATTGCAACAGCAGCAATATCCTGTGTCTTTTGTTTTGTTTGGTAATGATTACATGTTAGTGGCAAATAATAAGCTTGAAGGCAGAATAGCTGATCTGTTTGTGACTGTGATTGTTGACTCTGAAGCTGAAGGCCGTGGATATTATTAAATCTGTTTCTATGTGTCTCTGCAGAAATGACATCAGGGAAAGATCAGATAATACAAAGAAGTGTCAGTGGTTCGAAGATGCCAGCCCGGGGAGTTCAGCTAGAGCCCAGTGTTGCCATGGGTACAGTTTGTGGGTCACCCCCGGTCCCCCCTGAGCCCTCAGCTGATATTAGGAGAGGATTATGTCACTCCTGTCCTTAAAGAACAAACGGGGAGGCTGTTGGAGGACGCTTATGGCAGCGGATCCTCTCTGGGGCTTTACTGGCTAACTTTATCAGCTTGTTCCTCCAAAGCCAGGGCTGTGGCAAGCACTGTCCCTGTGCTGGCCACTGATCCCAGGCAGGCTCCAGGGAGTGTGGGCACCGTGGGACACCACGGCTCCGCTCTGCGAGCTGCAGGACCTCACCCTGGCAGGATATCTGGAGATCTGCTTTAACAAGTTGCCTAATTTGTCTGTGGGGAGCTTTGAAGGTTGTGAATGCTGTGGTAAATGATCAGTGCAGCCCTGTTTGGGTGAGCACTGGAGTGGCCAGGGGGTGAATAATCACACCCCAGGCTCCCAGACACTGCTGGAACCAACCCGGAGTTACTCTGGGAGCAGGGTGTGCTGGTAAGTGTCATTTACAGGTGGAAGTACTAATTCTGAAGCATTTGGGTTCAGTGCACTCGTTTGTTCCTTCCCAGGGACACCAGGCAGTTCAAGGCAAGGTTTTAAATAGCAGAGTGCTGCCTAAACTGTTCTGTGATGATATTAAACACCCCCATGCCTCCAGCAGCCTGAGCAACAATGAGAGCAGAAGCCAGTTGGGTTTTTGGAGGGGCAGAAGGTGAGGCTGAGTGGAGGCTGGGGCAGGACTGGATTTCCAGCCTTAAGCTCGTTATGTGAAGTCTGATGAGTGCTCAGTTGAAACAAATGACTTACGTATTCCTGCTGGTAAAAGGGCTGACACAGCTGTAATTTCAGCGAATGGAGCTGTAATTATATTTGAGGTCCCAACCCCTGTAGTATTTTAGTGGTTGCTTCTCTTCCCTAGAAATAAATGGATCTGAGCCATTAAATCAGATCTGAGTTCTTGCAGAGTTCAGGTCTGGTTTACACCCACTGCTGTTAGCATGTTCTTGCTCTTGTGTACCTCAGGCTTAAACTCACCTGCTGTTTGCTGAACCAGTAATGTCTCCAGAGAGAACTCAGTACTTGGACTGCATTTGTGTCTTGATGTGCAAGCTTCCAAATTCTGACCTACACCAAGCTTATGACTAAGGGAAACCACTGGTCAGACAGGATTTAAAGTCTGTCAGGATGAATTCAAGCTACTTGCAATTCAAATGAAAGTGATGGTTACTTGAAAGCGAAATAATGTGTGACTATACCTTGGTTTGGTCCAGAAAAACCCCAAATAATTTATTTTGCTAGGCCAGACATAGATTGGAAGATAAAATTCCAGTCTCCTCCGCTGAGAATGAAGAGTTCAAGGCGTGTTACTCATCGTGTTGTTGCGAGTCAGATTGCAGACAACAAAATTATAATTTGTGTAGGTACTTGTGGAGTTTCAAAGGCAAATTGAAGAAGCTGATACTGCTCTGAAAGGCAGAGTTATTTCCTGGAACTCCTGGTTTGTGCTTCCTGTCCCAAATACAACAGATGAATCTCTTGCTTAGTCAAATGTCTGTGTCCACAGCTTCCTTGTGCTTTAACAGCAATTGAAGTGATTATTTCTGTGCTTTCTTTTTTTCCTCCTTGAAGGCAAATGAAATTATAGTCAGCTGTAGATCAGAGAAACCAGGGGTCTGTGATTACAGCACATGGGAGGGTGGCAGAGAGCTCGAGCCTTGCGCCGGAGCCACCAGCGCCGCGTCATCTCCATAGAGCTCCTCTCCAGAAGAGAGGGTGGATGTCCTTTGGAGCAGGTTCTTGGGAGATGATGGAAAAGCTGGGCTGAGCAGAGCAGGTAGGACCCCTGCATCCTGGGGAGGGATTTCTCCTCCTACAGCTCAGAAACCAATTCCATGGCTTAGTGTTCCGCACATGGGAGGGAATTTCTCGTGGGAAGAAAAGGTCAGTGAAATCACTTGCTGTAGATGTTATGCAGATTTTAACTTGGTAATGAGAAGAATGAAATACTTGTGGCTCACACTAGTGCTCCTGGGGAGGCTTCTTAATATGATGTTAGAAATTATTAAATTTATTTAAAATTATTGGGAAATTTGACCCTGAAGGATTATGAACAGACATTGGTGCGATACTCTAGTGCTATTCAAAATTACGTCAGGATAGTGCTGAGGATTTGTCCCAGACAAGATCAGTCTTGGACTCCTCTGAGTAAGTTACTCATTTTTGTATGTTGCCATAAGAGCCCATATTTTGGAATGCTGGAGAACAAATCTTTTTGCAGTTGTTGCTGTAGAAAACACGGGAGACACTATGTTCATGGGAAGTGTAGGTTACTCCCTGGAGAAAAACGGTGTGTATGTAAGTGATGGTGTATTCCAACTCCACAGTGCACACTGCTCCCTGGAACTGTCTGCTGGAAGGTGGGAGGGCAGTGGGTTATTTATTCTGTTCTCCCCTGGAGACAGGGAGGGAAGGGGCTGACTTCTTTCCTTGCTCCTAGAAAAGGCAGCTCCTTGCTGCTCTTTTTAATCCTTACCTTATTTTACTCCCTACCTCTTAGAATTTTTCTTGGGGACAGTGGCAGCTGCTGAATTGGTAGTTCCTCTGGGGAGTAGCAAGATACCAACATTGAGATAAAGCTCACAGTGTCCCTGTGATTTGAACAAAACTAGCAAACAAAAACAATAGTTGTAGTTGCATTATCGAGGGAGGTTTGTGTAACGCAATAGGCCCTGGATTAGCTTTCCTTTGCCAAGGTTGGATTTCCAGCCTCTTGGAGCTGTAACTCTCCTTGTACAGAGAGTTTAGCGTAGACAAACACCGTGCTGGAGTCTGTACCCTGCCCAAAAGGAGTGTGTTGGCAGGGTGGAAGAGTGGCTGTGTGGGTGGGAGGAAGGTTAAGTATCAGGTGTATCCCTGAGTGGGTGACGTGACACACACGGTGTAGCTGCAGATTAAAGTGGGATGAGCAGTGCCCCGGCTGCGTGCTGGCTATCAGGCTACTCCGAGGAGCTGCAGGAGGCTTCTGGGAGAAGTATGCAGTTAATCACATCCATTAGCATGATTAAAATCCTGATTAGCCGGTGTCACTCACTCCCATTTTCCACATACACTTCGCCCCTTTTCACCCGAGGTATTTGCAAGTACGAGCAGCAGCGAGGCCGGGCACGGCGCAGGCTCCAGCCACGGGATGGGCTCGTGAATGGATCCCAGGATTCCGGGCTTTGTGTTGTTTCAGAGTTCCTCAGAACTCACAGCCCAGCTGCTGTCTGAACAGAACATCTGAAAAATCAGCCCCTTACAGCTGGAGGAACCTCAGCAGGACTGTGGGGAATCCAGTGGAGCATGGAGTAGGCTCGTCTTGCTCGTCAGTCAGGTGCTCAGGGCTTGCTCGTGTTCTGTATCTGGTGTGTCATAACGCTTGAATTTTAACATCTCCATCCCTGGGTGCTGAGGAGCTCCTCGTGCTGGCTGGCACCTTGGGGCAGCAAGGCTCCTCTGGCCTCCAACAGCCAGGGCTAAATGGGCTGGAGAACAAGTCCAGGGATGGGATGATTGGGAAAGACAAGGCTGAAACTGAGGTTAGGGGAACTGCAGATCAGCTGGCTGGACTTTGACAAGAAGTGGAAAAAAAGGCAAAAAATGAGGTAATTGTGCAAATTCCTGTGTGCAAAACCTCTCTTCTTAAAAAACTTCACTGGCTGGGGAGATACTGTACATATTAAAAGTGGATCTTTTTGGAAAAGCAAACATCTCTGAGCATTAGGTCATACACTCCCAACACATTCCCGCCTGGGAGTGAGTCACTATTCCTTTTGTAAAATTGTATTAGAGCTACATCATCCCCAAAAGCTGTTTTTCAGCTGAATTTAGGGTGTTGACACTTGCTCTAAACAAAGTAAAACTATGGGAGCATTTATCAGACCAGTTTCAAAGTGTGTTTACATACTCTGGAGTTGCGACTCCCGGAGTGCTGGAGCTCAATTCATTCTTGTGAGTGGAAACCCTCATCTCTCGCACTGAGGATTGGAGCAAATATCTTCACATAACTTAACTGATGTTTGTGAAGTGCTTAAAATCCTCTGGAAGGGGCAGAGAAACATCTAGGTGCTTTTACCTGGTCTTATTTTTCCTTCCTCCCACTTGTTTCTTGCAGGGACTGTGCTGTGTCGGCTCTCTGCTGTAGATACTCCGGCAGTTTGTCCCTCCAGGAGCTGATCCCTGAGCGTTTGTTTCCATATTATGACTTTATCTTCTCTAACAAAACTCGTTTGAGGTTCCAGCCCTCCTCTGCTTCATGCTTTTCTGTCAGGTTGTTGTGCCAGAAGTTCAGTGCAGTGAAATGGGGCAGCGAGAAATGGGTCAGTGCTCAGGTGGGATTTCTACAACTGATTTTAGAAGCTGCACTGATTCTGTTAAAGAGGAAGTAGAAACAACTGCTTAGAGGAGGGGATGCCAAGCACTCATCACACTGGCTTTGTTGGGAAGAATGTGATGGCGAAATGCTGTCAGTGGGATGAGTAAGAGCTTGGGGTGAAAGATCCTTGTCAGACTTTCATTGGAAAGGCTTAGGCTGCCAGGCACACCAGGATCCCAGAATGACTGGAGTTGGAAGGAGATCTCCCAGTCCAACCCCTGCCCGGGCAGGGGCACCTGGAGCAGGTGACACAGGAACGTGTCCAGGGGGGTTTGGGATCCCTCTGGAGAGGGAGACTCCAGGCCCCCCTGGGCAGCTGTTCCAGGGCTCTGCCTCCCCTCCATGGAAAGAGGCTCTTCCTCCTGCTGAGCTGGAACTTGTTGTGTTTTGGTTTGTGGCCACTGCTCCTTGTCCTGTCACTGAGCAGAGTCTGGGACCATCCTCTGGCAGCCCTGGGGGAGATTTGTGTGGATTGATGGGATCCCCTCTGAGCCTTCCCTTGTGCAGACTGACCAGGCCCAGCTCCTGCAGTCTCTGCTCATCTGGGAAATGCTCCAGAGCCCGAATAAAAGTTCAGTGTTGCTGTGTTTGCTGCTAACACCATTTCAGTTCATCAGAAAGGGAACCTGGGTGCAGACAGCAGTGAGGATAGGGCAGGAATTAGGCACTTGGAGCTGCTGTGAACAGGATGCAAACAGAAATCTGAAAGTTGTGCTTCACTGACAGTTTTTCTGTAATCCCCTCTGGAAAGCACTGGGCATTTTTAAGCACCTGACTCTTAGTAGTTCAGATTTGCCAGGGTTTCAGGCACACTGAGGGGAAGAGCTCGACTGTGGTAAAAGGTTTTCCCTGGGTTAGGCTGAAGGTCCTCGTGGCCTGGAAGGTGCCTTGGCAGTGACATCTGCTCGGGAAGTTCACGTGTGCCATTCCGCAGGGGTAAGTGCAGCTTGATCCACACTTGAGGAGAAAATCAGCAGTGATGTGAAATCAGTAATGATGCTGGATATGAAATGCTGTTGGAAATGCTGGGGAAAACCCAGTTGTAAACAGTAACTTTAAAAACTTTTAAAATGTGATTGTTGGTGCTGTTTGTAGCAGTTCCAAGTGCTTAATTCCTGCCTGTACCCTCATTGCTCTCTGCACCCAGGTTCTCTTTCTGGTGCGCTGAAGTGGTGTTAGCACCAAACACAACCATTTTTGAGTTTGGAAAGTTGCTTTTTCCAAGAATCCCAGAATGATTTCTGTTTGGAGGGGCCTTAAAGCCCATCCAGTGCTACCCCCTGCCATGGGCAGGGACACCTCCCACTGTCCCAGGGTGCTCCAAGCCCCATCCAGCCTGGCCTTGGACACTACCAGGGATGGGGGATTTTGGTGTTGTTGTTGAGGTGTATTCCTCTTTGTGGTTTTTTGCGTTTAACCTCTCAATTGCAGCCATTTTTCTGTTGCAGCTTTATTAAGTGCAGTGCCCTGTTAAAAGATGCTCCTTTGCTTATCTGCAATGGTTTTAAGGAATCTCAGAAGTTTTTCTGCTGTCCATGGATACTTTCACTGCTGTTAATTAGGTAATTGGAATCTTCCAAACTGGGATAGCAAAGACAAAAATCCCCAAGCAGCTCCAGCAGAGGCTCTGAATGAAGACAGGGGAGGCAAAGAATGAGACAAAGAACTGAGTCACCCTCCCTTCCTTCCTTTGGACTCTTGTGGTGGGAGTGAATCGTTTCTGTTTTTAGTCATAAATCAGAGCAATTAAAAAACGGTTCTGGATGCTAATGGCTGGATCATTCAAACTTCTAACTTAGCAGGAGCTGTGGATTTAAGTGATTTAAATAAGCAGCAGTAAAGTAAATGTACTGTGTGATGGCCTGTTGCTGGATTCCCACCGGGACGTTATGGATGCACGGCCTCAGAAGTGCTGCTTTGATTGTAACTCTGAGTGCAGCCCCCAGCCCTGGATCCAGCACGGGAAGGAGCTGGAGCTGCTGGAGAGAGCCCAGAGGAGGCTCCAGGGGGATCTGAGGGATGGAGCAGCTCTGCTGGGAGGAAAGGCTGGGAGAGCTGGGAATGTTCAGCCTGGAGAGGAGAAGCTCTGGGGTGACCTCAGTGTGGCCTTGCAGGGCCTGAAGGAGCTGCAGGAAACCTGGAGAGAGACTTTGGACAAGGCCTGGAGGGACAGGACCCAGGGAATGGCTTCCCACTGCCAGAGGGCAGCGATGGATGGGATGTTGGGAAGGAATTGTTCCCTGGCAGGGTGGGCAGGCCCTGGCACAGGGTGCCCAGAGCAGCTGGGGCTGTCCCTGGATCCCTGGCAGTGCCCAAGGCCAGGCTGGACATTGGGGCTTGGAGCAGCCTGGGAGAGTGGGAGGTGTCCCTGCCCATGGCAGGGGTGGCACTGGATGGGCTTTAAGGTTCTTTCCACCCAAACCATCCCAGGGCTCTGGATTCTGGGAATGTTTGGCCAGCTCTGCAGTTGGTCTGGGTGATTTGAGTGTTGGCTCCTGCCCAGGTTTGCAGGATGTGACTCCCGAAGTGGAAGTTGGTTCCGCCTCCACCGGCACAGCGACAGGACACACCCACCAGGATGTCACTGAGGCTGGAATCCTGCACTAAATCCTGTTGGGATGACGTGCTGTGGGGCTGGCACACAACGTGTGCGTGTCAGGTGGTCCTGTGACACCACGGTGATGGGGACTGGAGGATGCTGTGGGTGGCTCCAGCTATATTTTATATCACAAATTTGCATTTATATATGAAACTACAGTGTCTGTAATCTGCAGGGTTAATTTTTCCAGGATATCTTCATGCTTAAAGCATACATTCTGTTTTTCCTTAGGCTGCATTTTAACCCATTTAAGCATTTACAACATGAGAATTAAAGGATATTTCCATCTTGTGAAGGGCTGGATTTTCTTTAACTGGGTTTTTTTTTCAGGAAAAATGTACTTTTTTTTTTTTTTTTGCATTGGGATTTGGACAGAGCATGTAGGGCAATAGGATCAAGTGTCACATTGGGGATTACATATTTGTCCTGAAGTGACCCTCTTAGGAGCTTGCATGGGTGTAATTGGTGAATGACTGGATTTATAGGGATGTATATCTGCATTAGCACTGGTTTGATGTGACTCGAGCTGATTTGCTTTTGGTCCAAACTATTTTCAGCTTGGGGAATTGACTTTTAAGGAGAGATGCTATAATTTGCCTAAACCTGGCATTTTTAGGCTTGTATTTTCCCTTTAAAGCAATGGTGGTTTTACCAGGATTTAACAGCTCCACATATGAATGTGGAGCAGTTATGCACAGCATTGTCTGGTGGCTGAACCCCAAATTTATCCCAAAAGCTGCACATCTATTTGAGACCTCTGGGTGTTAATGGTGTGGAAAAAACCTTTATCATATCAACTTTCCAAGATTCTTTTGTTGCATCAGTCACTGTCTTTTTCTTAAAACTGCAATTACTCTTTCACTCGTGGTGTTCTGTATTATTTTGGTGTGTTCTGTCCCTTTGCTGGCAGCTCCTGTGGGATTTCCCTCTCCTGGAAGGAATTAACATGAATTTGAAGGCGCTGGGGAACATAAAGGAAACTCCTTGCACCTCCAAGCTTAGTTTTCTGCAGCGAGGGTTTTGAACGTGCCAAATTAGCAGTAATTGCTGGTCTTGCTGACAGACTTTCCCTGTGGGCACATCCTCGTGTGCTTGTGTCTGAGCAGAGCCTGGCACCCTGGTTCTGCCTGCAGACTGGGATTGCAGCAGGAAGGGTTTTCCGTGTGATTCTGGTGGGCAGTGAGAGCCCTGGGATCCCTTCAGGTGGTGATGGATGAGTGAATGGCTGTGATTCACAAAGGCCTTTAGTTCTACAGCATTCATTTGCATTTTTTCCTTAATTACCCTGAGCTGTGTTTGTCCCACAGGTTTCCCTCTGCTCCCCTTCTCCTGCTGCTCTGCTCTCTCTCCAAAGCTCCCAGCTGCTGTTTTTTCTCCCTTATTTCTGTTTTCCCAAATCCTGTTTAAGGCCATCTGAGTGTATTCAGTGTAGGGTGAGTTTCTTTTTTTTTTTACTGCAAAGACCTTTTAAAAGGGCTGTTGGAGGGGTGAGTGGAGCACAGAATTTAACACGCTGCTCCCAAAAATCCTTACTGGCTGGCATCAGCTGATGTTGTCTTGTTTAAACATACCACAGACTTGATGTTTTTTCCCCTTGAGGTTTGACTTCCTGTGATAAAAAGAGATTCCCTTTTAAAGCAGAGCTCCGTGGTTATATAATGAGAGAAGGAAATACTCCAGAAGTGACACTGGGAGAATACTGCCCGTTAGACAGGAGAATAGAAAATTCGCTCAGGAGGGCACTGGTAACTCGAGTCCTCCTGGGAAAGTGAGAGGAACACATTTAAGGAATTAAGTAAGGGAGTGACCAGGGCAGAGCAGTGGAAGGAAGGTTATGGTGAGGACAGAGCTGTCCAGTGCATGTCTAGGATTCCCCTCACAGGGTTTAACTCTTTCCAAACTGCTTTTCCTCTCTTCCATAAGCTGCTGTGTTGTTCCCAAGCACCAGAAGTCTCCAAATCTGACCCTCCAAGAGCTCTGCTGGTTTTTGCTGTTGGATTTGAAGCCATGAGTAGAAGTTATTTTTGAATTTGTGCATGTGGCTTTTTGTGTCCCCAGCAATGCCAGACCAGGGAATTCCTTCCTTCCTTCCTTCCTGGAATCCTTCCTTCCTTCCTCACTTTCTGTTCCCCTTTACCAGGGTTGCAAACTTACCAAGGACTGTGCAGGAGTCAGAGTGGGAATTGGCTTTTTATGCTGTTGGTAGGGCAAAATGGAAGTTTCTAAGGCAGTTTGCTGTTCCTCAGCATGGGTTTTTGGGAGGCAGGGATACAAACTCCCAGGGAAGCTGGCTGGATTCTGGCAGGGAGTCACTGAACTCGCTGAGCCTTCGTAGCTCCTGCCCTTGGAGTTCAAACTCGGTGCTGCATACACCCCACACTCCCTACAGACACTGCTCCTGCAAGTCTGAGGTCCCTGTGGATTTAAAAAGGAATATTGATTTCCCTGGTCTGGGATATGCCTATGGAAACCTGGAAAATGCCCATGCTTCATCAAAATTAAGCTGGTTCTCTTTCTAGTCCGGGGTATGTTCATTTTTTTCTAGTATGTAATTTATCTGCAGAATAATTTTTCAGCAGCCAGATATGCTGACTGTGCCTGTTATGTTTCCCCAGTGAAATTCCCTGGCAAGCCTCGCTTCTTCCAAGATCATTTTGAGGTGCTGATGTAATCAAACGGTTGAATGTGAACTCAACAAGAAATTATGTAGTGCAAAGTTTGCTCTTAAAATACATATGGAATTAAAGTGCATTTGTTATTTTTGTGTATTTTTAGTGTAGGTATTTGTGCTATTCAGTAGCTTTGCTCTTGCTCATTTTTTAATTAAGAGATGTCAGTTTATGCCTGCGGAGGGGGGAAGCAGGACCGGTGGTTACAGATCCTTAACACCTCATCAAAATTTCAGTGGGAGTTATTTTTTCACCTCTATTTGAATAATTAAACATTGTGCTGAACTAACTTTGCAAATGTGTGGGGGGAGCACAAGGAGTAATGAAAATAGTTAATCTAAATTGAAATGCATTAGAGCATCCTGGTTGTACAGGTGTAACACCCTGCTTTATTCTAAATAGTTGTATTACTTAAACTTCACAACTTACAAGCTAAGGAGTAAAATATAAACAGAGATTGGGAACTGATCCTCTGAAAGACAGAACTGAAACAGGGGGGCTCTGGTGATGAATATCTTGTTTAACACAGAGATCACCTTGAGTAGTATAATTTTCTGTACTGAATTTTTAACCCTTGCTTCAAAGCAAGGGCACTTCCAAAGTGCCTTGGGGGACCTGTGTTTTGTCCTTAAGTTAGTTTAGTTTTCAAATGAAAGATTGTAGAATCTCATTATTTATGAAACAGAAGCTCTGGATTAAGCTCAGATGTTCCTTTATTAGAGAATTCCAACTACAAAGGGAGGCTGGGTATCCACCAGCTGCACTCGCTGACTGATAACAGGCTTTTCAAAGTAGTTTTCTTTCAGCAATCCTGTTAATGCTTTAAATTCGAGCCTAAATTTTTTTGTGGGATTAGAGGTAGGAAGAAAAATAAAGTTGGATCAGAGGAATAAATGCAAATAATTCAGCATGAACAGCAGAGCAGGAGGGTGAGGTGAGTAAATTATTTTGATATGTGTTTGAAAGTCAGCAGGACAGTATTGCACTCCCCACTTTACAGCATATTAAATAACATCAAAATGTAAGAACTGTGAGACCACATCAGGCAAAAGGTTCAGGTACATGGGCTTGTGCAGAGCAGCTTTGATTTCTATTTTGTCCTTTTTTCATCTCCTTGGCTTTTACTCTCCGGCGGTGGGGAAGTGCAGGCTGTGTCCCCGTGGCTCCTTGTTTGTGCTCCTTCGAGGGTCCTGGGGACTCTGTGGGGTTCAGTTCACAGAATCCACACTGGGTTGGGTGGGAGGGACCTTCAGGATCATCCAGTTCCACCCCTGCCCTCTCCTGGAGCCCCTTTAGGCCCTGCAAGGGGCTCTGAGCTCTCCCTGTGTCCTTCCCTTCTCCAGGGGAACATTCCCAGCTGTCCCAGCCTGGCTCCAGAGCAGAGGGGCTCCAGCCCTGGAGCAGCTCCGGGGCCTCCTCTGGGCTCTCTCCAGCAGCTCCAGGTCCTGGTGCTGTTGGCCCTGGGGCTGGGGCAGCTCTGCAGGTGGGGAATCACCTCAGAGGGGCCGAGGGACAGAATCCCCCATTTCCTGCTGCCCACGCTGGGGCTCAGCCCAGGCACGGTGGGGTCTGGCAAGGGAACGTTCAGCTTCTCATCCCCCTACACCCCTCGATCTTCCCCAGGGCTGCTCTCCATCTGTTCATCCCCAGCCTGGGATTGTCCCATCTCAGGTGCAGGACCTTGCCCTTGGCCTTGTTGAACCTCCTGAGGTTGGCACAGTCCCACCTCTTCAGCCTGGCCAGGCCCCTGTGGATGCCCCATCCCTGCCCTGGGGCGTGGGACAGCACCCAGAGCTCGGTGTCACCAGCAAACTGCCCAGGGTGCCCCAGTACCAGGTGTGTAATTTGGCTTTTTCAGAGTCTCTCCATCTCCTCTGCAGCAGAAAATGCCTTTCCCTCCTCAAAGCCAAGAGCTCTGTGCACAGGTTAGCGCTGGGGGTGTCGAGGAAATAAGCCAGCTCCAAAGTCTCAATATTGGTAAATAAAGATTATCTGTGGCTGCCACTGTCACCTTTGTCCTCTCAGCACAAGGTTTCACACTTGCAGCTTGCAGGTCACCCTAAACACTCCTCTCCCTGCTTACCTCTTGTGAGAGTTTTTCTGTTAATCTCTCACAGTACAGGGGCTGTGATTTCTAGATGAAATGCTTTATATTGTACTTCTCAAAAGCATAATACCAAAAAAGGGGGTTGTGTGTTGGGAGGAGCATTTTCATCTACTAAACAGGGATGTGGGCTGTATTTTATGGAATTGACTGAAATCTTATGATTTTTAATCTGGAAATTGCTTGTGGATTGTTCTCTTTCAGCAAGTTTTTACTAAATTCTGTAACTCTACTAATTTATTTTTTTAATACATTTTTGAAAAAAGAAAAATTGTGTTTTAAGATGTTCACCGGGTGGGCCAGATTCAAGGCAGGCTTTTGCTCTCACATGTCCTTTGTGTAAATTCTGGGTTAATTAAGTGACTCATTCATTCAGTCTGGCTGGAGCTGCACAGGCCAAGGAGGCTCCGGCAGCACATGATGGGGTGAAGGAAAAAACAAACCCAGCACAGGGTGAAACTCTCTGAGGCGTCTGAGCTTCCTTCTGGAAAGTGAATAGGGAATAGGCAGCCTGTGCCTCGGTGGAGATCTGCAGGATCAGGCATTTCACAGGACATAACCAGAGGTTCTTTGATTCCTGAGCACTCCAGGGCTCCTGGTTTGTGTTGTCTTGATTTCTGAGGCCTGGCTGTTAATGGATGTCCCTGTGTTGTGGTTTCAGTTCTGTGCTGTACAATGGCAAAGCTGAGTTCTGCACTGTTTAAACTGAACAGGGCAGGGATGGATGGGGTAGTGGGAAGGAATTCCTGGCTGTGAGGGTGGGCAGGCCCTGGCACAGGGTGCCCAGAGCAGCTGTGGCTGCCCCTGGATCCCTGGCAGTGCCCAAGGCCAGGCTGGACAGGCCTTGGAGCAGCCTGGGACAGTGGGAGGTGTCCCTGCCCATGGCAGGGGTGGGAGTGGGATGATCCTTAGGATCCCTTCCAACCCAAAACGGTCTGGAATGACTTTTGTTTTATTCCAGCAAGTTTCTTGCATGGAACAGAGAAGCAGTTCCTGAAACACAAGTCAAAACCTGGAATGCCTGGTTAGGAGGGGATGGACAGACCTGAAAGTAGAACCTGCAAGTATTTCTTCTTTCAAACACCAAAGAGGGGGAAAAAAAAAACCAAACCCAAAGAAAAAGCCTCTCCCTGAGCTCTCTAGAATTCATCCCATCATGATTCTAATAATTTAAGTTAAAATTTTTTAAATGTCTTATAAATATTCCAAATCTAAAGAGGTAGGAATGTAAGAGAGGGGAAGTACTGAACACTTTCTGAATAATAAAGTGGATCTTTCTGTAAAACATCTTTACTAATTAATCCAAAAACGAAGCAAACAGAAGTACAGCAGCTTGTAACAAAAAGCTTTTTGATGGAGTTTGCTGCTGGGAATGAGCTCATCCCGGTGCCCAGCTGGGCACTGGGCAGGGCTGGAGCTGTTTGCTGAACCCAAGGGGGCTGCGTGGGCTGTGGGGTCGTGCTGGGGGGAGCTGGGAGTGTGGGGCCATTCTGAGCTTTCCCTCCTGCTGCCACAGGTGGGGTCAGCAAGAATTTGGATTGTGGATTTGCTGTACTTACTTTTCCTGCAATTACCTTGATTTTTAGGTACATCAGGAGGGCTGGAGAGGGACTCTGTACCAAGGACATGGAGCGCCAGGACAAGGGGGAATGGCTTTAAACTGAAGGAGGGTAGATTTGAATTGGTATTAGGAAAAAATTCCTGGCTGTGAGGGTGGGCAGGCCCTGGCACAGGGTGCCCAGAGCAGCTGTGGCTGCCCCTGGATCCCTGGCAGTGCCCAAGGCCAGGCTGGACATTGGGGCTTGGAGCAGCCTGGGGTAGTGGAAGGTGTCCGTGCCCATGGCAGGGGTGGCACTGGCTGGGCTGTAAGGTCCCTTCCAGCCCAAACCTCTCTAATGAAAAGTTGTTACAGGATGAAGAAATGTGGTCCCCATGCTCATTGAGAAACATCACTTTGGTCCTCGGGCGGAGCCAAGCAAGGTTGAAATTAAAATGATTTAACAGTGATCCTTGGCTTCATAATTCTAAGTTATTCCCTTTAAAACATAGTACAGTGAATCGATGTGCCTTCTGTGCTTTCTACCTGTTTCTGCTTTTAAAATTATGAAATTGTTGCTTTAAAATAAGCAGTTGATTGGAAAAACTACTTGTAGTAAGGGCAACCCTGAATATTCAACTTGTGCAATGCTTGTGGGGGTTGACACTCGGATCTTGCTGAGTGGGAATTCAGTGATGTGCCAGAAACACAGAGTTTGCTTCATTCTAAGTCAGCTTTAAACACCAGAAGTTGTATTATGCATTGTTCTTTCAGTTTCTCACCCTGATAAGCTGCTTTGTTGTCCTTGGAGGCACTGGGAGCCTCATGCTGGTTCCAGTTTAAATTGCAATATCTGCGTGTAGGGGAGGCCAGAAGGTTTGGAGTCTGCAGAAACTCCAATACAAATGTTTTATTTCTGCCAACTAAAGAAGTGCTGAGAACTGTAAAAATAACGGAATTACATGTGAGGCAATGTGTTAGACTTGTCTCCCTTGTCCCTGGAATTTGTCTTTGAAACTATGGGAGAGTTAATTAGAGTTTGAGTTGTAACAGCTCCTACACGTGAACGCAGCAGGAGCGACTGAATTCATCGTGGTGGGGGTGACTCAGAAATCCCCAATTCCTGAGCTTTGGCACAGTTTTTGTTCCGTCAGTACTGTCAGATGTGGTGCACAGGCCAGTGTCACTGAATTCCCACCTCCTGGGGTGTATTCCCACCTCCTGGGTGTATTCTTGGAGTAGTGAATGCAGTACTGGGAGTGGAGCCTGTCAGTGCAGGGCTGCACAGGGACAGGGCAGCAGTGAAAGGGCTTTGCTGGGTCTTGGAATCCCAGAATGGTTTGGGCTGGAAGGGACCTCAAAGCCCATCCAGTGCCACCCCTGCCATGGGCAGGGACACCTCCCACTGTCCCAGGCTGCTCCAAGCCCCAATGTCCAGCCTGGCCTTGGGCACTGCCAGGGATCCAGGGACAGCCCCATCTGCTCTGGGCACCCTGTGCCAGGGCCTGCCCATCCTCATACCCAGGAATTCCCAATTCCTAATCTCCCATCCATCCCTGCCCTCTGGCACTGGGAAGCCATTCCCTGTGTCCTGTCCCTCCAGGCCTTGTCCCCAGTCCCTCTGCAGCTCTCCTGGAGCCCCTTTAGGCCCTGCCAGGGGCTCTGAGCTCTCCCTGTGTCCTTCCCTTCTCCAGGGGAACATTCCCAGCTGTCCCAGCCTGGCTCCAGAGCAGAGGGGCTCCAGCCCTGGAGCAGCTCCGGGGCCTCCTCTGGGCTCTCTGCAGCAGCTCCAGGTCCTGGTGCTGTTGGCCCCGGGGCTGGGGCAGCTCTGCAGGGGGGTCTCACACATCTCCCCACACCATGGCTTCAGCACTCCCGGTTTTCTTTGGATCTGGCTGAATGATCAGTAGCAGGAATGCAATTGTGTCTCGGCCAGGAGCAAGTGAAAGTGTGGATGGACATACGAACAGCTGGGCTTTGCTTTTTTTTTTTTCTTTTTTCTTAATAAGTCTGAGCTGAACAGTTTTTAAGTCCAGATTAAAAGCTGGATTGTAGAATTATTTTTTAATTGGTCTTTGCAGTAAGAACCTGTGCATTAAACCACAGAACTTTCTGAATTCCAAATGCTGTGAGAAATAGAAATCAGGTGGATTAAGTATAGTGCTGAAAATTCATTTTATGGATATGTGTGAAGCATTTTCATTCAGTCATAATTCAGTGTTTATTATTAATGCAGCTTTTGATTTCTGAAGGCGTTATTTGAGCTTTTTATGCAGTCATTCTGCACTGATTTATTTGGTTGTGGTGTGAAGTAACACATGTTGTACTGGTTCCAATCTTGATGAGGAAACTGCTGCTGATCTTGCTGCGTTTTCAGAGCAGGAATTGCTTTCCTTGATAAGCACAGAACAAGGATCAGAGAAAACACTTCCAGCAGCTCCCTTGGCTTAGGCTGTCATTGCTCTGATAACACAGACAGGGTGAGAGCTGCTCCTCTGCTCTCCCAGAACAGGAGGGTCTGTGGGGATGGAATCTTCGAAGATGCAGAGTCTCTCCCTTCTTTATGTTCCCTGTAGTTCTTATCCAGCTCATTGTTTGTTTACTGTGACTGAACCTTCAAAAATGCAGCAAAGTAAAAGTGCTCAACTCTCAAGGGGGACCTTCTCTCCACAAAAACTTGAGAGGAGCTTGTAGTGAACAAGGGGCAGGACAAGACGGAACGGCCTCAGGCTGTGCCAGGGAAGGATTGGGTTGGACATCAGGAGCAATTTCCCCATGGAAAGGGTGGCCAGGTCTTGCCAGGGGCTGCCCAGGGAGGTTTGGAGTGCCCATCCCTGGAGGTGTCCAAGGAATGACTGGAGGTGGCACTCAGGGCTCTGGGCTGGGGACAAGGTGGGCATCGGCCACAGCCTGGACTCCACGGCCTTGGAGATCTTTCCCAACCTTAATGATCCTGTGATTCTCATGCCCTCCACACCTCTGGCTGGCTCTGCCATGACTGCAACCACAGAGAGGTTTAAAAACCTGTAATTAAATGATGTTTAGCAGCACCCTGCAGGTTTAGGGCAGGGTGGAGGGACGGTGGATGGCAGTGCCAGCCCCTGGTGCTCTGCAGGGTGTGTTTGGGGCCTGTGTGTGTCCAACACCCCGTTCCCTGTATTGTGTCTCAGATCTTGCAGCAATGTGCTCCTGGGTTCTGGTTTAACACAGCTGTCTGCACCTTGTTGTAACCTGTCAGCAGCTGATGGTGGGTACTCAGACTGCAGCCCAGTTTTTCACGCTGAATTGAACAAATCTGTTTTTCCAGGCAGTTGCATAACGGGAAGTGTCTGCTCATCTTCTGTTCCACTTATTTTTTGTTGGCTTTGGAAACTTTTTTCTTTAGAAGCCTTAATTACTCTACTACAGTTGTAAATAAACGTCTGAAGGATTTATCAGGTAATTTCAGGGCCAGCCACCGTGTCCTTGAATTTGCTAAGGAGGGACACTGCTTGAAAAACCCTAAAAGCCACAGTTTTGACGCAGAATATGAATGTGTTCCAGCTCAGTCCAAGAATTTATCCACAAAATGGCTTTCAGCCTTGCTCTGACTGGTTGGTTTTCCAACCCACCTTTAACAAAGGGACACTTACCCCTTAAAATGGACTTTTTTTTTTTTTTTTTTGCTGGTGGCTTTGTTTTTCAATCTGAGTCTGAAAAGCTTGGGTAAGGTGAGTTTCTTTATGCCTTGGAAATGTGATCTGTGAGCTAAGAGGCAAAGAACTAAATGTTAATGACCTTAACCCTATCTGGCTGCACTGCTCTGACCCTTATCTCCCATCTCCCCTTTCCCCAGGTACAGGTATCACTTTCTGCTTGTACCTCCCAGAACAAATCCGCTCGGAGATGCTCCGATTTTAGCTGGAAATCTGAAATAATGGGAAAATGTTGGTTTTATTTGGTTCTCCTGCACCCTGTAGTGCCCAAATTCTTGATTCTGGGGTGTAGAGAGGTTGGTTGTGCTGGGGATCACTCAGAGCTGACCTAACAAAGCTCTGCCTAAGCCGAGGTGCACGTTCTGTTGGGTACTGTCCCCTCACAGGGGAGGTCAAAGGCTTCTCCTTGAGACTTCTCCTGAATCTGCCAGGAGAATTTGGAATGTTCTATAAGTGACTTCTGCCTGGCTGGGATCACAGTGAGGTCCTGACAAAGTCAGTGTGTAATCAGGAGTTTAATGTTTTAGTAGTTTTGGTGTCTCAGGGCACAGATACTGCTTAATTCTTGCTAATCTGGTCTTTTCCATGTAAAACTTTCAAGTAACAAATTCTCTGAAAACTTCTGGAATATGCTCACATTCTGACTGGATTTGGTTTGAATTGATTCTAACACTTACGTCGTCTCTGCACTGATTTTGAGTGTCATTAACTCCCGTGGTAGAGGATGCCCTCTAGTCTAGAAGCCGATGAAAAAGACAGAGAGGGACTTCAGCAGCTAAAAGCCTGGAATGACAGGACAAGGGGACATGGTTCAAACTGAGAGAGAGTAGGTTTGGATGAGATATTGGGAAGGAATTCCTGGCTGTGAGGGTGGGGAGGCCCTGGCACAGCTTCTCTGGGCAGCCTGTGCCCCTTGAACCCATCCCCCCCATGTCCTGTCGTTCCAGGCTCTTACCCAAAGTCCCTTTCAGGGGATCTGTGATATTTGTAATCTGTAGCTTCTGTATTTTGGTATGGGCTAAAGAAGTGTTGCAGAAGGGAATTATCCCTTCTGTGTGCTGGTTTTGATCCAGGAGCTCTGCTCACGGAGGAAAAGCAGATTCCTTCTCCGCTGGGCTGTGAGCAGTGGTGTGTGTGCCTTGTCCTGGGGATGTGTTTGCTCACCTGTGGCTGATGAGGGCTGTGGGGTGTTTCTGATCCCCCCTCTGGCTGTTCTGTTCTGACACCGCTCCTGCTATCGGGAGCCTCCGATTTCCATAGCAGCAAACACCAGGCACTGCCACCGACCAGGAATGCTGTGAGCAGAGGGGATGGGTATGGGTGAAGGAGGGTGGAATTCCCTGCAGGGCAGCCTCTGTGTGCGGGAGCAGATCCCACAAACAGCAAGCAGGACGAGCCTTTACTGTCTGTAAAGAGCAACCAGTTCATGAAAATCATCACTGAGCAAAGGAGATGCTGGCTTTGCTGTGGACTGGGTTTCTCACCTTTGATGGGACTGATTTTTGGAGATGTGGGTAATGCCTGGATCACGTTCCTTATGTGTTCCTGCACATCTGAAATACTTCCCCTGAAATACACAGCTTATCAAATCTGTCACACTGCTCTGCTTAGATACTGTTCTGTGTTTAGAGCACATCTGGGCATGAGAGTTGGGTTTATAGGAATCTATGTAAATGATCTTTTTCATGGAAATATTGATATATATATTAACCAAATAACATGTATTTTCAGAACTTCTAACCCAGTGTCCTGGTCATGCTGCTAACCCATATTCTGTTGAACTTTGGTATTTTTTTTCCTTTTTTTCTTCCAAAGCATCCATGCAGAATCTACTGCCATAATAATAAGTTTCCAACCTGAAAAGCCAAGAATTAAATAAATCCAGAATCTCTGTTGTAAAGGTACTTTTAGGACAGGGCTGGGGCGGTTGCAAGTTGGGGTGAAGCAGCACAGGTCAGTGGCTCTACCACGTTGGAGTCCCTGTAAAATGCTCCATTCACATGCACCAAGCAAAGCTCAGCTCCAGGAACACCTGCATGGATCCTTTCCCATGAAATCCTAGGGGCATGCTAGGTGGGTTTTTCAGTGCTCAGTGAGGCCCATTAACTGTCCCTGGGTTGTGACCTGCAGATCCCTGCCCACCCACACGTCCCCATGGGATAATCCCCTCCCTCCTCCAGGACAGGGATACAGGGGGAGGTTGTGACCTGGTGTAGGTGAGGAGATATTAATGGGCAGCTCGGGCCCTTCAGTTATGAAACCTGGCAGGCATCAACCTTGAAAATGTAAGGGGATTTCAGTCTCATGAATTTTCACGCTTTCTTACAATAATAAAATGTCAGAGACGGTTGGGAGTTCTCCAGGAGCTGTTTGGCTTTGAAGCTGTTGTTGTGGCAGCCTGCAAGGTCCCAAGGAGATGGGAAATCCAAACTTCTCTCCTGTTTGCCTACAGCAGGGCCTGAGCTGACACTGCAGACAACATTCCTTAATCTGCTGTAACTTGGTAAAATCGCTCTTGGGGGCAGCAATTTCCTTCTTGGTTTTCCTTTTCCAAAGTTGAGGAAAGATGTTTTGTAGTTCCAGTGAGATTAGGGAGTTCTCCGTTCTGGGGTACATGGGTATATTTGATTACAGAATCATGCAATGGTTTGGGTTGGAAGGGATCCTAAGGATCATCCCATTCCAATCCCCCTGGATGGGCAGGGACACCTCCCCCTGTCCCAGGCTGCTCCCAGCCCCAATGTCCAGCCTGGCCTTGGGCACTGCCAGGGATCCAGGGGCAGCCACAGCTGCTCTGGACACTCTGTGCCAGGGCCTGCCCACCCTCCCAGCCTGGAATTCCTTCTCAATATCCAATATAAATCTCTCCTCTTTGAGTTTAAAAGCGTCACCCCTTGTTCTATCACCGTCTTCCATCTCTGCCTTTCGTCTAAGCCCCCTTTAGGCACAGGCAGGACACTCCTTCATGTTATGTTTTTGGATGTACATAACACTGCTGGCCATTCCACTGACCCTTTGATCTGCACAGCAAGGGTTTGGCATGGGTGAGAGTGGAATAAAACAAAAGGGCTCTTCTGGAAGCATCTCCAGCCTTGCCAGAGGAGCTGTGGGGGAGCAGCCGTGTTCTGCTCCTGCTGCTCTGGGTGTGGTGGGCATGCAGTGAGTAACAGAAGGATCCTTCTTGTTTGACATGTTGGACAACCTGTTACACCTTGGCTGAGAGACTTTGTAGAAGACTTTTGTAAACCAGCAGAAATGTTGATTTTTAAAAAGGCCCTGAGTGATAGGGCCCTGTTTGTTCCAGTCGTGGGCTGGGGAGGTGTTCCTGGTGGTTTGCTCTTGTGTAGTGGCAGCTGAGCTGGACTGCTGGAGCTCCCAGGAAACTGAGGTGATGTGAATATGAGAAAAACCTAAGTAAGAGCTGCTCACAGTCTGGTGTCTCCAGCTACCCTCGTGCTACTGAGTTAAGTGATGATTGGTGACTTCTGGTAGTGCTGGGATGTTTTATTTGAGATTTCCTCTTGCAGCCTTTGACCTGGGGCAAAAATCCTCTCCCAGACACTGATGGGTGCTGTTCCAGAGCTGCCATGGACCAGGGCCATTCTTAGATCCATTTGCATGTAGCAACCCTGGTGTAGAGAGCAGGATTTTATATGTGGGAACGCTCCTGGTCACTGTAAACTGTGACATTGCAGCTCCTGGTGAGGAGCTCCTTCCCATTCCTTCCTGATGCAGGAAGGCATCTCAGGAAGGCCATCATTCGGCTTAGCAGCCTCTCATTAGCGGACAAGTGACATTTGGATAATGAAAGCTGCTTCTTCTCCTTGTTGCCATCAAAGAGTTCATTAATGTTCCCCCCAGCTAGGGCAGGACAGGCACTGGAGGAGCTCCAGCCCTGAATGATGATTTCATAGTTCAAGACTTGACTCTGTTCTTAGTGCTCCTTGTATAATGTGTGTGCGACTGAGTCTTTATGAATGTCAAATCATTAAAAAAGCTGTTTCTGGCCTATACTATCCCAAAAGATGCAGGTTGGATAACGCTGGCAGAGGGTGGGTGTGGGGATGTGCTTTGACAAATAAAGCAGATGACAGGAGTACAGTGGATATGTATTGATTAGACAGAACAGTAGGAAGAATTCCTGAATTCTTAAACCCTCTATTTTTAGATGTAATTCGTCTGGGCTGAAGGCTTTCTGTTCCCTGAATTGTTCCAAAAATAAATATTTCAGAAGAGGATTAAACTTGAATGTGAAAGACAGTGTTTTTTATGCATCAGTGTTCATGGAAGGAGCTGGTCAGAAATCACTATTCTCCTTAAATTTGCATGCTCTGAATCCAAATTAGAGCTGCTTTCACCAAAACTACTCATCCACACGGGAGGCTCGAGGTGCTGGTGAGAATGCAACTGTGAGAGCTAATTTTAGCTAATTCAGTCCTGGGAGCAGCAGAGTCCTTCAGCTGTGAAAAGAGACACTTCGCTCTTGCTTAAATCACTTTCTTTTTTTATTGAGCTTCTGCTGAACAGGGACAGGCTTCGCTGATTCTCACCAAGGGCAATTTCTGCCTTGGGTTTTGGTGCCGGGTTTCTTTTTGGTGTGAATCTGGATGTTAGGATTTTGTTTTGTTTTGACACTTGAGAAAGATCTTTGAATCTTTCTACGCATCGCTTGTGTCGAAGTCCTTCATCTCGGCCTTCTCTGGGTGTTTGCAGGCTCCTGTCACGGGGTACTTTGTGTGTGACATGGACTCTCCCACCCTTCCCGTGTTCCTCTCTTGGGCACTAACAAACCAGAGGGCTCTGGCTTCTGGAACTTTCCTTCCCAGGTGAGTGCAGCCCTTGCTGCACTGCCCAGCCTTCCAGAACCCTTCAAGAAGGTCCTTGGCTGGTCCTTGACACTGGCACTATGGCAACCCATGAGTCACTCCTCCAACTTCCCAGAGTCATTGCATGTTGTTTCTCTTTTTCAAATTGCTCCTGACATCCCAAAATCCGTGGTGCTATAAAAACAGCCCCGCTTGTGCAGCTGCTTATTTCCTGTCTGATTTTATGAACCTCACTGGGTTTTAACTTTGTCAGCCTGAATCGCTGCCGAAGACTCTTACTTTAAAGTCTGTCCTCTCTAATAAGGATGAAATGTGGATGTTGCCAAAGAGTGTCTGCTTGCTTTGCAGTGGGAGACCTTCATTCTTCTCTGTGCTACCTGGGACTGGGGAGGATCATCTCCTTCTCCAAGCAGTAGGACTTGCGTGACTGCCATGGAGCTCTGCCTTGCTGTTCATGAATATTTCCCTAGAAAATTATTCACTCTTCAAGTGCAGTGGAATTACATCCTGTGTTTTGAAGACTCTTTAAATTATTAGTCTAACTTAACTTCTCTTGGGAGAAGCTCTACTCAAAAGCCTGGAATTAAATGTAAAAGCAGTCTCTTTCAAATCCCAGAATCAATTGGGTTGGAAAAGATCTCCAAGGCCATCGAGTGCAACCTGTGCCTGACCCCTACTGTGTTACCAGCCCAGAGCACTGAGTGCCACATCCAAGCCTTCCTTGGACACCTCCAGGGATGGGGACTCCAAACCTCCCTGGCAGTTGCAATGTCTGAGCACCCTTTCCATGGGGAAATTCCTGCTGGTGTCCACCCTGAGCCTGCCCTGGCCCAGCCTGAGGCCTTTCCCTCTCCTCCTGTCCCTGTTCCCTGGGAGCAGAGCCCGACCCCCCCGGCTGCCCCCTCCTGTCAGGGACTTGTGCAGAGCCACAAGGTCCCCCCGGAGCCTCCTTTGCTCCAGGCTGAGTCCCTTTCCCAGCTCCCTCAGCCATTTCTCCTAGGATTTACTGTCAGCTTTATCCGAGATGCCTCATACCAGTGTGGGAACAGGAGTTTGATGCTGAACAAAAATTCATTGAAGTATTTGGCAGTGGTGTCCATGAAGGAAAAAAGTCCGTCATGTATTTGTGAATAATCCCTTGGTTTAGGGTCTTGGTGAGTTCAGGAACAGGCAAGGAGACAACATAGGGGGTTGTGGCCATAAAGGCAATTTTCCTTCTCCTGGAAGGTGTCCCTGCCCGTGGCAGGGATTGCAATGAGATCTTAAAGGTCCTTTCCACCCCAAACCATTCCATAGTTCTGAGATTCCTTGTCAGGTTGTTGTAGGTATTGCTGTTAGCGGTATTCCTCTGGGAAGAGCCAGGGATGAAATCTGAGCTGCCCAGTCTGGACTTCATGGCCACTGCGTATATTTAGCTCAGGGTTCACCAGCCTTTGCCTTTGGAGCCTACATCCGACACCCTGGGACTGCTTTGCATGTGGAATGTTGGAGCCAGGATGGGCAACGCCCCTCTTGGCTTCTCCTGTCGAGTGATATCCATGCCCTGTATGTGTTGGAGACGGGAGCTATTTAAAGGGAGCTGTTTATCCAGAGCTTTGGAAACCAAGTCTGAAGGGTGAGAGAACAGGAAACTCAAAGGTTGAGGGGCTTTCTCTTGCAGGGCACAGGAAACAGTCGTGAATTTGGGATGCTTGTTTAGGGAATTTGAGGGAGCTGATAAGGGCTTCTGATATGGGGAATGGCACATTCTTCCTGTTACAAACTCGGTGCCACTGAAGTGCATTCCACCTTGCTGGAATAAGAGGGATAATCCAGAGCATTTTTCTGCTCCCTGTCTCTGGCATTGTGAACAGAGGCTGGAACAATCACTGCTCACACAGAAAGTCCTGGATCTTTGGAACTGGAGACTGTCCAGTGATGATCATTTTGCGGGGTGCATGTGGGGAATCTCTCCCTTTCGTCCTTTTTGGGTGGCTTACCAGCATGAGCTCTGTGCTCTCCTCCAGGAGTTCACTCCATCCTCCAAAGGGCTGCCACTGGAAACTGGTAGAGACAAAGTGATACTAAAAGTAGTAAGTAGGTGCTACTAAAAGTAGTAAGAACCTTCAAAATTACAGAAACCTGAGGGGAATTGTTGATGTTTGCCCTGAAATATGGATATGATTTTGGCACTCCTTGGAGTATGACTGTAGTATGACAGATGGGGTGTGTTTGGTGAACTCTCAGGTGAGAGACTGGGTGGTAACCTGGCAGTAGTCAGTGTGGTAATGGGGTACAGGGGATTCACTTTTTCTGGGAGGGGAATCTCTGAAGCTGGAGAAGCCGTTGGAATGTTCTGTACTAACAGGACGAGGAGCTTGGGAAGCAGAGGAGCTGAGGAACAAGAACTACTGGTGCAGGATGTGGAACTGGATCTTACAGGGACAGCAAACATGAACAGTCTGCAGGCCAGGCAGTGCCTGTTCTCTGATAGAGCAGGCAGGATCAGCTGGGGAGTGGTGTAAGTGAGATCTCTGCTTTTCCTCCTGGTGCTGCTTTTCCATGTCACTTGTGGGAAAACAGTGTTGGGGAGGGAAGGAAGTTGGGAGCTTAGAATCGGGGTCACAATGCGTGGACAAGTATCTCTACACATTAAAATCGTTCTCAGAAGTATTTCTTCAAAATGGAGAACAGTCCTGGTTAAACACGGGTCACGAGTTGGGATTTGCTGGATATATGGTGTTTTTCCTGCTGTTCAGCAAGGCTTCTGGAACAGTCGGAGTCTCCCTCAATTTATCGTGTGAGGGGATGGGGTGAAGTATCTCAGATTAATTAAAGACCCCACACGTAAGAAACCTTTGCAGCCACACCTTCAATTTCAGCAAATCTTTCGATTTGGGGTAAGAAGCACAGATGTTTAACATTTCTGCTTGCCAGTGAGAACATGCCCTAACTTAAAGAGCAGCAATTTTACAACGGGGGCAGTTAAAACCCCCACAGTACAGGAATTCTGCCCTTCAAGGGTAATTTAGAGAGCAACCAGAGGTGGAGCTTTACCAAAGGAAAAGTTGGTTTGCTCAGACCAAGAACCTGTGGTAGATTTGGTCTCAGTTACCAGGCTGACTCAGCACTGCCCCATTTGAACTGGAGCAGCACTAAAAAAGGAGCTCCTGCTTCTCATTTTCATCAGTTCTGTCTGAAAAGAGAGGGCTGAGGGTTGTTTTTCTTAACAAATCAGGTAAAGTTTTAGTGGTTTCTGTGCAAAGAGATTGGAATGTCACGTGTGAGAGTGGATCACAGCAAGAGCTGTGGGATGGACTTCAAGGGAGCAGCCAGTCGGGCTGTGCCTTGGGCCGTGATGCCTTGGGAAGTGATGTGGGTGTTCTTCAGTGGGAAGGAGCTGCAGAGAAGGACCCTGATGTCCCAGTTTCTCAGGGTGGTTCACCTGCAAGTGCCGATGTGGAGAAGGGAGCTGTGGGTTTGTGGTGTGTGCTAGCAGAGTTTCCTCCGTGGGGAAGGGCAGCGTCAGTGTTACCACACAAGCAGGAGCTGACACTGGGCACCTCGTGCAGCTAAATCCTGCACAGGATATTCCTCCATTCCTTAAGTAGTGTGGTAACTCCCCTTCCCAGCCCTTCTGAAGGCAGCAGGGCTCTTCTGGAAGGTTTTTCTCACTCCTGAGTGCTTCATCGCTTTACTAAAGCTAAAATGACACTTTTCACCAGGCTATTTCCTCATTCAGCTAAAAGCTCTGGCATTTTACTTCCCTGGAACACGAAATGCCCATCTGTGGGGAGAGGAACATGGATTAGTGTTTCTGTCTGACTGCTGAGCAGGTACTGAGGTGGTGTTTTCCTGTGGGATTGGCTGGATGACTTGCAGTGGTGGAGAACAAGCTGGACATTTATTTCTCCATATGGATTGAAATACTTTAACTCTGTGGCTCAGTTTATATTCTCTTCTGTAAGGGGGGCTGTAAGGAGTAATTATTGGGATAGAATCTTTTTTTTTAACAGCTGTGTCTGCATCACAATGAAGAAACATTATCAACAGAATGTAAAATATTGGGTAGAAAAATTTGGTACACGACACCCAGGTCAGGAGATGGTTCCCAGGTAAAGCTGGTGGGAGCAGCTGCACTGGAATCATGGCAAACGTAGGGAAAGCAGCTGGAGCAGATAAAGGTGGGCTCGTGACTCGAATGTGGCTGTCACAGGTGGCTGGGCAGGTGTGACAGGGACTGACAGGGGCCCTGTGAGCTCTTAAGCCATTCATTGAGCACCTGAAATGCCACTTAGGGCAGGGATGTCCTGATCAGCCTGGATTAATTCAGCTTTAATGCTGTGTTTGGGGCAACCTATTAGGGTGTGTAACGAGGGAAAAGTCACTCACAGTTTTCATGGAATATCCTAAACGGCTTGAGCAAGTGTTGATGGGAAACAGCAATCACAGGATGGTTGGAATGTGAGGGGACCTCTGGAGCCCATCCAGTCCAACCCCTGCCCGGGCAGGGGCACCTGGAGCAGGTGACACAGGAACGTGTCCAGGGGGGTTTGGGATCCCTCTGGAGAGGGAGACTCCAGGCCCCCCTGGGCAGCTGTTCCAGGGCTCTGCCCCCCCTCCATGGAAAGAGGCTCTTCCTCCTGCTGAGCTGGAACTTGTTGTGTTTTGGTTTGTGGCCACTGCTCCTTGTCCTGTCACTGGCACCACTGAGCAGAGTCTGGCACTGATCTTATTCCTGCTGAGGGCACTGAGGAAAGCTGCCTGGATCACTGGAGGGGGACTGCAGCAAAATCTCCCGAGTTTTGCTTAATTCTGAGTGACACCACTCATGTCCCAGCATCCCTAATTCCCTGCCATCCCAGGACTCTGTGATCACACGCTTCCTTCTGCTTTGTGTCTTGCAGATAAGCAGTTTGTGAGGACTGAAGTACCTGCCCAGGGAACACCTGCTCGTGAGGTAGGAACTGATTTTCTAATGACCCAACACTAAATCTCTAATTCAAAAGCAGAGGTTGGCTACAGCTGCGTGCACACCAAAGCAGCCATGCTGGGAATCGCAGCGACCATCCAGAGATCTGAAATGGGCGTTCTGCCTCTGGGAACTTCTGTGGAGCAGACATGTGTGGAATGCACTCACCTTTCCATTCTGTTCTGTTAAACCTTCTCATCGCTGCTCTTTTTACACCCTTCCAGTTAGAGTCCTTCCAGATAGAATCAGAAAGGTTTGGCTGGGAAGGGACCTTAAAGTCCATCCAGTGCCCCCCCTGCCATGGGCAGGGACACCTCCCACTGTCCCAGGCTGCTCCAAGCCCCAATGTCCAGCCTGGCCTTGGGCACTGCCAGGGATCCAGGGGCAGCCACAGCTGCTCTGGCAATTCCAGCCCAGCCCCTCCCCACCCTCCCAGCCAGCAATTCCCAATTCCCAATCTCCCATCCATTGCTGCCCTCTGGCACTGGGAAGCCATTCCCTGTGTCCTGTCCCTCCATGCCTTGTCCCCAGTCCCTCTCCAGCTCTCCTGGAGCCCCTTTAGGCCCTGCCAGGGGCTCAGAGCTCTCCCTGTGTCCTTCCCTTCTCCAGGGGAACATTCCCAGCTGTCCCAGCCTGGCTCCAGAGCAGAGGGGCTCCAGCCTTTCAGGTATTTATTAAAGTTTCAAATATTCCTGGGGTTCTGTTTGGGATAACAGAGGGCTGGTGTGGAACTCAAGGCTTGTCCTTTCTGGCCACCTGGACCTTCTTTCCTTGGCTTTTCTGTTGCAAATGCTCACATCTTGTTTAACTTGGTCACTCAAATCTTCTTTTTATCAGAGTAAGAGGACTACAAAAGATTAGAATGGGTAAACTAGGCCAAGAAAAACAAGTCTGATTTGATTTGTTAGGAATTGGGAGCAGCGGATCATCCAGGTTTTTTATCCTGGCTGTCGTTTGGGATGCAGTTGGGATGTTTGAGGTGCTGGTGCTCACATAATGTGGTTTGGGGAAGGAATTACGATTTATTCCTGATATTTGTATGGACTCAGAGACCCAGGTATCTTCTGCAGAGCAGTCTGGGATTGTTCTCAAATGCTGGTTATGTCTTTGAGTCCTGAGAGGAATGTCTGCTGTTTTCCTCAGGGTTTGATCCATCCATCTGCCTTTTCCTTTAAAAAAGTCCTGAGCTGCTACTGGCAGTGCTGATACATCCAGTGACCCTTGGCTGTGAGGAGTGCAGAGGAGTCACATGGATTTAGCTCATAACACCTTGTTTTATATCACCAGCTCTATGCACTGTGATCTCCTGGAACTGACAGGAGCCTCACATGTCTCCTAGAACTTAGTTATGGGATAAAACTGTTCCTCAGGTGCCTTTTTGCTCAGCATCCTTAGATGGCAGATGCAGAGATAAGGTCGTAGGTGCAGAGTCCTTTATTGTCAGGGGGCTGACGCTCCTGTCAGGGTGGGACTGGAAGAGGCTCCTGTGTCCCTGTTCAGGGGTGGGACTGGAAGAGGCTCCCTGTTCATGAAGGGGCTGGAAGATGCTCCACTGCTGCAGGGGCTGGGCCCAGGCTCCCTGGGGCATTCCCAGCTCCTGCTGTCAGTCCTGGGGCTGTGGCCGCCAGCCAGACCATCTTAAGTCGTTGTCTCAAAGCCACTTGAAGAGAAGCCAAGGAAGATGGCTTATCTCCCCTGGGTGGGCTGGAGGGGGGGGGCTGTGCCCAGAGTGCCCCACGTGCTTGTGCCCGTGGCCTCAGTGGACCTGCAGAGGTCACGGGAGGTGGGGGTGTCACCTCCTCCTCAGGGAGAAGCCGGATGGGGAAGGTGATGGAGGAATGGGAGAGCTCTGTGTTTTCCTTCCTTCACCTGCCAGTCTTGAGTGGGTTTTAATTTTCCTCTTTTCTGCCTCTCTTGGCTTGGACCAGTGTGGTCTGAAGGTCTGCCAGGCTCCTGGGATGTCTGGACTTGACCTCAGACTTCATGGAATATCTGCAGTTGGAAGGGACCCTTAGGGATCATCGAGTCCAATTCCCTGCTCCTTGCAGGACCACCTAAAACTAAATCCCATAACTGAGAGCATTCTCCAGGCACCCCTTGAACTCTGACAGGTCGTGTTGTACCTCCCAGCTTGTGTAAGGGGGTGACTTTGCCGTTAGGATTTCCCTCCTTGCGTTTCTCCATTGTCCAAAACTGGGAGTTCCGGTGGAAGCTGCCTCCTGGAGTCCCAGGGATCCATGTACCGCTCCACATTTGTTGTTCGTGGTTTCAGGACATGGAAACCAACCAGGTGTTTCCCACAGGCTGCACTGAGCAATTAAATTGCTTCCTGGAGTAATTTATCCGGGAATATTTAATCCATGCTCATTGAGTGCGTGGATGAATAAAGGCAGCTTCCTCCCCAACATCCTCTGGGAAGCTGGGAGAGCAGGCAGGAGGGAGGAGGCCTTGCTGGGAGCTGGGCACTGGCTGGTCCTGGTTGGATGAGCTGGCTGAGGAATGTCCTGGGTTCTTTACAAACCTGAACCTGTTATCTTGGATTGTCCCTCAGGAATACCTGAGTTCTTCCTGCTTATTCCATTGTGAGCTCCTCCGGCCGAGCACAGGGGAATGTTTGGTCACCCCTCTTAAACTGCAGACACTGACCATGATTGTGGCACCTGGATCTTCACTGGGTTATTGTTGGTGCCACGTGTACAGGGGGGGAAAAGACCCTTCTGAAAACGTTACCTGCTGGATGAATTTCTCCTTTGTTGTGTAGCGGCTCTGACTGGGAAGAAACACGCACAAACCCACATCTTTAGGGTCAGTTTTATTGGGTGGGAGGCCCTGGCAGAGGGTGCCCAGAGAAGCTGGGGCTGCCTCTGGATCCCTGGCAGTGCCCAAGGCCAGATGGGTCAGGGCTTGGAGCAGCCTGGGACAGTGGGAGGTGTCCCTGCCCGTGGAATGGGGTGGAACGGGATGGGCTTTGAGGTCCCTTGCAACCCAAACCATTCAGGGATTTGAGGATTCTGAGTCACTTTAGCACTTAAGGTTTTATTTTCTTCAAGTGATGTAGGATGAACCCTTAATTAAAATCAAAAAAGGTGGTTGGGTTTTTTTTTTTTCAGTGCTATGCTGAATATTTATTTATTTATTTAATCTCCTCTTTTTCCCATTTGGAAGGGAATTGCTGTGTCCAAGTGCACCTCAGTGTGGCACTGGATGCTGCAGCCCTACCTTTGATAAGAAAGTGAATCATTCTCTAAAGAAACCACCAGACCGTGCCTGATAACACTGCAGGGACACCTGGAATGTCTTTTATTGCTCTTTTCTTTCATGAAATCTCAGCTTTTGTTTTCTAAGCTAAGCTTGTTTTCCAGCACCCTTGAATGTGTTTATCAGGAGCACGGAAATGTAAATACAATGGTGGTTGGGCTGCAGCAGCTCCTCCCTTCCTCCCCCTGCCTTCCTGCATGCACTTGGGGAGGGGGAAGCTGTTCTGCTGCCTTAATTCATTGCAGAAAGGACTGTTCTTCCCCCTGCTGCCACCCCACCAGATCTCAGAGAGAGCAAAGAGAGACAAGTCTCTCCTTGAGACCAAGAGCTGACACAAGGCCTCGTGCTGGGGCTCCTCTTGGCATTTTCCCAAGCTCCTGCCTAACAGCACATCCCACTTTTTAACCAGATAAGCCACACAGGCACCATTCTCCTTGAACTAAGACTGCATTCTTCTGCTTGCAACATTTGAGCACGTTTCCTAGAAGAAAAACTAAAAGAATTGGAGCCTTCACCGACCTGAGTCTCACAGCCTTAAGTTTGCAGCTGTTTCTGAGAGTTGCTGTCCAAGTGTGGTTGTGCTGGGTGTAGCTGGTCACTAGGAGCTAATGTTGGTTGATCTCTCAGCCAGCAGGAATTTTGTCCTTAAAACCAGGTCAGGATAACAGAAGGGCTCCCATGTAGAATTTGTTCTTTTGCCTCGCTGGGGGGGAATTGGGCTCAGCTGTTGGATGTGAGCAGTCACTTGGCCTCGCTCTGTGCCCGTCATCTGCTTTTTTCACTGAGTCTGTCATGAACTTTGCATGGCAGGAACAACTTTCAGGGCAGAGTTATTTCTCTTCAGTTAGCCAGGCCTTTCTTGCCTAACCTGCCACGGTAAATGCCAGCAGTGTGCCTGCACCACACTTAGGCTGTTCCCTTGTCACTGCTGAGGAGTTCAGTGATGCTCTTCCGGCCCTGGGCCAGCTGTGGGGCTGAACCAGCTAAAGAAAAATCCCCGGGATCCTCTCTAAGAATAAACATCACGTGAGAGCAGGAGTGTCCCCCTGCCTGGGGAGAATTAACGGGTTGTGCTGGGAGGGAATAACAGCAGCAGCTTAAGGGCTGGGCTGGCATCCCTGTGGCTAAGGGGATAAGCTGCAAGGCCACAGGAGGGTCTGGCCTGGACCTTCAGCGTTCCTCATGCTGAGGATGACACTGTGCTTTCAGAGCGTGCTGGCTTTATCAACCAAGAACCTGATGCGTCCCCTGTTGAAGGAGGTGGGAACGTTCCTGCTGAACCTGTGGTCCAGCAGAGTTCCCTCCAGATGAAATCCTGCTGAATGTGCCATTGACAGGCATTTCTCTGTTTTCAGGCACTTCTCTGTAGCTGTACCTTTGATGTCCCTCCCCTGGGTAGCACGGGAGGTGCTGGACTGCTGCACAAGTGTGGTGATGCTGCCTCGTGGGCCCTGGTCTGGCTCGGGCACCGAGGGATGCTGAGCTAATTCATCTTCCCAGGAATTCCCTCGCTGAGGGAGAAGGTCCCTCTCTGCACTAGCACTGGAGCTGTGAATTGCCCCCTGGTCCCTCAGAGCATCCTGAGTTCTGCCCTGGGGAGCTTTGGGGTGACTCACTGGGCCTTCCCCCACCTCACACCCCGTTCTGAAGCTCAGTTCTCATTCTCCTCGTCCTTGGGAGCTGTTCCATTAGCACCAGGAGTGCCCCTCTCCCGTGGATCACAGGCAGGCAGTTTTTGCTTCCCAAGCTTCCAACAAATCCTTTCCTGAGCTGTTGTAGGCGAAAGGTTCAGCTCTGCCTGCAGAGGGGCCCGAGTGTGCTCAGCACTTTTAAAGCTAAAGGCTTCTACCTTGGTTTAAAAGGATTTCAGCTTTTGCCTTTCTCACGTGTGTGTAGGCACAATATCCCTACTTAGAGGTAATTCCTATTAACGTGGAATGTGTTTAATCTCCGTTACATCTATTGTGGAGTTGCCCTGGCATGAACAAAATCCATACATTGAATTGCTGAAGGTGGTGCAAAAAGGCCCTTTCTAAGCGTGTTCCAGTGGCACACCAGTGTGTAAAGGCAGACTGGGATATCCCAGAGCTGTCCTTAACAGGGTAAGGAACAGGGGCGATCCCAGAGGTGTCCTTAACAGGGTGAGGAGAGTAAGGAACAGGGATATCCCAGAGCTGTCCTTAATTAAGGAACAGGGATGTCCCAGAGCTGTCCTTAATTAAGGAACAGGGATATCCCAAAGCTGTTCTTAACAGAGTCAGGAACAGGCTCCACAGCTTGGAGCCTTCCGGGTGTTTTCTGCTCCCACCCTAAATGTGCTTAGGGACTTCAGTTCTCCATGAATTTCTGAGCACCCAAGTAGCCTCCTCAGAAAAAGAGGGAGTTTTGTTCCTGGCCTGAAAACCCCTGTGGACCAAGTGGGGAGGTGCTCGTGCATGGTATGTGGAACGTGTCTGTTCCATTTCCAGGTTCCTCTGGGGGCATTTCTGGGAGTTTGCAAAAGCCACGATCCTCTGAGGCACCTGATGAGTCCATAAAGTCCCTCACTCACTGTATCCAAGATCTTGGAGAATTTTCAAATAGCTAAAACTCATTTCTTGGTATAGAAACGCTTTGTTTCATTCTTCCAAAGCTTTTTGACCTTCCAGCAGTGTTTGAAAGCTTTAAAACATTGTTTTCTCTTGACAAATCCCCTTGAAAAAGCATTGCCAGGTTTGCTGTGCCACCCCTCTGGAACACCAGGCTGGTGCTGCGTTGTCATGAATGAAAACGATTCTCCACTCGACTTTCTCACGTGGAAGCTTCCAGCCCTGTGTCCTGATGGGCAGGTTCTGGCGCTCTGGAATTATGTTGTCAAGAGAAGGGCTTATTTTAATTAAAAGTGAAGTAGCTGCTGTACTACAGTCACAGACACAACTGGAATTATTCCATGCAGGGGAAGGAGTGGGGCCTGTGTGGAAGTGGAGTGGCTGGAAGCAGAGGTGGTGTGTCCTGGCTGCCAGAGGAGCTGCCTTCTCTTTTCATGGCTGTGGCTGCTGCTCCCCGTGACCTGGGATGGTTTCTGTTCCTTGCCCAGATTTTATCTTGTTTTTTAGTGCACTGGTGCAGGTGCTGATTCAGGGCACTCAGAGTCAGTTTGCTTGCAGAGGATGGCATCCAGCCTGTCCTGTGGGCATCACAGTCATGGAATCATTGAGGTTGGAAAAGACCTTCAAGACTGAGTGCAGCCTGTGCCTGATCCCCAACTTAATTTCAGAATTCATCCTCTCTGGCCTTGCTTTCCCTCCTACGCTCTCAGATGTGTACATACACATATTTATATATTATTATATATACATAAAGGCAAAACTTTGAGTTGATGAAGGCACTGAGGGCCTGCACAGTGGTACTCAAACTATAATTAGGCTGGACTAAACCTCTGCATTTTTTTCTCTCATCATGACTTGAACTCATTCTCATCTCTGGTTTTGTCCTTCCAGTGTTTGTGCTGCACAGTTTTCATCCCATCTTAGAAACCAACACCCAAATTCTCACGTGAGAACAAAATCTATTGTTCTGGGAGACATGTACATAAGACAAACATGGAACAGGATGAATTTAGGGGAGCTGGCACGAGGGCTGAGGGACTGAGGTGAGCTTTTGTAGTGAAACGTCTCCCATTTTGTGCACTTGTGTCATTTCCAGGCTGTGGCAGTGAGGTGATGTTGCAGGAAGAAGAACGAAAAGAGGAGGTAAAGATGAGAAGTGTTGGGCGATGCACTCTGTCAGTGATGTGCCATCCTTCCCTTGCTTCCAGGAGGAGAAGGATCTCTCTGGGCAGAGCCAGGCAGCCCTTGTGTTGTGGCTTTGCTCTGGGAGGGAGGTGGGATCCAGGCTCCTCCCTGGGCCGGGTGCTATTAAAGGAAAGCAGCTGACGGGAGCAGCTGCTTGGGCTGGGGCTCAGCCCAGCATCCTCCAGAGAAAGTGCTTTGCAAACAGCCCTTTCCTACCCTGCCCCCACTTCTCCTTCCCTGTGCCAGGAGAAAAGAGGAGACTCTTTCCCCATGATTGATGAAACTCTCCTTATTTGGTGCTGCCTCTCCGGGGAAGCAGCGCACGAAATCCCCTCTGCTGCGAGGCAGTGGAGGCCAGCAGCCAAGCTGGGCTCTGGGGAGCTGGGTTTTCAAAGCTGTTAAAGAATAGGCCATTTTGGAGCTAAAACTTTGGGCAGAAGGTGGGCAGAGTCTCTTTATTTCTTAGATAAATATTTATTATTTTTGGAGTCCTTTTTAGGTCTCTTACTTCACCGCTTGTAGGCCTGTGCACACCTCAACGCTTGAAAGTCCCTCACAGTTATTATCTATGAACTCATCTTCCATGTGGCTGTTTTGAAGGCCAGCCAAGAGCATTAATCCCCACCTTCTAGAGTCCCTAATCCCTGCTGGGGCTTAGAGGAAAGTTATTCTTGTCCTCCCAGTGAAGCTGCTCTGGCAGAGCATCTCTCTCTGTAACTTAAGGCAAGTTTATTAATGTGACTTTTTATCAGCTTGGAAAGGGTACAGCTCTGGATGGAGCAATCCAACTTGGACAGTCTTACCCAGTCCTGCTGAGTGCTTAATGGCACCGAAATTGCCCAAAGGGAGGGAATCGGTGCAGGAGGTTGGTGTGCTCTTATCTCATCTCAGGCATAATTACCAGCAGTAAAACGCTCTTTGCAGGCACGAGTACGGATCTTTTTTGGGAATGGGTGCAGCTGAAGTGGAGTCAGGGCTGGAAATGGGCTGCTGGGGTGACTCTTTGCAGTTGTATCACTCTTCCTCTCCTCAGCCTGACATTCCTAAAGCCTCCCAGCTCTGGTTTTTGTCCAGTTGTGGCTGTGCTGGCGTCCGGCCCTCTCCCTGCGTGAGCCTCCCCCTTTCCAGCATCCCTCCTTACTCAAAGTCTGCTTTGGTTCCAGGAGCGCTTCTCTGAACGCTCCAGGCTGCTTCAGGTGGGCTTCCTTCTGTTTGTTGTCCTTCCAGGGATTGGGACAGGAGGGGAGTTTGAACAAGTTTATTTTCAGCTCCCTCTGTCAGTTTGGTGGCTTTGGGCAGCTCTGATGATCAGTCTGGTGTCACTGGAGGGTTTGGGAGCTGGCTCAGGGCCCTGTCATGGAGCTGTGCTGCCTCTCTGGTGCTGCCTCTCCAGCCCTCCCTTCCACAGGGAAATTGCAAAACACCCCTCAGGCTTTTGGACAAGTGCAGAGCAATCGCAGCAGCGTAATTCCCAGGAATGCAGTAGGGTTGCTCTCTTGGGTATCTGGAGTTTCTGTCTCGAGTTGTATGGGCAGAGCCTGGCTCTCCAAAGCCTGAGAGCAGCAGGAGTTGCCGTGGAGTGCCCTGATCAAACAGGCTCGTGCTTCGTGCCGGGAGCTCCCAGCAGCTCCTTCTGGAGCCCGTGCTTGGTGTTACCCCCTGAGGAAAGACAGGTTCTGCAGAGCTGACATCCTCACCCTGAGCTGAGGGGAACCTCAAGGAAGGCCAGAAGGGAACTGATGGAAAACCTACAGGTGAGAGTCTGAAATGAGAGTTTGCAGAGTTCTCAGTGCAGCTGAACACAGGGCTGAACTGAGATCAAACAGGGGGATCTGTGCCATGGAAATGCCGAGTTCCAGAGGCCTGGCTGGGAGCTGCTGGGAGGCTGGGCAGGCCCTGGCACAGGGTGGCCAGAGCAGCTGTGGCTGCCCCTGGATCCCTGGCAGTGCCCAAGGCCAGGCTGGACATTGGGGCTGGGAGCAGCCTGGGACAGTGGGAGGTGTCCCTGCCCACGGCAGGGGTGACACTGGATGATCCTTAAGGTCCCTCCAACCCAAAGCATCCTGGGATACCATTCTATGATACCAGGTGCCTGCACACGTATATGTGTATTTAGACACGCTCAAACAGGAATTCTCCCTGGTTCTCTTGCATTTGGATATTCCTTCTGCCTTGATCTTTGACAGAGATCTGGCTCCAGCTAATTACTTTTATTTTGCATAAGTGCAGAATGTAGACTTTATTTTCAAACTGCTTATACTGAGTTGAAAAGATGTTAATAAGGGACATGTTACATTCACGTTACCTGCCACTGGAATTCCTCGAAGTCCTGAAGTACCAGTATTTATTTCTCTGTTCCCTTTCCTCTGCCAATGACAGCCCTGGCCGCAGTGAACCCATTGTGTAGGGATCTGGAGCCTTCCATAGTACCTGGGAATGATGGCATTGGTTCTCTCCAGGCAGCTGTGCTGTGGGAGAGGGAAATGTTTAATGCAGCCTGATGGAATGTGCAGGGCAGTTCCCACCTGTGCAGGTGATTCCTCACCGGAATCCCGGCTGCGTGGGGCCGTGCTGCGGGTGTTTGGAAGGGAATGCTCTGTGGGATGCATTGACAGCAAGATGGGAAGCAGCAGATGGCAGAGCCTTTGGCTGCTGGCGGGTTTTGGCCTGTGCTGGGATCGCCAGAGACCTCTCTCTGGTGAGGCCTGTGGTGAGATCGATTCCGGTGCGGAATTACAGCCAAGGTAAATGCTGGAGTGCCCCAGCTCCCTCAAGGACCAGGCTCCCTGTAAAGCGTGTTCTGGCTGGGGCACAGGTTGTGTTTGGAGCGAGCAGTGCAGAGCCTTGAGCTCCTCTTTGAAGAGCTCATTGTAGGGGCAGGTGCAAAGCTGAGAGGCTGCGTGGGGCATCGATCCGTCCCCGCTGGCGTAAGGCTGAATTCCTTGGAAAACATCCTCCTGGGGCAGGACCTCTGCCCTGGAGCAGCCATGTCACTGTGGGGTTGTTCAGCTGTAAATGGGCATTGTCCCTTCAGGGTTTGGGGTTGCCATAGTTCCTACCACAGTCTTGCAGCTCCAGTGCAGCTTTATGGGTGTTGGGAGCTTTTCCTTCGTGCAGTGCAGGGATTGTGTGACATTCCTTGGATGCACTCTGCAGATTCACAGAATCTTGAAGGTGGAAAAAGACCCCTGAGATCATCGAGTCTAACCTTTGACTGACACCCCCATATCAGCTGTAGCCTTGAGTCATGCTGGTTGCTGTTGCCTCCCCTGGATGCCCTTCTGATCCTGCACTTCCCTTTGAAGTCCCTGTATGTTAAAGGAAAAAATGTTCCTTTTTTTTTTTTTGAATCAAGTACAGATAATTTTAGTGTTAGTGAATATGAAAAGCAGGTGGGAACTGCTGTAGTAAAGCTGGGAAATGCTGGCCTGGCAGCCTTCAGGCCACCTTCAGTTATGGCTTTTGAGCTGACAGTGAGCAGGAGCTCCACACGTGGAGAGAGGAGCTTGTTTTACAACTTGCCTCTGGCTGCTGTGGGATTTCTGCCTGGTTATCCTTGGAGACTTTATCATTCCATGAAGTGTGAGCTCTCCAAGCCACGAGTGGCTGCAAGGCAGGAAGAAAATAGAAGTTGCCTCAAATCTCCAGAAATTGAGAGGATCTTTTTAACATTCCCAACGAGGCAGGAATGCTGGGAGACTGTCTGCTGCCTGGCTCTGCTAATTCACGTGGCTTCTGAATAATTGATGATGGGGAAGGCATGGCTCGTTGGCTTTATCAGTGCTTTCCTAAGGGAAATGCAGCTGATGAAAATGTTTCTGATTATGGAGCAGAAATCATCATTAAGGACTTGGATGCAGCAAGTTGGGTTTATTTGCAGTACTAATAACAGCAAAAATAATGCTTGAAGCAGAGAAATGGCTCATTCCCCAAGGAATGAAACCCTGCAAATTGATGGACACTCTTGGACATCCTGAATAAACCCCAGGATTGTGGAAAGGCTTACAAGACATCATTAAGTGGACAAATTGCACTTCAAGCAATCGACTTTGAAACGTTAAAGTTTTAACTCAGAAGAGCTGAAGTATGACCTGTGAAAAAGAACTGGCCCTGGCCAGCCAGAGCTCGGTTTGTCCCAGTGACCTTCCCTGTCACATTTCCACGGCCTCACTGTGGCTGTTCCCATTCTGCTCCGGCAGTTGCTCCTGGTTTATTGCAGATCTGGCATTCCCGTGGCAGGGAATTCAGCCCCCCAGCCCCAGCATCTCCTGCACGCTCCCTGGAGGAGCCTCAGGTTTCCCCACTCCTGGAAGGCCAGGTGGGAGCAGCAGGCAGAGCCAGAGGCTGAGGGAGAGGTTCTTCCTGAGCCGAGATGTGGAAGGAGGAGATGGGAGAGGAAGTGGCTGGGAGCAGACAGTGGGAGGAGGAAGCAATCAGGGCTGAAGCTCTGCCTCGACTTTGGGATCGTGTTGAAACTTCATTAAACCCATCTGAAGTGAGAACATAAAACTTCCTGTTTATTGTCTGCTGTATGGCCATAAAGGGATTGTGGAAGGCACTGGGATCTGCATGAAGCCTTCAGGGCTATTTCATGGTTGGAATCCTGGAATCCCAGCCTGGTTTGGGCTGGAAAGAACCTTAAGGATCATCCAGTGCCACCCCTGCCATGGGCAGGGACACCTCCCACTGTCCCAGGCTGCTCCAAGCCCCAATGTCCAGCCTGGCCTTGGGCACTGCCAGGGATCCAGGGGCAGCCACAGCTGCTCTGGCAATTCCAGCCCAGCCCCTCCCCACCCTCCCAGCCAGCAATTCCCAATTCCCAATCTCCCATCCATCGCTGCCCTCTGGCACTGGGAAGCCATTCCCTGTGTCCTGTCCCTCCAGGCCTTGTCCCCAGTCCCTCTGCAGCTCTCCTGGAGCCCCTTTAGGCCCTGCAAGGGGGAATCTGGGATTCCCGAGTGGAAATAGCTGTGCTGTCCTTGTGTTCCCTCGTGGAGGCAATAGTAGGAACTGTTTCCCCGTCACTTGTGTGTTTCTGGCTGGTTTTGTGTAGGAGCTTGGAGCCTCTGCGGCTGGCTGAATTTATTCTGAGTAATTAAAGTGAGCCAGAAGGCTTGGGGAGTTTGTGCTGAGGAGGGAAACAACTCCACAAGTGCTTTGTCTGTTTCAGGAGTCCAAGCTTAAAATCACCAAATGCCTCAAACCTGCCCCCCTTGCACCCAAACCCACTCTCTTTGTCCCCAGATCTGCCTCCTCTGGTCCTGCCTTGTCCCTTGTCCCTCACACAGGAGGGCAGCAATCACTTATGCCCTGTAAATAACAGCTGGAAAAATCTCTTGCTGTGTTTATGGATTGTCTGAAGGAGAATGGTGGCTCTGTGACTCTCCCTGAAATCCTGATTTGCTGGAAGTCCAAACATGCACTAGAAATCAGGAATATTTGGTGTGCTGCCTCCCTGTCTGCTCTCCCAGGAGCTCTGAGGAAGCTGCCAGCTCACTCTGGTTTCAGCAGCACCTCCAAGTTGAAATTTGGTGTTTGATTCTGCTGTGGAAATATCTGGAATCTCCTAATTAACCCTGGTTTGATGGTGCCATGGGGTACTTGGGCTGCTCCAACAGGTCTGGAGCATCCCAAAGAACCAGAGACTTTGCCGGGGGCAGAGGGTGGCACCTGCACTTCAGGGAGTCCTTGGGGAATTGATTCCCAAATTCTGGAATCCAGGACACCCATTCTGAGGCTGCTTTTTCCAGCACTTGAGCTGAGAGTGATTGTAAGTGTTGGAAAGATTTTATTAAAGATCTCTCACCCTCCATCTCTTTGCCTCTAAGAAGCTTCTGGTGATTTGTGGGATTTTCCTGTGACTCCAGAAACAGCCACACAGCAGAGCTCTTGCTGTGTTTAAAACAATAAATAAGTGAATCCCATGGGTTTAGACTGTGCCAAAAAAATTTTAAAAATTCAGTTGGGTCATAGATTTTTGTGCCCAGCTGTGGATTGTAAGGAACGTCAGCGACTCGAGTGGTCGCTGTGTCCTCTCCTCTGGAAGGATGGATGCAGAAACCCTTTCCACAGATTCCAGGACTCTGGGAAGGAGGATGACTTAGCAGATCTCTGCTCTCCTGTTTCCTCACGCCTCAGCAGCCACAGCCGAGTGCTCCCAACAGCTCCAGCTAAGAAAAGCAACCTGACTTACCCAGGAGAAATGGGAATTATGACCAAGCTGTCCCTGTTTCTTCCAGCCAGGCATTTCATTCGGGATGGAGTTAGGAGCTAATTTTAAAGGGGCAAGTGGATCTGATGGAATAGTGGCCGTGCTTCTCATAAATCTGGGCATCAGAGTCTCTTTTAAACCAGCAAAAGCGAGGAAGTGTTACTTCACTGTTCCTCCTGCTTGGGAGAGATTTCTCTTCCCTCTCTGGCAGGAAGGTTGCTGGGCCAGAGGCCGAGTCCAGCCTGTTTGGAGCAGGATGGAGCCATGGATTCCTGCCAGGAGCCTGGCAGGGCTCTGGAGCGGGCTGGAATGCTGTGTCACTGTCACTGCAGGGCTGGAACTGGTACCTGGGGGTGCTCCTCTGGGAAAAGCCATCATTCCCTCTGCCAGAAATCCCAGGGAAGTATAGCAGTGTCCCCCACTGAGTATGATTCTGTTTGGACAGTTTGCAGGCTTTCAAGGTTGGGGTTTTTTTGGCAGCATCCCTGTGCCCACTTTCCTCTTCCTCAGCCTTCAGACAAGACACACAAAATCTGGGTCAGACTGATTATAACTTGAAATTCCAAGCCTGTGCGTGCCCGGAGGCAGGAACACAACTGAGCAGTCAGGGGAGCTGCAAAATGGAAGCACAAAGTTGAGGAAATAAATTCCACTCTTCCCTGGATGGGGAGCTGGAGGCTGTGACTCATGCAGGTTTTGATTTGCCTCCCTTTGCAGAGGGTGGTGAGTGGGATGATGGCTCTGGGAAGTTGTTCCAGGGGCTCACTTAAAGTAAAACCTGGGCAAGGAAGTTGCTGAAGAGAAGTTCTTGACACCCTGTGAAGTTGTTGATGCCCCTGGATCCATGGAAGTGTCCAAGGCCAGGTTGGATGGGGCTTGGAGCAGCCTGGGATAGTGGAAGGTGTCCCTGCCATGGCAGGGGTGGCACTGGATGGGCTTTAAGGTCCTTCCAACCCAAACCATTCTGGGACACTGCCAGGGATGGGGCAGCCTTGACTAAAAACCAGTGAATAGTTGGAACTCTTTGGAGCAAGACACCAGGATCGGGGTCTGTGATGTGGTGAGGGATTGAAATAACCCTGCTGAATCTTGCAGATTAGCTGAGAGATGGATTTTATTTATCCCCACAACCAGGTTACTCACTGAGTACACAGAGATTCTGAGTGTGGAGAAGAACAGATGGGGCAAACCCTGAGTGTAACAGATCAGCTGTGCCTGGAACAGGAGGGATCTAAACAATCCTCCTGTGTAAAAATAATGTGTGAGTTAAAGGAACATGATTGATTTGCTTTGGGATAATTTGAAGATTTCCTGGAATGTGTAGCTACAGGAAACCCCTTCTCCTTGTCTGTAGTGCAGCTGTCACTGTGGCACTGGCAGGGCTGTTCCGTGCTCCTTCACACCTTTCCTGGGAGCAAACTCCTCCCTTGGTGTTGCCAGGGAGGGCTGGGCTGTCCTCCGAGGCTCTTCCTGGATACAAACCTGGAGTCAGGTTGGTGTCACCCGTGGCTGCTCCACTCCCTCTGCTGATTTAACAGCCCCAAGGATCTCAGCAGCTCTTCCACTGCTGAAGAATTATTCAGAATCCCTGAGGCTGGAAAAGCCCTCCCAGCCCATGGAGTCCAGGCTGTGCCCGATGCCCACCTTGTCCCCAGCCCAGAGCTCTGAGTGCCACAGCCAGGAATTCCTTGGGCACCTCCAGGGATGGGCACTCCAAACCTCCCTGGGCAGTTCCAGTGCCTGCCTAGCCTTTCCAGGAAGGGATTTCAGTGCATTTTTAAACCTCTGCCTTCAGAAGCCTCAGTCACTCCTCAGTTTTTCCCTCTCATCCCCAGGTTAATGGCAGAATTCCTCTTCCCTGTGCTCTGTTAATGTCTGATTTCCAGAGCTGTGGAGGCAGGGGATTAAGGTGCATCTTGCTGAGGGTTCTTTAATGCTTCCCAGCCAGCCTCTTCCATATGAATGGAAACGGGGTAGGAAGGATCTGTCTCTCTAAGCTGCTCACCACATGAATATGCTCTGGGATTTGCTTTCTACCCTTGGGCACAATCCCTGCAATATCCTCATTTTCCTTTTGCTTTGGTTAGCAGACAAGCCCTGGGAATCTGGGAATTGGTGCAGTTTGGCTGCTGTAACCCTGGAGATGGAAAGGCAGGAATTCCCAGGGCTGTTGTGGCTGTGCTTGGAGCCCACCTGGGCTGAGGAGGGATCCCTGCAGTTTGTGCCAGGTGCTCCTGCGTGTCTGAGACACCAGTGCTGTATTGGAAATGGCTTTTCTTAGTTACCCTGGTTTATTTTTATGCATCGTTTCTACATTCCCTATTTAGCTAAATATGGACAAGGAGGTGTCCTGCTGATAAGGCTGCATAACCTCATTATTATTTTTCCCCAGAAAGTAGATCACTTCCGTGTCCTAGTTCCTATGTAGGCCTGAAGGAGCAGCACTGTCAGTGCCACGAAGCCCCCAAATGCCATGTATTTTATGGCAGCTGTTCCACGGAGTGCAGCCGACTCCATGTCGGGCTCTGCTCCCAGGAAACAGGGACAGGACAAGAGGAAACAGCTTCCAGCTGTGCCAGGGGAGGGCCAGGTTGGATATTGGGAACATTCCTTCCCCAGAAGGGCTGTCCGGCCCTGGCACAGCTGCCCAGGGCAGGGGTGGAGTCCCCATTGCTGGAGGGATTTAGAAGCCATTGTGGATGTGGCACTGGGGACATGGGGCAGGGGTGGCCTTGGCAGTGCTGGGGGATGGTTGGACTCGATGGACTTAAGGACCTTTTCCCCCTCAGGCACTCTGTGCTCATGATGCAGCTTGTTGGGAAATTTAAATTCTGTTTTTCTTCTGATGCTAAATGACATTTTCAGAAGAAAATGATTAAATGTTCGTTGCTCCACACTGAGACTCACTGACCTAAAGCCATCAGTTCACTTGTGAGCTGAAAGCAAAGGAGGGTGTGGCTGAAAACTTGGCTCTTTCTGAGCCCCATTTGTTCCTTGGAGGAGACTGGCCAGGGCAGGGATAAAACTTCTGTAAGTGCCTTCCCTGGCTGGTGCTTCCCACAGGGTAATGCTGCCAGCTGTGTGCACATCTGGGTGGTGTTTTGTCTTAAAATAGTCAGGAACTCTGAAAGAAACCTTTTTGATAGGATTCTTTCACTTAAGTATAGAAAGGTTTTTTTACTAACCATAATTCATTCAACTGTGACCCTGCACAGGGGGTGAAGAGCTCCAAACTTTTCACCTCTGGATTTCCAAGTGGTGATTCAGGGCCTTTATCTAAACCGACAAGAGCTGCAGTTGCTGCCTGAAGTGTGGTCTGCCTGCAAGCCTGACCTTTTATTGTTCAAAGAATAAAAAAAGAGGAGCTTGAACTGAATTAGTTTCCATAATATACCATTGCCTGGAAGGACAGAAACACCACTATCAGTGGGATAGCATTGTTCCTAAGGAATGTGAGGCTGGAGCCTGTAGGTATGTGGTGGCCCTGTAGTGCTGACACAGAATTTCCTGGAGTTCAAGGAGTAGGAGCCTTTGTTTTTTGGGAACAAGAGGATCTGTGTTCTGCCACCCCATGGAAGGCAGCGAGCCTGGGCTGCTGCACAGTGGCCACTTGGGTTGCCCCTCATGACCCAGCACACACAAGTGTCCCTTGTGTTCCTCGGGCCGTGGCTGCAGCTCTGTGTCAGCAGCTCCTGATTTTCCTAAGGAGAGGCCGGAGCCCCTCTGCTCTGGATCAGGCTGGGAGAGCTGGGAATGTTCCCCTGGAGAAGGGAAGGCTCCAGGGAGAGCTCAGAGCCCCTTGCAGGGCCTAAAGGGGCTCCAGGAGAGCTGGAGAGGGACTGGGGACAAGGACTTTCTGTACATTCCAGCAGTTTTTGTTGGCTCTTGTTCCTAAGAATTCCTTGAAAAGGCTGAAACATGAAAAAGTAAAGACTTGGTGCTGTGTGTGTGTGGTGCCAGCCTGAAGGCTGGAGATGAGTCAGTTCAGGTGCATTTTCAGTTTGGTGCCAGGAATTAAATTGAACACAGGGAGGGATAGCTGGTGATTACCTCTCTGCTGTTTCTAGTTCGTAGCTGTGGATGTAATGCCTATGTCTGCACTTTGCTATATTTTTTTTCACATAAACATTATTAAAACGTCGCTTTCCCTCCCAAATCCCAGGGCTGGAGGGCGTTTGCTGGGGTTAGCAAGGTTTGCTGAGGACATGACCATGCTGCAGGACCCTCTGGGAGGGATCAGGAGCAGCACTGAAGTATACATCAGAGATTATGTAAAATCCTAATCTCCATAGGGGAGGCTGGGTGGAGTCAAGCCCAGCACTAAATTCTCTTGCGTCATTTATCTTTGTGCTGCTGAGGGGTGTAATTAACTCCAGATCTGGGGCAGGGCAGGAGTCAGTGTCACACCATGGTTATCCTGGCCAGGTGCTGGGAGTAATTTTTTACATTTTTTATTTAAGGTTCTGATAAAAGATCCCACAAAATGTAACGTGCACGAGCTAAACCCGCTTTAGATGATCCCGGTTTATTTCTGTTCTGGTGGGGGGGTTCAGAAACATCTGGGAATTACTGAGCACTAAACAAACATTTCTTGTGGTGTGAAGGCACGGGGGACACGCAGTGGTCAGCACCAAAGTGAGTGACAGAAGAGACCTCTGATGAAACGTGTCTTTGTCTCCCTGGGCGCGGGTTGCAGGTGCCGAGGTGCTCAGGCATGGCTGACCTGGACCACAACCTCAGCCTGGCCGATGCTCTCACAGAGCCGCCCCACGACATCGAGGAGGAGGTGAAAAGGGACTTCATTGCCACGCTGGAGGCCGAGAAGTTCGATGATGTGGTTGGAGAGACAGTAGATAAGACAGACTATGTGCCACTGCTGGATGACGACAGCGATGCGAAACCTGGGAGCCAGGAGCCCAAAGGCAAAGGCCACGCGGATGGAATTCCCGTGGAGCGTAAGTGTCCCAAGCACCGGGCCAAAAACTGGCACTGAAACATCGGGGAACGCCTGTGCTCCCTGTGACACTGCTGAGACAGGGCCTTCTCTGCTGCTGCCTCAGCCTGAAGCGTTTATTTCCAAGGCCAGGGTTGAGATCAAGCCCTGTTTGTTGCTTTTTGCCCTCGGTCCTTCAGCCTGTGAGATAACCTCTCCCTGCTGGGCCCCAGGAGAGGCTGTGCTTTACATTCGTATTTTGGGTTGGGTGGTTTTGGTTTTGACCAAATTCTGTGGCTGCCATGCTCCACAAACAGTGTCCCAAACCAGCAGAGCTGTGCAAGGAGCCACCACTCTGGGGGATGGCAAATCCAAGGAACGAAGATGGATGACGAGCTGCTGCTGGTGAGGTCAGCAGATGGGAACCTTCATCATCTGCCTGGGAGCTTCACTCCCAAATGTCTGACAGCTAAATCCCATGTTTCTGACCCAAAGCCTTATTTACTTGGGTTCCTTGCTGCCTGGGTGTGCTGGTTGTGTGCATGGGTACCAAAACATGCTGCTGTCCCTGCTGGTGATGAACACTTTCCAGCCCAGCTGATGTTTAGAATCATGAAATCATTAAAGTTGGAAAAGATCTTTGAGATCATCAGATCCAGCAGCTCCCCCAGCACTGCCAAGGCCACCACTGACCATGTCCCCAAGTGCCACATCCACAATGGCTTTGAAATCCCTCCAGCAATGGGGACTCCACCCCTGCCCTGGGCAGCCTGTGCCAGGTCCAGACAACCCTTTCCAGGAGGAATGCTCCCAATACCCAACCTGAGCCTCCCCTGGCCCAGCCTGAGGCCATTCCCTCTCCTCCTGTCCCTGTTCCCTGGGAGCAGAGCCCGACCCCCCCGGCTGCCCCCTCCTGTCAGGGACTTGTGCAGAGCCACAAGGTCCCCCCTGAGCCTCCTTTGCTCCAGCCTGAGCCCCTTTCCCAGCTCCCTCAGGAATTCTCCAGCCCCTTCCCAGCTCCGTTCCCTGCCCTGGACACGCTCCAGCCCCTCCATGTCTGTCCTGGACCTGGGGACCCCAGAACTGCCCCAGCAATTTGAGGTGGAACCTCACCAATTTATTTGTGTTAAGAACTTAATCAAGAATTCCTTAGGAAAAGGAGAGTTTTAAACAGATGCTTTCCTCTGTGAGAGGGAGCAGAGTAAGATTTGGGGTCATCCAACAGGTTTCTTTCCCAGTGAGCAATTTCAATTATTGCTCCCTTTGCCTGTGTGCTGTTCCCTCCCTGCCCAAGTGGGAATTGTCACCTGGGACCAGGAGTGCCTTGATGATTTTATTTATTTTGTGGCCTTGATCTGTGCTGGGTAGAAGAGGAGAACCTTTGGTAACCCAGTGGCTTCCTTCAGAAGAAGTTTTCTTTTTTTGCCTTGATCCTGCTGCTCATCAGTGTTCAGGAAGGTGGGATTTGATTCCTGAGAATAAATAGAACCTGCAGGACCACAGCATGGGGAATTCTGGTCTGTTTAGGGCATTTATTTGCTTTGTTTAGCATTGCATCGGGTGCCTTGTAGTACAGAAAATGTAACTTGGAATTTTCCATGCTGACACAGTTATTACATGGTACCAGATGAGCAGGAAGGATGGGAATGGGCAAAGAGATTATTAGAAAACTTGGAACTTTGGGCAGTTCAGATGTGTGTTATTTATTTCATTATAGGTGGTTGATATTTTAGCATTGCAGAAGTGGCTGAAGCAGGGAAACACAAGGAGTTGTTAACACCTTGTACATGATTTGAGCATCTTTTATTAAAGCAAGCCTTTGTTGTAGAAGCTGCAGATCCTAAACCATCTCAGCACCAGGATTTCTCAGTGCTAAAATCATGACACAATATTGGTTTGAAGTCCCTAAAGTGTGTCCTCCCAGCTGTGTATCCCTGGACATTGCCATCCCAACCCATTGTTTCACATACCTCAGGGATCTTGGAGTGGGGGTAACGAGGCCTTTTGGGTTTGCTCAGTAATTAAAACTCTGAGAGAAAGGCTGGGTCCTGTGTGCAGAGCTCAGGCAGAAATACTGGGGGGGGAAGAAGTGAAATTTTGGGAGGAATTCCTTCCTGGAAGGGGTTGTTAAACATTGGCAGGGGCTGCCCAGGGAGGTTTGGAGTGCCCATCCCTGGAGGTGTCCCAGGAAGGCCTGGATGTGACACTCAGTGCTCTGGGCTGGGGACAAGGTGGGGATGGGGCACAGGGTGGACTCGATGGGCTGGGAGGGCTTTTCCAGCCTCAGTAATTCAGGGATTCTGGGATCTCTTGGCTTTTCCAGCCCCCTCCTCTCCCCTCTCTGCACACCCCATCACTGGGCTGCTTGAGCAGAACTCATTTCCCTCCTACTTGGCAAGGGGGGATGCAGTTTCTTACTCTTGCTTTGGAGATCGGTTTTTCCCTTTTTTGGGAGAGCTGGAGAGCAGTCAGGAGCATTATCTGAATCTTTGGCAAGATGCAAACGAGACCCTGCGTGAAGAAAAGGAGACGTTGCCCTGAGTGGAGCTGTTCAGCTTTCCCACCTTGTGCCAGCAGGGAAGGACTGAAGCCTAAGCAGGGTCAGTTTAACAGACCAGGCTTAGGATTTGATCCTGGAATGTCTGCATTTCTTTTACCTGTTTTTCCCTGAAGTGCTGGGGATACCTGTTTCTTCCAGGAGATTTATTTAATATTTATAACTGTTTAAAATGATGGTTAAGCTGAATGTGCTGTATTTATTGAGGCTCCAGAATAAACGAGCCCTGGGTGAGATGAACAGGGTCCGAAGGGGGTTTTGGTGTTGTAGTTCCATGTCTGAGTGTAACACCAAGTTTTTGGGGAGCAGCAGCAAGAGTTCCACGTCCCTGGCTCCAAACAGCCTGCTTTTCCTGAGGGAGAGGAGCAGCCTGAGAGCTCTGGCTTTTCAGCCTCCACTTGTTCATTTCTTTATCTCAAAAGGCACAAATGTGTTCTGACATCACAGTCTGTGCTCCTGAGACTGTCTTTCCCCAGTCAGAAGAGGTTTAATCCTCCATCCTGTCAGGCTTTAGCTGCTCCAGCTCTGCTCCAGGGTTTTCTTTCACTTTTTTCCTAAACCCAGGAGCCAGATTAGGTGAGTTTAACGTTGAGCTGGGCCCCCAGTGTGGGGCTGGGTGAGTACAGAGGGGTGGAGAAGAGGAGGGACATGTGATGAGCAGTCATTTGGTCACCTACAAATCTGCCCTAGAATAAAGCTTTAATAATGGTTAACTTATAAAATACCAGGGAGAAAGGGGTTTACTCTTCCTCACACCTGGCTAGACATGGCAATTTGGCAAATTCTGGGATAATCCTCTTATGACCTTGTGGTCCTTACATAACACCAAGGGATCGCTTGGGGTGTGCTGCCTGCTCCCAGCTGGCTTTCCTTAGCATTTCCAAGGCTTTCAGGATACTCTGGAGCTTCCAGGCCAAGTCCTGGAGGCTGCAGTTCTGTTCAGGTGCTCGTGTGATGGGTAGGCAGGTGCGAAGGAAGGGATTTGGGGTGGGAGCACGTTCCAAGGGAAAGGAAAACACTGGGGTTTGATGAGTTGCAGCAGAGCCCCTGGGGAATGTTCTAGTGGAAGTGAGGACCAGTATTGTCTCTGCAGTGATGGTTACTGGTGAGGAACTGTGGACACAGACCAAAGGGCAGGTCTGTGCCTATGGGACATGGCCTCATGCTCAGTCCCTGTGTTTTGCATTCCCACACTGTTCACAAGCTCCTTGGTGAGTGTTAACCTTAAATACAGGTTTTTTTGGGGGAATTGTCCTGGTATGGGCTGGGATGGAGTTAATTTTCTCCGTGGTGGCTGGGACAGTGCTGTGTTTGGGTGTGAGAGTGGTGTTGGTACCACATGGGTGGTTTGGTTGTTCCTGAGCCCTGCCTGCTCTGGATCAAGGGCTTTTTGATTTCCCAGGGTCAGCCAGGGAGCTCAGGTGTCAGGAGGGTGAGGGCATGGCCAGGAGAGCTGAGCCCACCTGGCCAGAGGGATATCCCACAGCAAAGAACATCATGCCCAGGATAAACTGGGGAGAGCGGGCCAGGAGCTGCCAGTCACAGCTGGGGGACGGGCTGGACACTGGTCAGTGCCTGGGGACCCAGGGACTGGGCATCACTGGTTCCTCTTGGGTTTTATTCATAGAATCACAGACTTGTTGAGGTTGGAAAAGGCCTCTGAGTCCATCGAGTCCGACCATCCCCCAGCACTGCCAAGGCCACCCCTGACCATGTCCCCCACATCCACAGGGCTGTTAAATCCCTCAGCAATGGGCACTCCACCCCTGCCCTGGGCAGCTGTGCCAGGGCTGGACAGCCCTTTCCAGGAGGAATGTTCCCAATACCCACCCTGACCCTGCCCTGGCCCAGCCTGAGGCCGTTCCCTCTCCTCCTGTCCCTGTTCCCTGGGAGCAGAGCCCGACCCCCCCGGCTGCCCCCTCCTGTCAGGGACTTGTGCAGAGCCACAAGGTCCCCCCTGAGCCTCCTTTGCTCCAGGCTAAACAATTCCCCTCTCTCTTTCATTACTACAATTCTGTTATTTTCTTTTGTTTCCTTTATTAAGCTGTCCGTGAGCCCCGGGCTTTATTCCCCTGCATTCCCCTCCCCACGGGGCTGGGCAGCGAGCGGTGGCTCTGTGGGGCCTCATCCCCATGGGATTAAAGCTTGCAGGACTGGAACCCTGCCCAGCCGGGAGGGATGGGCTCGGTTTAATTGAATCAGTCCCGGCAGCGGCTCTGGGGCCCTTGGGAGCAGAGGTGTCACCACGAGGTGGCTCTGCTGGCACTGCGGACGCTGCTGGACGCTGCTGGACGCTGCTGGACGCTGCTGCCCTCCCTCCCTGCAGCTCCAGAGCTGAAACCTGAGCCCGAACCACGTTTCCTTTTGGTTTTCCCTCCCTTCCCACACGAGGAATGAGTGCCTTTCTTGCAGCAGGATTTGCTTTAGCCAGAGGGAATTTAGACGCTTTGTCACGTATGGAAGTGGAGAGGGAGAATGTTCCACGTACCCCAGAGTTTCAGAGGGATCGAAGATAAATCAGCAGATGATGATATTTGCATTTTTGTCTCAGATGAGACATTAAACTTTTCACTCTCAAAGTCTGTCCAGCCCCATTCCTGCCCCACAGTTGTTACATCAGAGAATCCCAGACTGGTTTGGGTTGGAAGGAAAGTCCATCCAGTGCCAGCCCTGCCATGGGCAGGGACACCTCCCACTGTTCCAGGCTGCTCCAATTCCCATCCAGCCTGGTCTTGGGCACTGCCAGGGATCCAGGAGCAGCCCCAGCTGCTCTGGGAATTCCAGCCCAGCCTCTCCCCACCCTCCCAGCCAGCAATTCCCAATTCCCAATCTCCCATCCATCCCTGCCCTCTGGCACTGGGAAGCCATTCCCTGGGTCCTGTCCCTCCAGGCCTTGTCCCCAGTCCCTCTCCAGCTCTCCTGGAGCCCCTTTAGGCCCTGCCAGGGGCTCGGAGCTCTCCCTGTGTCCTTCCCTTCTCCAGGGGAACATTCCCAGCTGTCCCAGCCTGGCTCCAGAGCAGAGGGGCTCCAGCCCTGGAGCAGCTCTGGGGCCTCTTCTGGGCTCTCTGCAGCAGCTCCAGGTCCTGGTGCTGTTGGCCTCGGGGCTGGGGCAGCTCTGCAGGTGATTTTGAGGCAGAGTATTTAAATGAATGAACTGAAGGAGATAAGGGTCCTTGTTTAAGAGTCACCAGCTAGTTCAGACTCTGTCCATCAGCGGTTTTGGTCCCGTTTTCCTCTCGAATGTCAGCGTTTGACAACGTGTGATTCCCAGCGTGTGATAAAACCTGCACGGGCACTCCTGCTCCCCACCACCCACCCCAGCCCGCTGCCCAGAGCCCTCTCTGCCCTCAGGTATGCCATCCCTGTGCCAGAGCAGGCTGCAGGTGCCGTGGTGGGGACGTGCTGGCCGTGGTGGTGTCCCCTGCACGCTGTCCAGTCCCTCTGGGATTAGGGGGTTATGTTGGCACTGCCCATTTGCTCCAGATTATCGGTTTAGCGAGTGCTGCCTTAAATTTGTTTATATAAAAACAATCCTTTGATCCACAAGCCAGATGCAAATACTATCTTGTGATTCTGCTGAGGATTAGGTAGTTACAACATCTTGACATGGTTTTGGGTTTATGCAATTTAGAATATGAGGGGAGCAGCTGTGGCCCTGGGCAGGTTGCTGGGTGCTTCCACACTGGGGCTGCAGCAAACCGAACTAAGATTGATTTGCTCCAAAGGCACTGACCTTCAGAGACTTAAAAATAACAACCACTCGTGCTGGCTGGGATTGGTGTGATTTGACCTGATTTTTCTGGAAGCTTGTCTTCCCAAAAAGCTAAAACTGTAACGGGAACCATTTCACCTGCTCTCCGTCCTTCCCAGGAAGGGCCCAAGGAGAGCCATGGCATTTCTGATCCTTCTGCTCCTTTGGAGAGGTTCAGCCACTTTTGTGGTCGAGTCCTGGTTTAATGCATCAATAATGGTGGTGGCATCAGAGTCACAGAGGCTGGAAAAGCCCTCCCAGCCCATTGAGTCCACCCTGTGCCCAATCCCCACCTTGTCCCCAGCCCAGAGCACTGAGTGCCACCTCCAGGTGCTCCCCAGACACCTCCAGGGATGGGCACTCCAAACCCCCCTGGGCAGCCCCTGGCAAGGCCTGACCACCATTTCCAGGAAGGAATTCCTCCTGATGTCCAGAACATCAGGACCAGGCTCTGAAACATCCCAGCAGCTCTATTGCCTGTGCAAGGTGTAAGGAGCAGCTCTGAAAGAAATGAAAGCAGGATGTGATCGTGGAGGGAATCTTGGGGCTGTCCTCTGCAGGGCCAGGAGTTGGACCTGGATGATCCTTGTGGGTTCCTTCCCACTCAGGAGAGTCCATGATTCTATAGGACTTGAGAAAACTTGTAGCTCCTGCAGCTGGGCTGAGCTCCCTCACTGGTAATCTGGGGGGTTCATCAGGGCCTGTGCAGCTCCTGCATGGAATTCCTCAGGGATCTCATTGCAAGACCTCTCGTTACTCCTTGTGTACCTTTGGGCAGCTGTGACTCAGTGTTGTATAAACCACCCTGACCCCGATTTCTCCCTGCCTGACCTGCTCAGAGAATCCCGGGGCTGCCAGGACCTCCCCCAGTTTCTGCTTCAGACCATTCCCCTGTCCCAGCAGACACCAGCCCTTGTGAAGCCTGGCAGTGGGAGCTGGTGTGTGGGACTGCTGAGGAGCAGGCCCGGGGATCCCTGTAGCGTCTCCAGCTCCTCCAGGAGGATGTAGGTGTGTGTTTGTCTGTAAACTGGAAAGTTCACGTGGAATTCTTGTAAAACACCAGGATGAGCCACTGATGTAGCTGGAAAGACTTTTCCTTTTGCTTCGCTGAGGGCTGGATTCAGCCCTGAAGTGCTGTGTCTGAAGGACCCTGGCAACGTGGCTCTGTTATAAAACCGGGGCTGAGGAAGGGCCAGCAGAGCTCCAGGTGACTGAGTGTGTGTCTCTTCGGGAGAGACTTTTATTATTTATAAAATGAGCATTTCCTCACTGTCAGCAGAACAGAGGGCCCGGGGAGGAGCTGCTGTCAGAGCTGGTGCTGCTTGTTCTGCTTCACTAGAACTGCTCAGGGTCATAAAGTCACAGAATCCAGACTGGTTTGGGTTGGAAGGAACCTTAAGGCTCATCCAGTGCCACCCCTGCCATGGGCAGGGACACCTCCCACTGTCCCAGGGTGCTCCAAGCCCCAATGTCCAGCCTGGCCTTGGGCACTGCCAGGGATCCAGGGGCAGCCACAGCTGCTCTGGGCACCCTGTGCCAGGGCCTGCCCACCCTCATTGTAAAAAACTTCTTCTTTTATCTGATCTAAATGGACCCTCCTGCAGTTTCTGTTCCGCCTTGTCCAGTGCTTCCAAGTTTCCCAAGTTCAGTGTGTAAATCCTGGTGCTAGTTAAAATTTCAGATGACAGTGTCAGAACGAGAAGGACAAACCTTACAGTGATGAGGATCTTCTGTGCTGGTTTTTGGAATTGGTGATCTTCCACCCTGACCACCCTCCTGTAAATCTCCCCTGATCCCTGTTTTAGCAATATGTTGTGTTTCAGGAGGAATTCCTTCCTGGAAAGGGTGGCCAGGCCTTGGCAAGGGCTGCCCGGGGAGGTTTGGAGTGCCCATCCCTGGAGGTCTCCAAGGAATGACTGGAGGTGGCACTCAGTGCTCTGGGCTGGGGACAAGGTGGGGATCAGGCACAGCCTGGACTTGATAATCCCAGAGGGCTTTCCCAACCTCAGGTATCCTGGGATTCTGTGAGTGTGCTCTCAAGGCTGGAAGTGATCATTCTTTTGTTAGTTTTAGGATCACCACCTGGGTTACAAGGTGGGAATTGCTCAAAGCTTGGAGCTCTTTTCCAACCTCAGTGATTCTACGATTTCACAGTATTGTTTTTAAGGTCTGGATTAAGATTAATTCCATCCAGTATTAACCCTTCCTTTTGATTTCTTGCAGATTCTTCAGCTTCTGGGCCGATGGTGGTGGAGAACGGAGACCACGGACTGCAGGACCATCGCACAGGTACGTCCTGCGTGCCAGGGAGCACAGCCTGCCTGCCCTGTTTGTTCCTGAGCAGCAAAGCTGCACCGGGGCCAAATGCATCTGCTTTGGAGTCCTCACTCCTCCCAGGGGGTTGGGGTTGGGTTTAATGAGCTTTTCAAAGAATTTGCAACAGAAAAGAGCTTCATTTTTTTCGGAGTTTAAACGTCTTCTTTGGATAAAACCTTGTTCTGAAGATGTCCTGTTCTTTATCCATGGTCAGTGCTGGGAAGGCAGCTGATAAAAATGGCTTTGTAGAGAGTCCATAATATCCACGGGTGAACTGTCCCCTGTCCTGTGACTTCCCCTGCTCCCTGAGACCCACAGTGGTGTTTTCCCACATCCCCCATCCTTTGGAGCAGTTTTTATTCACTGCCATGACCCGGCTGTGTCCTTCCACCCCAACCTCCCCTTCCATGGACATGTCCCCACACCTGCTCCAGCAGTGGCACAGGTGACATCGAGCCTTTGGAACCTTTTTCCATAGCATCAGGATAGTTCTGACTGCCAGAAGCTCGTGATGGAACTGGATCAATGTTTCAGACTTGTGCAGAACCTGGAAAAGAACTGACCTTTCTAATCAGGCTGAAGTGCTGAGGTTGGTGTTCTCTTAGTCCCAGCTGAAGGTGAACGCTGCTTCCCTTCCCCTTGAGGCTTTCTGACAGGGAACTGGGGTTCCTACCAAATTCCAGCCCATCTGTTCCCTTTTGTCGGGAGGACTTCGGCTGTGGGACCTCTCTTTTCTTGAGGATGGAGTATTCCAGAGTCAGTTCTCATGGGTAAGAACTCTTTATTTGGTCTCCCATGTGATGATCTCCAGCTCCAGATCATTGCTAAGGTTGTCTGGATGCCCCCAGGGTTATCATCCCTCCTAATCCGTAGGTGTAGCCCCAAGTTAAAAACCAGTTCAGGGAATAATGATGAACATTTGGGAGATGGGGATGAATTAAAACACCTCTTTGCTATAATTCTCTTTAGGATTTTAGAGTTTAGTTTAGAGAGTGAGTGAGTTTCATGTTCTTGGTGAGGATGGGAATAGAAAAATTGATCTTTGTGCTTCATTTGCCGTTGGAAATCCGGTCAAAAGGAAGTTGTGCATCTTTTCTAATTTAGTATAAACTAAGAACACTTCTGAATCTTCCTAAGGATATTTCCTCCCTCTTTTTTAATACTTATAACTAAAGGAGATAGAAATACAGTCAGATTTATGGTCTGAATAATTAAAGGCATCTGGATTTTTGTATTGAACTTCTTGCTTGTGTTTTAAAAAGTCTTTGTTATTTGCTTCACTCTTGCTTTGTGGAGGTTTAACTCTTCACACTAAATGTTAACAACTTTGATCAAAGATACTTTTATGTGTCTGGGGCTTTTTAATTTATTAATACGTTCCCTCTTTGTGAGGTAGAGTTGATTTTTTTTCTCTTGTTCAAATCTGTCTAAAAGTGACATCAAAGTGGCAGAGCAGTGTGTCAGGATGAGGAGCCGTGGCCATCAAGTTAATTAGGTTTGCCAGAGTAACAGAAGATTTATATGGCACAGCTCCTTCATGGCCTCTTTCCCCTACCCCCTTCTTTGTGGAATACTTGCAGTATCCCTGGTTCTCCATGGGAGAGAAGGGAGAAATGCTGAATTTCCATCAGGCACTGGAGAGGTTTCAGAACTGTGGGAGCACCTGGACCAGGGGATGTCCTTGAGCAGTGCCTGGTTCCACATGTAAGAGGTGCTGCTGCCTAAAGCCCGGATCTCTGGCTCCAAACCACCTCCAGTTTTGGGGTATTTGTTTTCAGCAGGATCCCTTCCCTGTGTCTGAAAGCTGAAATGGTTCTTAGGGATGTGGAATGTGAGCCCAGTGCAGAGAAACAGAGCAGCCAAGAGAGGACTGAGGAAGGTGATGCTCAAGCAAACCAGCTCTGTACTACAAAAACCAGTGTTAAAAGCTACAGAGAGAGCTTTAAAAAGCAGAGTTGGGTTTAAGGTGATTCTGAAGCAGACTCCAAGGAAAAGGGGTAGTTCAGCTGTTTGCAAATCCAAATGTGGATCTCTCCGGGCTGGAGCACAGGAAGCGCTGCTGAATGGTTTTCTTCACTCATCAGATAAAACAAGGTGATGACTGATCTTGTTTTATTACATGCAGCATTATCTGCAGCCGTGTGGGGTGTGTCTGCAGAGGTCAGGATTAGTCAGGCCTGAGCTCCTGGCACTCCTTGGCAGCCTGTGCAGCGGTGCCCGCTCCCAGACACCCTCAGTGCAGCAGATGGCAGCGACCCAAACCTCTCCAGCTTGGGGATGAGCCCCCCATCAATTGTTGGGTTATTGTCATTCTGGCAGGGCTGTGTTCAAAGTGCTGCTGCAGGGCTGTGTTTAGGCCAGGATTTCGGGCAGGGAGACCCCGGCAGCTCCTGCGAGGGGCTCAGTCCTTGGCAGCGCTGAGCCCGACGTGGCCGCTGCTGCCTGGCCCTGTGGGGTTTGTTTTTGGGAGCTGGAGAGCTGCAGAGGGGAGCTCTGGCTTCGGGTGCTTGGCACATCCCCTGGAAGGCTCGCTGCTAATCCTGTTCTTCCTTAAAAGGATAAATGGAGCGGCTGGAGCAGCGTTCCTGGGGATGCACAGCCGGTGCAGCTCCGTGAGCCAGCGGGGGAACAGGGAATTCAGTGGTGCTTTGCAGTCCCTGCTGGGAGGAGATGCTGGGGAGGCAACTCACTGCTCACCTCCATGAGGCCAAGGTTAGGGAGGGCTTAGTCAAACCAGCAGTGGGTTTAAAACCAAAAATACATGCGTAATTTTCAGTTTGCAACTCCTTATTGCAGGATATTTGCCTAGAGTTCAAAGGAAATATATATATTTAAAAATGAAACCCAACCAAATTTCTGGAAAGAAGTCCATCAAGGATGATCACATGGTTTGATCTGGATGCCTCTTGCCCAAGATGCTGTTCATGCTCTTGCTGGCAGGCGAGAAGTTCCCTGGGGATGTATCCCTGCTGGTGCTCATACTTCCCCTAGCTGGGCTTTCCCTCCAGCCAGCCTGCTGGGAATTCTGTCACCCAACACTGGGTCACAGAAATACTTTGTTTTCAGTGCAAATTGTGCTTGTGAGCTGCATCCTGAGGTGCTGCTCCCCTGTGCCTGTCACCGACAGTGACGTGGCCCAGCCCGCTGTGGCACGTGGCTGCCCGTGGTGACTGGTGACAGATCTGCAGACACTCCTAAAGCAGAGCTCCTGTGTGTGTCTGTGACCTGGCTTGTGGCAAATCTCCTGGCTGCACTAATGGAGTGTTGCTTGTTGTGCAGTGCTGCCTCGATGGTGATGTTTACTAATGACTTGCGCTCTCTTGCCCCCTTCCCCATCCCCTTTCCCTCTCCTACTTCTTTTCCTCTCTTCTATTTTCTCCTCCTAGAAGCCTAGACTGTCTCCTAACACTGGGGCTGCCACTGACACGAGACCAGTGTCCTTTTCTACCTGCCATTACACTTCTAAAATCTGCAGCATTTTACAGAGCTCTTGCTTTACCTCCTTGGACTTGGCTGTAGAAGAAGCCAAAGGTGGCTCCATCCTGCTCCTCCTCCCTGTGCTCTGCAGTGCTTGTTGAAACCTTCCTCTCTCTGTGTAAGCACAAAAGTGCACCCTGGTTCTGAACTGCACTGTGCCACTGGTTTGGAATCACGACCACAGCTCCATTTTCTGTTTGATCACCTTTAAATTTAATTTCTCTCCGTTTTCATGGTGCTCAGTAAGAGAAGGTTTGAAATTTCCAGTTGTGCTTCCATAGTGGATGGGTCCACCATGACTGCAGCTCCCTTCCCCTTCTCCCCATGCTCACCACAGCCTTTTAGAGTACCTGCCTTGATCCTTGCTGCTTTGAAAGCCTCTCACGTGAGGTTCTGATCTGTAATAATGCTCTTTTCTTCCAAATGGGTGGGTTCAGATAATTTCAGCACTTTGTAGACTTGAGAAACAGATTAAGGAAAAGCAGGGTTTCTGAGGTACAGGTGGATCATCTCTGGTGTCTGAGGGGTGGATTTTGGGGTCCAAGCACTTGCCATAACTGGGAGTGTGAAGGAAAACAGCCAGCCCCAAATTCCAAAATTCCTAACCCGAAGCCTTAGGAGTGGCTTTGCTGTCATACTCCTTCCCAAAAACCTTGGAAGTAAGAAAGGAGATTGCCTTTTTTTAACTTTGCACCTCTGGCTTCCTTTGGGGAATGACAGCCTTGGATGGAACTTTCCCTGCCATGAGAAATAATCTGTCCTTGCTAAAACTGAGGCAAGCAAAAGGACTGAGTTGTGAAACTGTACTGAAATAATCCTGACAATTTCCAGCAACACCAGAAGGGCCAGGCCTGTTTTAGCCTAAAACAGCTGCAGGGGCATGTCTGGTGGGAGTCCCGCTGGCTCCCCAGAAGTGCAGAGCTTTCCAAAGGCAAACGTGCTCATTTCTCCATCAACGGACGGAACAAAACGTGAAGGGAGGAAATAATTAGAGAGACAATGCAGTATTTTACCTGAGACAGGCTCAGCCTGGGCTTTGGGAGATGAGGGGATGTTCTGGGTGAGGAGAATTGTGTTGTGTAGCTCAGGGTACTTGGCCTGCAGCACCTGATGGAAAGGATTTAGTTAAACCCAAATCCGGTCTGAGGTTGAACTGCCCAAAACAGACCTACTGAGACCTTCACTTGCCTAAAAATGGGATTTCCTTGTTGTGAGGGGAGTAGGTGGCAGCTGCCCAGCCCTGGTACCCACTGCCAGGGCCCTGCTGCACTCAGCACTGATGGGAGGCGTATCCCACCTGGAATGCCACCAGAGGGGCTGCTTTGGGCATCTCCCTCAGACAGACCCATCCAGCCTTGCTTTGTTCTTTATTCCCAAGCGAGGCCTCGCATGCTCCCCACGCGGGGTGGCGGTGCCAGCGCTGAGTCACGGCCTGGGCACTGATGTGCAGCAGGGCCTGGCGCTTCTCTCGCCCGGTTTGGTGCCAGTTTTACCCCTCTGTGCCCCGCCTGAGGCCTCCTTAGGAGCTGACGTCCTTGTGGTGCCAGTTCCCAGCAAGTTATCCTGGTGGCTTCTCCCAAATCCCGGGTCCATGGTGGTTGTTTCTGGGAAAACTCCGTCTCCTGGAGGCTCCCAGCTCCCCAGGCTGGGCTCTCCCTTCCCAGTGCCATGTGCCAGCCTGGCTGAGCCCCCGTGCAAGGCACAGCATCATTCAGGCTGGGAAGGACCTCTGAGATCGAGTCCAGCCTGTGAATCATTCATGTTGTGCTTTCCTTTGGGTTTTTGGTGTCTGTGGCCATAAAAGGAGATTCTTGCATTCTTGGCTTTCTTTTCCAAGACCTTTTCCTAGCTATTTTTTTAATAATGTGATTTTGAAGCAAGGCAGCATCACTTTGGCTTGGCTCCTCAATTGTTCTTTCTCACCTTTTGCCTTAAGTGGGCTTAACTCTTGTGCCCTAGAAATAGAGAATAATTAATATAGGACTGAGTGGTGTTTTCAGATTGAATTCTAGAAGGTTTCAGGTTACCCGAATATGAGACTTTGCCCACTCCCACAGATGCTTTATTTTATTTTATACTGAAATGCAACAATGCTTTGAAGTCAGGCTAGAGGGACTTGTAGCCAAAGTGAGGTGGGCAGAGGAGTTTAGGAACAGCTGCCCATCCTGAGAGCTGCAGTCAGTGGGATGGGGCTGGATGGGCTCAGCAGAGCCTCGGGCAGAGCAGGGCCAGCCCCTCCAGCCCCAGTGTGCTGCAAACATGGATCACTCATCCCATTGCACGCCCATATTGTCACCCCATGTCTGTGTCCCTGTTTATTTGAAGTGCCATGGCTGCACTGGTGTGAAGGTGAGCTGTAGGCAGAGGGGGAGCTGGTTTTTTGTGGGGCTGAGGTTGTTGTTCCTACAGGACTGATCCCGAGCTCTGGGATGTGCCGGGGTGGGAGCGGGAGGTGCCTGTCCTGGGGTGGATCCAGGGGGATGTAGGGAATGGGGGGGTCTGTGCAGAGTGTTGGTTCTTCTGTCCCTCCTGGAAAACATCCATGTGTCCCGCTGAGAGCTCAGTGCAGGGTGTGTGTGTCCCTGTGCAGTCCCATGAGCAGGGAGCCACCAGGAGTGTTGCTCTGCTCAGGTTTCCTGTTACCCACCCTTTCCTCCAGCCCTTGGAGCTGATGCTGTGCCTTTACTGTGCTCTAACATCCCTGTGCTTCCACGCCTGTCTGTTGTCACTCCTGATGCTGAATTATCAATTCCAATGCTCTGTACGATGTGAAGCTGTAACTGCTGTGGAATAAATCTCCCTAATAAACGTCTCAAACTAACCCCTCCCGAGTTGTTCTGTGCTGAGAATCTCTGGGATCCTGCTGCCTGTGCAGGGCTGATTCCTGCAGGGAGTGTGCTGGAGCAGCTGCTCCGGTGGCAGCGCTGGAAGGGGGAAATGGCTGGAGTTGGAATCCTTTGCTGCCTGGACAGCGGCTGGAAAACCTGTCCCTCAAGGACAAGGATGTTGGGCAAAGTGTTTGACTCTGTCCCACATGACATCCTCATCTCCAAACTGGAGAGACAGGGATTTTCTGGATGGAGCACTTGGTGGATAAGGAAGGGGCTGGATGGTCACACTCAGAGTCGTGGTCACTGGCTGGATGTCCGAGTGCAGACTGGTGACCAGTGGGGTGCTCAGGGTCAGGGGTGGGACCAGCACTGTCCAGCTTCACTGTCAGGGACAGGGGCAGTGGCACTGGGGCACCCTGGGCAGTTTGCTGGTGACACCGAGCTCTGGGTGCTGTCCCACGCCCCAGGGCAGGGATGGGGCATCCACAGGGGCCTGGCCAGGCTGGAGAGGTGGGACTGTGCCAACCTCAGGAGGTTCAACAAGGCCAAGGGCAAGGTCCTGCACCTGAGATGGGACAATCCCAAGCACAAACAGGCTGGGGATGAACAGATGGAGAGCAGCCCTGAGGAGAAGGATTTGGGGGAGAAAAACATCAAAAATCCCAACAAAACCATCCCAAAATCTGTATATTCTGTGTAGCAGTTTGTAAATGGGACACTTAGAGGTGTGCTCTTCTAATTAAAGCTTTTCTGCCAGCTTTCCTCTTTCACCTGCCTATGTGTTTCCCTCTTGGTGCAAGTTTTTATTTACAGAGGCTTTTATCCTTCCTGGGCTTCAGGCAGAGCTTTTTAGGCTCCTCAGATGGGGCAGCATCCAGCCGTGCTCACCGGGGAGTTCACGTTTCCCGTGGCTCCAGTCTAAAAACAGCAGCCAAGTGAATAATTCAGCAGCTTTGCCGAGTTCCTCCGTGACTCAGATTCAGGGTGTGTCTCCCTGAGTTTTGGGGTGGTTGTTTTTGGGGGAAGGTGGATGGGGAAGGTGATGTGACAGCCAGGGGGTCTCTGTCCTTGGCCCCAGTGAGGACCCTGGGGGGGACAGAGACCCCCTCCCTTCCAGGGAATGTGGAGCTTCCTCATCTCCTGGAGGGTGAGTGGGGGATGAGGGTTTTTTTCTGCAGGTCCTCGTGCTCTTTCAGATGAGGAATTTGTGGCTTCCTACAGCTCAGCAGCTGCACAATCTCAGCTCCTGAGCTGTTCAAAGAGTGTAAAGAAACTTCCCAGGTGTTGAAGTGCTGATAAACACTGGGAATGTAACAGACAGGGTCCCCAGAGCAGCTGTGGCTGCCCCTGGATCTCTGGCAGTGCCCAAGGCCAGGCTGGATGGGGGTTGGAACACTCTGGGATGGTGGGAGGAGTCCCTGCCCATGGCAGGGGGTGACACTGGGTGATCCTTCAGGTCTCTTCCCACCCAACCCATTCCATTAATTCCTGATTCCTCGTTCCTGCTACCTGAGGGAGAGGCAGTGTGAACCAGCTGAGCCCTGGGCTGGCTGGCTGGGAGCACTAGTGCCATCCCAAAGTTCCTCCTGCTGTGCCGTGAACTCTCTCTGCTGCCTTCCCATATGGTGAAGGACACACTCAGGGAGCTTTTCTGCTGGGCCCGAGTCCTGTTTGTGTCAGAGCAGCTTAGGCTGTTGTGTAAGGAGCTGCTGCTGGAGGAAAGCGAGTGTGGCAGCCCCACTGCAGGGAATTCTCCGTGTCCCCGGGGACAACGGGACTGCCCTGCAGCTCCTGCCAGGCTCAGGATGGAATGGGAAGTTTGGATGGCCGGGTTGGACAGGGCTTGCAGCACCTGGGATAGTGGGAGGTGTCCTCGCCCATGGCAGGGGTGGATCCTTAACATTCTTTCCAACCCAAACCATCCTGGAATTCTGTGATCTTGGTGGTGTTGTGGTGTGGGGAAACAGAGCTCTGGGATGAGGGATGGAGAAGCTAGGAGGTAGGATGCAGTTTTTTCAGGAAGCTGGCACTGCGCTGTCCCGGTGTCACCGTGGGTCCCACAGGGCTGCCCGGCAGGATGGACAGTGAGAGCTGGAACTGCCCAGCTCTGGGAGTGCACTGGGAACTCCTCTGATGCCTACAGGGAAAAGCAGGGACCTTTTCTGCATGCAAAATGCTGTTTTCGTGCTGTGTCTCTCTCGGATGGTGCTTCCCCACCAACCTGCTGCTTGGCTTTTCACTTTTTTGTTTCAGACTTCGCTTCAGAAGTGGGATGTCCCTGGCTTGGCTCACTGAATAGGAAATTAAAAGGATTATAATGAAGTCATACATATGTCGAGAAGTCTATTAAAAGCTTAGCAGGGAGGCTTAGTGAGGTTTAAAAACTGGGAATACAAACCCTTTCTGTTTTGCAGCGTGCTCAGGAGTTGTTCTAGCAAGGATCTGACAGCTGGGTGAATTAATGGGGTCCTCCAAGGCTTGAATTTCCTGAGAAAGTAGCTGGGACTTAAAATATTCAAGCCATGAACTTTGGAGCTTGTACCTTGGATTTAATATGTTGTTAGTGCACTTAAACCTCCTGCTTTGGGGAGGTGCTGCAGAACTGTGCAGGCTGAGACCTCCTGGAAAATGTGAACCCTTTTCTGTGCCCAGCCTTTGAGCTCGTCAGCCTTTACACAAAATCAACCTGTCATTTCTCAGAACTGTGCTTCTGCAGAACTGCAATGTTTCTGGGCACATAATGAGGCAGCCTTTTTAAACTCCGGGTGTTCTCAGGAGGTTTTGAGGCAGGAGGAAGAGTGACAGAGTCTGAGTGCTGCAGACAAGCGGGACTAACTGACCCTCCCCGCTCGTCACCCAGAGCCCTGCTGTTATCCTGCACTTACATTACCCAATTTGCCTTTAATTTGTGTCTCTGGAACTTAACTGCAGCTTAAAAAGATATTTTTTTCCCCCCCTTCTTCAGTGCTTAAAACAACATCATGTTTATTCCCTTGCTTATTCCAGTAGCTATGCTGAGTCTTTGCAGTGATCCTTCAGATTAAACGTAGGGAATTTCAATGAGAGGCTTGCCAAAGGAAAATAAACAGCAGCACTGTAAAAGACACAAAAAATTAAGCTTAACCTAAACACTTTATCATCACCTTTTTGCTAGGTGGGGTTCATTGTTTGGCTTCACAATAGGAGTTAATCTCTGACACTCTGATCACTTGAGTAAATATTTGCCTTGGAGGGCCAAGCTCCAGGGATCAGCTCCTGGGCTGACAGCACAAAGCAGCAGGGAATGAACTCTGCAGTGGTTCAGTCATCTCCCATCTGCAGGGGTGGGGAGGAGGGTTTGGGAGCTGCTGGATCCCATTCCCAGCGGGAGCTCCATCGGAACCGCTCCGCAGCAGGACCCTCGGCAAGGTGGGGTTGTGCCTGGAATGCTGCTCCAGGCTGGGCTCTCCCTTTTCAACTTTCCTTCCCCACCTTTTATTCCTCTTCTAAACCTGGGGTTCTGCTTGTAAGAACGGATTTAGTGGGGGTTTATCCTGCTTACAAAACCTTCGGGAAGAGTCGTGTGCTGGGATGGCAGAGTGGCTTTGAGAGGTCGTGTGACACGGGCTAAATCTGAACCTGGGGACAGGAAACTTCCCTAATCCTGGCTCTGCCTGTGGCTCCCTCGGAGGCCTGAGCTCTTTAATCTTCTTCCAGTTCAGTCCCATCACTGCAAATAGGGTAAGGCTGATTATATTGTGCATTTTATCTTTTCTAGCTGCACCCCAGCTGTTGTTATCGAGCGTTCTCGTTGCGGGGTGGGTTGGTACCGGGGTAATCTTGGATTATTGGGACCTTGTTTTGGAAAGAAAATATTTTATAGTTAAGGAACATATTGGGTACAGTGAGGCTGCTGAGGAGCTCTTTGGTGGTTGGGACTGAGAGCAAATCTACACCTTGGAGCAAGGGCAGCTTTTGAGTGGCTGAGCAAAGGGAAACTCTGTAATGCTGAGCGAGGCTGTGGTGCCTCCTCGTTAAACCCCACAGAACTGCTCTCCCTGGAAAGGGTCTGAACAAATTCAGCTCTCTTAGTCCTGCATGAGCAGGTCCCTGAAATACAAATTATAGATATTCTCAGCAGCAATCTCCCCTTTGGGCTGCTATTTTGGCACAATTTCTGCAGCTGATTTCCAGCTCTGACCCATGAAATACCAAGTACACCTTGTGTGGAGTTGGTGTGTCTGAAACATTCCAGATTTTGGCAAGTGTGGCATAAAAACTTCCTGAATTCCTGCTGAAACAGTATCAGAACAGGAAAGCTTTGCTGTTTTCTGGAGTTTTAAGACTGAAATAATGTGTGAGGGATGCTCAGGATCTCATCCTCTCCCAGCCCAGGGAGCTGTGCCTGGTCCCTTTGGAACAGTCTCCTCTCCCGTGGGATAACACCGCAAGCCAGGCTCACCCTGCCCTTGGAAATGGTGGGAAATGCCGTGTTGGAGGGTTTTTCTAAGAGCTTCTCTTTTCCATTTGGTGGGTAAGGGCTCACCTCAGTATGGCAGAGCTGGTCCCTCCTCACCTGCAGCTGCTCGTTCCTGCTGCACCGGTCGAGGTGGGATCGCGATTTCTGTGTGATGAAGCTTTTCCCATAAACCTGTCCCTTGATTTTAGCAGCAGTGGAAGGCAAAAGAAGCTCCTTCCTGGAGGTGACCAGGCAGGATCCCTTTTTCTCTTGGCATTAATCAATGCCTGCTAAGTGGTGCAGGATTAACAGCTCCCTTGGGAGCAGTTCTGGAACTTTAGGGCTGTGGATGTTTCTGTGGACAACTGATGCTGGAGGCACCTCTGGAATTAGAAGTGACTTGGCAAGGCACAGAAGTGACAGGAGACTGCAGGACATGAGCAAAACACAGTTCACCACCCCCCAAAAAATATCTGGGAGGGATGTTTGATTTTGTTCTGTCACGTAACTTATGATGCTGTTTAACCTTCTTCCTTTCACTGAGAGCACGCTGCATCTGACTGAATCGTGGAGTTGTTGAGGTTGGAAGAGAGCTCCAAGGTTACTGAGTCCCAGCTGTGCCCAATGCCCACCTTGTCCCTAGCACTGAGTGCCATGTCCAGCCCTTCCTTGGACACCTCCAGGGACGGGCACTCCAAACCTCCCTGGGCAGCCCCTGCCAAGGCCTGAGCACCCTTTCCATGGGGAAATTCCTGCTGGTGTCCAACCTGGCCCAGCCTGAGGCCATTCCCTCTCCTCCTGTCCCTGTTCCCTGGGAGCAGAGCCCAACCCCCCCGGCTGCCCCCTCCTGTCAGGGAGTTGTGGGGCTGTAGGAGTTTGATCTGTCTCTTCTCAAAGAGAATTTCCTGTGGTTCTCTGTGACAAGTTCAAGCTGTGCAGGGCCAGGAGTTGGCCTTTGATGACCCCTTCCAACTCGGGATATTCTGTGATTCTGTGAAGTTGTGTTTTCCATGCCCTCAGGTTGGTCTGGCTTCCTGAAAAACCAGACTCTGGCCAAACTCACTGTCTTTCCTTGATCTTCGTGAACTGCTGGGGATTCAGCAGTGGCTTGGCTTTCAGAGGGTTGGGAGTTCCCTCAGAGATGACTGAAGGACTGAAAAACAACATTTCATTCTTCTGGAGTCCGTTTTTACCTGTGCACATCAAGGCTTGTTGTGTTAGATGGCTGTTTCCCAGCTCCAGGGGGAAGACTGGGATTTAATGGTGCTCATGGTGAGTTTGTGGAAAGGCTGGGGGGAGAACTCAGGTTTCCTGAGCCAACCATTAAAATTGTTGCTTCCCAACCCAGCAGGGGCAGTGGGAGCAGCAGGGCTGGGGTGGCTCAGGCTGTAATGGCTCTGTGACATTCCCTGTTAATGGGATTTGGCACAGGAGAAGGGATGGAGGTGTCTGGCTCTTGATAGGATGCCACAAGTTCTGCCTTAATTGGGGCCCAGCTTTTTGTGCTTCCAAATCTCCCATCCCGGTGCCGGGCTGGGGAATGAAATCTGCCAAGAGAAATCATCCAATGGGAATATCCTGGGTTGGAAGGGAAAGCCAGGGATCATCGAACTCCAGGGTGGTTCTGATCACTGGGCAGCAGCCTCTGATCTGTACCTCCAGCACGTGCAGGTAACAGAAGCTGGGCTGCTCCCTTGGGTCCTGAGATGTGCAGGCAGAATATTTTCTCTGAGAAAAGAAACTTTTAGCTTAATTTCATCCGAAGTTTTTGATTTCTAAGATTAAAAATGAAAGCATTAAGCAAGGGTTATTTTGGCTTCCCGATCTTCACACTCTAATAACTGGTTATGTTCCTCCAGGAAGAGAATTCCCTTTTGACATTGCCTTGCCACTTGTCACTTAGCCAACTCTTTATTTACCTTTGTGTCATTTCCTTGTGTCTCCACTTTCCCTAACATTTCCCCTGGCTACAGATAAAAATACTTTGCTTTCAGCTTCGTCAAGCCTTCCATGGTTTGTCTGGAAAATCTGTGATGTTCCATCTCCTACATTAACACTCTCCTGTTTCCCAGTGATGCAAACAACTTCTCTTTCAAAATGTCACTCATGGGTAGTTTTGCAAGATTTTGGGGCCTCTATGTCTCAGTCTTCCGACCAAAATTACTGACTCTGCTTAAAAAAAAAAAAAAAAAAGGAAAATCTGCAATTTTATGTGTATCACTGGAAGTTTCAGGTAGTTTAGTGCAGTTCTGTATTCTACCAGAGACAATCTCAGATTCAATATGAATGGGAACCTAATAATCATGGAAAGATCCAAATTAGAGTTGCCCCATTTTGTAGCTGAGAGTTGAGGAAGATGAGATTTCCCTGGGCAGACTTTTGGCTAAGAACACATTAAAAAAAAAAAAAAAAATATATATATATATATATAAATGTAAATGAGCTATTGAGTGGTTTCAACTGGCAGTTGTGTTTCTTGTGGTGATTTTAGAATTGCTGGTCACAGGGGTCACATCCATTTTTTACCTCCTTAGTCTTTTGCTGCTTTTCTGTCTCGGGAGTGTCTCCAGTCCTGCCAAAGTCAGGAGGTTTCAGCATTGAACCTCTGTGAACTGAAGACAGCCAGAGCAAGAGCAGGTTCAGCAATGCCTGAAGGGACTCCAGGAGAGCTGCAGAGGGACTGGGGACAAGGCATGGAGGGACAGGACACAGGGAATGGCTTCCCAGTGCCAGAGGGCAGGGATGGATGGGAGATTGGGAATTGGGAATTGCTGGCTGGGAGGGTGGGGAGGGGCTGGGCTGGAATTGCCAGAGCAGCTGGGGCTGCCCCTGGATCCCTGGCAGTGCCCAAGACCAGGCTGGACATTGGGGCTTGGAGCAGCCTGGGACAGTGGGAGGTGTCCCTGCCATGGCAGGGGTGGCACTGGGTGATCGTTAAGGTCCCTTCCCACCCAAACCATTCCAGGGTTTTCTTCTCAATGCTCATCTTTTTGGTGGTGAATTCCAAATTGAAGCCATACCCCCAAAGGGACCTGGAGGGTGGGGATTGAGGATTTTGTCCCTTGCTGGTGTACTTTGGAGTCACCCACAGCTGACCTGTGACCAGACCCTCTCCCAGCACTGTTGGTGGCACCTTCTCATCCGTGCCTGGGGCGCAGGGCAGAGTCTGGCTGGCTCTGAAGGTCGCACTTGGTATGCTCTGCTGTGCTTTTCCCAACCCCAGCCCGAGCCAGGGGACTCGTCTGGGCTGGCTGAGCCGTGCCCTGCAGGGTGTTCAGTGCTGGGGCCGCACAGGCCGGCAACGTCTCCCAGAACCCTGGAAACGTCCGCTCGCGTCAGCGTCAAACGGCGGCACCGCCGCGCCTCTGCCGCCGCTCCCGGCCCCGGCCCCGCTCTGTCAGCTCCATCTGGGTGAGACAGTTCAGCATCCGAGCACGGATCTGAGGAACAGCCAGTTCCACCAACCACCAACAGTGGTTTGTTTGCCTTGTTCCCCGTGTCCGTGGTGGCTGGGTGGGAGCTCCCTCGGAGCAGCCCTGCTTTGGGGTGAGCTGCTCCCTCAGATACCAGGTTCGGTCTCTCAGGGCTCGACCACAGGAATAAAAGCATTTTATTTGTTAGATTTCCAGAGGAAAATCAAATTGGCAGGTTTTATTTCAAAACATCAGAAACGCCTTAGTGAGGAATTAAAGAATTCCTAGAAAACTGGCTGCCTCTCTGCAGGGCTGTAAATTAGAATGATTTCAAAAGAGCACAGACAGCGTGTCATCTTCCTCCTTCTCAAGCAGAAGCTGCCTGAATAAACAGTAATAGAATTGTAGATTCTTCTGGTATTATGTAAATGCCTTCATGCTTTGATGTCCCTTGTGTCATTAGTTTGACACTAGCTGGAATTAATGGCCATAAAACTCTATTACAAACGTGGCAGAGAGATTTCTCCTGACTGCTTCTGATTCCTCCTGCGAGCTCCTCGCTGCCTCTGCCACGGGATTGGGAAAGCTGAAAGTAGGTCAGGGTGATGTGTGTGAACATGGGCTGCTGGAATCGCAGCCACAAACAAACAGCACTCGAGTGCTGAAGGGAAATTTGCTATTTTAAGCCCTTATTTCCATTATCACCATCTCATTCTGCACAACAAACATGTGGGGGGGGGCTTTGTGGCCGTGCACCCACAGGTGGGATCCAGGAAGGAGGAGAAAAAATACATATGAGTATATACAGATCTATATATGTGTGTGTATTTGTGTGTTTCAAGGGTGACAGTAAATATTGTCACTTCTGAATGGCTCCTCTCCGTCTCACGTGAAGCAGAGTGGAAGTGCCAAAGCGTGCAGGTCAAAAGAAATGAAGCATTTTACATCCAAGCAGCAATCAAATGCTGGGATTCCGGGCTGGAATTGCCGATGCCGTGTGGTGGAACATGGGGCAGGATTACAGGGATGTTATCCAGAGCTCCCACACTCCTTGCATATTTATAATTCCTTCAGAGGGGCTTCCTCACTGACAGCTCTTGGGGCAAGTGTTGGCTCCCAAGCTGAACTAGGGAGTTGGGATGTTCTGAACTAAAGAGAAGGGTTAATCATGGAGCTGCTGCATGGTTTCCCTTAGGACAGCTGGGTGAGGAAAGGGGGGAAACAAGGAATAGGATAGAACTGGCTGGTTTTAGGCAATAAAAATATGAGCAGGAGGGAGAAAAGGGCAATAAATTTAAATTCATCTTGGCAGTCAGGGATGGCAGGAGTTAAATCTGTCGGGAAGGTGAAGTGCTACAATACTAATGGAGGGAAGTGATTTGTGTGGATAGGAAAGACATTCACAGACCATTTCCAAGGAGGCTGTGTCCAATGCTTTTAGGAGTCTGGAAGAAAAGGAGGAAATTAATAAAAATGGAAGCAAGGACTTAGAGCTGGAGAGATTTAAGAACTCCCCAGATTATGTGCACAGTGATTTACAAGCACCGAAGTGCAGGAGCCAAAAGAAAAGGATTTCTCATTTACTGGAGATAAGAGAAGGTTGGAAAAAGGAGGAAAAGTGTGAAATGGAGGGGGAGATGGTGCACAAGAGGCTGCAGGGTTCAGCCCCTTGCCTGCTTTAGTTCTGGTGTCTATCATTTGATAACGGCTGGAGCACAGGCTCCATCCAGGCCAGGGATCAGCACCTGGAACCCAGGGGAGCTCCAGGATGGGGATGGGTGTTCCCAGGTGATGGAGAGGGCAGGCACCACTCTGGGCCAGGGGAGTGAAGCATTATTCATTTGTAACCTATTTCATTAAAAGATGCTAGAACAAGTAATGACACAACCAGGAAGAAGCAGCTGGAGTGATAGCAGTCTGAGGAGGCAGCGGACGAGGTGTAGCTACAGCGTGGTGGAGTGAGGAGGTTTTCTTCATGTATTTTATTTGCCGTAAGTTTTGAGAAGAGTCAGAGCTTTGTGCCCTCCTCAGTCAGAGAAAACAGCTCTTGAAAAGTGCAGTTAGTGGATCGAGTGAGCTGGTGTGTGGACCTTGTTCTCCTTCGTGGTTCTGTAAACAGTGACTCTCAAAGGAGCACACTCAGAGCTCGTGATCCCCAGCAGAGACTGTAAGTGCTGCTTTCACTTATTTTTGTTTTCTTCTCTGGCCCTGATTGCATTTAAAAAAAAAAAAAAAAAAGAGTTCAGCTCTTGGATGTTGTCAGGGGAGGATTTGGGGCTGCAGCAGCTCGGAGCAGCCGTGGCTCAGCGCGGGGAGCGTCGGCCGTGTCCTGCCGGAGTGATGGCTGTGGGAGCTGGGCACTGGTGCTGCTCCAGCTGCTCCTGGGAGGGCCTGGCTGGGCAGCTCTGCCCAGCCTCTGCCAGGATGAGGGAAACGGTCTGGAGACGTGGGGAACATGTGGTATCTGCCTGACCCTTGGAAAGACAGCTCAGATATCAGCCCATGGAGAGAACAGAGCTGGGCTGTCCAGTGTGGGCAGGGCGTGAGGAGAAATCCTGGGCTGCCTTAGGATCTGAAGATAAAGGAGCACTTTGTGTTCAGCTGAAGAGAAATCTGCAGGTTTATTTTTTATGGTAGTTTGGGTACATGTGTTTGGGTCTCAGAAGGATAAAGCTTAGGGAAGGTTTGAGTTCTTCAACAGGAGGTACCAGATCATCAGCAGTGGGAAGTAGGGGACATTTTCATTTGGGAATTTTGCTGACTTTTTATACCTCAAGCATTTTTTTTTAATCCACTCTGTGGCTCTTGGATTTCCTGGGAGCAGGAGGCACTTTGCAAGTCCCAGTCCTGTGTGCAGACTGGCAGCAGATGGTGGTTTGGCTGCTCTTCTGTGTTTGTGGTGTCCTGAACCCTCTGCAGGTGTTGGCATCAGCCCAGGCTGCAGCTCAGGATTCCCTGAACTGTGTCTGGTACCAGCCCAGAATCTTGGCTGAACTGGAGGCTATTCCTGGGCCTCTTACTGAGCAAGAGTAGAATCACAGAATCATGGCATGGTTTGGGTTGGAGGGACGTTAAAATCCATCTGGTTCCACCCCTGCCATGGGCAGGGACACCTTCCACTATCCCAGGTTGCTCCAAGCCTTGTCCAGCCTGGCCTTGGACGCTTCTAGGGATTGGAATCCACAACCTGTCTGAGCAACCTGTGCCAGTCCTCTGCTCCTCATCCCCAGGGAGTCACTGCTCGCCTGGGAGGTACCAGAGCACGTTCTGCAGCTCACAGCTCCATTACAGCTGCTCCTGCTCATGCAGGTCCTGCCCACCTTCCAAACTCTTGGGTTCCTTCTCTGACTCTGGTGTGTGTCAGGTAATGTTTGCTCATCCTTCCCTCCTCTCCAGAGGCTATGGGGAGATCTGTGTCCCTGTCCCAGAGACTACTTCCATTTTCCTGGGGGAAGGGAACTTCCAGACCTGCCTTCCTTGAAAGCCCCTCCAGGGTGGCAATTCCTGTCTCCCTGTATCCCTGTTTGAAGGGTTTGAGCACCAAGCTCAGCAGTGACCTTTGCTGAACGAGCCCTTACGCTGGTTCCTTTCTGCTGCCTCTGCTCTTCTCCAGGGCTGCTGCTCTGCAGTGTCCTGCACTTCTCCTGACCCTGGATTAAAGTGGAGCACGGGCAGACTCCTCAGCGTGAGCGAGTGCCACGGCTGAGATCTGCTCCAGCCTCTGCCCCACGGAGGAGCTCATAATGCAGCATTTGAACTGGAGCATTCCCTGAATCAGGATAAAGCTGTTTAAATTTGGCAGCAGCCCTTTCAGGGGACATAGCCGTTCCCAGCTCGGAACGCGGGCTGACAGCGCCGCGGGTCACAGCTGCCTCTGCAAACTGCACTGTCACTGTGGGCCAGCACAGGGGACACACTGTCCCTCTCTGGGGTGGCACTGGGCATGGGGGGGCTGTAATTCCCCCCAGAACTCTTCGGGGTTCCTTCCAGGCTGCTGTGGGAGTCAGGAGCCTTCTGTAGGGCATTAAAGCAGCACAGCTCGGTGGGAGATGTCGTGGACGTGCAGGTGATCCTTATTTTACACCAAGGTTTTGTCCCTTGGGATCTCTGTCACGTCACTCCCAGCCCTGTGTGTTCCTGGCTGTGAGATCTCCGTGCTCAGGAGCTGTGGCCAGGCTGGACAGCGAGGAGGAGAGGCTCCAGCTGGTGCTCACAGCTCAGCCTGGAGCAAAGGAGGCTCAGGGGGGACCTTGTGGCTCTGCACAAGTCCCTGACAGGAGGGGGCAGCCGGGGGGGTCGGGCTCTGCTCCCAGGGAACAGGGACAGGAGGAGAGGGAACAGCCTCAGGCTGGGCCAGGGGAGGCTCAGGGTGGACACCAGCAGGAATTTCCCCATGGAAGGGGTGGTCAGGCCTTGGCAGGGGCTGCCCAGGGAGGTTTGGAGTGCCCATCCCTGGAGGTGTCCAAGGAACACCTGGAGGTGGCACTCAGTGCTCTGGGCTGGGGACAAGGTGGGGATTGGGCGCATCCCTGGATTCCATGGCCTTGGAGGGCTTTTCCAGCCTGGATGATTCCAAGATTTTGGGATCCCTGGGGCTCTCCCCTGTTCCAGAACAATGGAGTTTGGACAGGCCTCATGTGCCCACTGCTCACTCTGAGTCTTTTGCCTCAGAACTGATCTTATTTTGACTTCATGCATTTCAGGCAAGGCAGCGGGGCACGGTGTCCACAGACCTTCCCGTGGGTCCTTCTCCTCAGTTCTGAGGTGGGATGCAAGGCCAGGGAGTGGGGAGGGATTCAGCTGGCTCAGTCCTGGTGTTGCTGCTCTGGGGTTTCCCTGCCTGCAGATGTTCCTGTATCACCTGCACTTCACACTGGGCCTGCTGGACAGGTTTGGGGAGTTTTGCCTGGCTGTGGATTGAAATATTCCCTGCCAAGGATGTGCAGAAGGCTCGTGGCTTTAGGAAACAGGAGAACTGCAGTAGTTGTACCACTTGGCTGAGAAAAACCAAGCAAAAAGCCCAAGCAGGGACACCTCCCACTGTCCCAGGCTGCTCCAAGCCCCAGTGTCCAGCCTGGCCTTGGGCACTGCCAGGGATCCAGGGGCAGCCCCAGCTGCTCTGGGCACCCTGTGCCAGGGCCTGCCCACCCTCCTAGGGAACAATTCCTTCCCAACATCCCATCCATCGCTGCCCTCTGGCACTGGGAAGCCATTCCCTGGCTCCTGTCCCTCCGTGCCTTGTCCCCAGTCCCTCTCCAGCTCCCAGCGCTGTGGACATAAGTCTTTAGTGAATCTTCTGTTTAAAAATAGAGCTTCAGGTGCCTCTGTTATTAAAAGATGAGGGGTCTGTCGAGGGTGGTTCTGGATGGGAGTCTGGCGAGGTGGGAGCTGTGCTGTCCCATGGTCTGGGACGCTGAGGGATAAATCCGAGCTGTGCTGAGGATTACTCACTTCTGGAGCAGCTGACATTCCCAGCGGGGAGCAGGAGCAGCAGAACAAACATGGAGCAATCAGAGCAGAGGGTGGGAGGTGGGAGCTCTGTGCACCTCCGCGGTTCCGCCTCCCAGCTGATGACAGAGCACTCGCTGCCGGAAAATTCCCTCTGGGAAGGAGAAGTAAGGAAGGGAAAATGCTGGACAAGAAACTGTATCAACTGCATTTTTTTTTTAACAAGGGGAAGGATGAACCTTGTGTTGAACTTTCGAGTTACTGACTTTGCATCTCTGAAGTTTGGAGATACGGGTTCTGACAGTCGTACGCACGGAGCCCTTTTAGCATTCGGGATTATGTAACCACATGGGATTTCAGAGGGAGAGCAGTGAAACCCTTCTGGAACTGTCAGCACCCTCTGAAGTGCCCTGCAGTTTCTTGAGGGCCTTTAATAGATTCCTGATCTCCTTCTTCCCATCCAACTCAGTGGTGGAATTTAATTTGCTTCTCATTGCAGGGACTTTGGAGTGCCGGTACAAGGGGAATGGCTTCCCAGTGCCAGAGGGCAGGGATGGATGGGAGATTGGGAAGGAATTGTTCCCTGGAAGGGCAGGGAGGTCCTGGCACAGGGTGCCCAGAGCAGCTGTGGCTGCCCCTGGATCCCTGGCAGTGCCCAAGGCCAGGCTGGACATTGGGGCTTGGAGCAGCCTGGGACAGTGGGAGGTTGGAATGAAATGATCTTGAAGGTCCCTTCCAGCCCAAACCATTCTGACATTCTATGAAGTTGAAGTATTTTGTGTAACCTCAGCCAGATTTGGGCTCAGCACTGGCCCCTGGGAGTTAAACTTTGCAGACCCTGAGGTATCTCCTTCTCCAAAACTGAATCTGAAGAGCCTGTGAAGGCTCAGGAGGCTGGAAGGAACCTCTGACATCCTAAGCACGACACCTTTGCCCAGAGCAGGGAAAGCAGACTCTGCTCATGCTCTGCTCAGCTGGGTTTGGAGCTATCCCCAGGGCTGGACACCCCACAGCCTCTCTGGCCAACCTGCCCAGTGTCCAGTCCCCTCAGATTTCAGTTTTCAATAAAATGGAGTTGCTGTATTTTAGTTTGACAAGAGGGAAGGGAGGGGGTAACCAGCTTTGACAGCTCTGCTCTGGGTGAACTGTCCTCCGTCAGGGCTGCCAGCTTAGTGCTTTAGATACTCTTTAAATGCAAAAACTTCTTGGAATCTTGAGCTCTTATCCTCTTGGATAAAAATGTGCAACCTCCCTTTGGGTGGCTGGGTGACATCTTCTTCCATGTAGTTCCTGTCTGTGCTTATCCCTTAGATTTGGGGATTAGTGAAGCTTGTCTGCAAAACTCACTCACAGGGATTTTCAGACCCTTCACTCTGAACTGAACTAGACAATATTTCATTTTACAAGATGATGAGACTGATGATAAAGTATTGAGGGGATATATTTAAGATACTCCCTGTTTGCTCCAAAGCCAGCAGGCACAAAGGGAGCCTGAGCATCTTGGGGGAGGTACCCTGTGACCTTTCAGGTGAGGGTTTTGCCTCCCTTACCCTAAATAATGTCTGGAAATAATGTCCCGAGCAAGGGAAGGAGACCCTGGAATGTCTTGGCTACCTGTCAGGATTTTTACCTGATGCTCCAGGTAGGTCTCATCCTGTACAACACCACTGAGCAGCAGATTGAAGGAGTGTGTGCCTAAAAATGAGACGGGACATGCAGGCAAAGGTCCCATGAACCCCTCGGATAGGAATCAGAAGTTGCTCCTGGTAGTAACTGTCCTGAGCACAGGCAGTTCCTCACACAGGCACCAAGAGCTCCCAAAACAAGTCTAAATCTCGTGTAGAATCCTTAAAGCGTCCAGTCTGGAGAAGAGAAGGCTCCAGGGAGAGCTCAGAGCCCCTGGCAGGGCCTAAAGGGGCTCCAGGAGAGCTGCAGAGGGACTGGGGACAAGGCCTGGAGGGACAGGACCCAGGGAATGGCTTCCCAGTGCCAGAGGGCAGGGATGGATGGGAGATTGGGAATTGGGAATTGCTGGCTGGGAGGGTGGGGAGGGGCTGGGCTGGAATTGCCAGAGCAGCTGTGGCTGCCCCTGGATCCCTGGCAGTGCCCAAGGCCAGGCTGGATGGGGATTGGAGCAGCCTGGGACAGTGGAAGGTGTCCCTGCCCATGGCAGGGCTGGCACTGGGTGAGCTTTAAGGTCCCTTCCCACCCAAACCATTCCCTGACTCTGATTCTGAAGCTCCTTTTTAAGGCTGCAGAGGGGGATGTGTGTGGGGGGGACTTCCATTCCCTTGGAGACGGATGGGAGTTTCCTGGCATGATTGGTAAAGCTTCTGCTCTTTGTGGTGATTCCAGCGAGGCCAGCGCTGCCTCCGTGAGAGCTGCACCCACCCCAGGGATGATTTGGGCACATTCCCTGTGTGATCCCCTGCAGGAATGGAGCTCCCAAGCCTCCCTTTCCCCATTTTCCCTGCTGGGAGCTGGCAGGGCCCTCTCCTGGCTGCTCACTCCTTAATTTTGAAGATACTTAACCCCGAGCTGGAGGTCCTGGCCACTGACCTCCCAAGATTAGCATCTCCTGCAGTGAAAAGGCTTTAGCACATAATCCTCTCCTCGGAGAGCCCTGCCTGGACATTCCCCGTGGGATGTCCTGCGTGACAGCGGCTCCAGGAGCTTGTCCTGCCCCAGGTCCGAGCCCAGCAGCCACCCACGGTGGGGAGGTGGCCAGAAGGGCACTTTTGGCTGGGTTAGCTGTGAATTGGTTGATGTGACCGGGCTGACCTTTGCAGAGAGATGATCAAACAAACAATTCGACACCGTCAGCAGCCCTGCTAAATGTTCCACCCTCGTGCTGCCCTGGGATCAGTGCAGGGAAGGTGCTACTTGCATGGGATCCTTATTTTTACTTTTAGAAGCAAGTTTGCGTTGTAAGTACGTTGTTAATGGTCTTTTTTTCCTTTAAGCAAGACTTTGTAAGCTCTAATCCTACACTGGTTTATATTATCAGGGCTCGTAACCGGATTTTCAGCTATCAGCCAGCTTTAATACTTGCTAAAATTGCTTTACAGGTCTGTGGGATCTGTCAGATTTGCATTTTGTGTGCAGTGCATTATCTGCTGCCGATGCACATCCGCAGGCACTGGCAGCATTGGGCCGTGGAAGAGTTTCGCTTCTTCTTTTTGCTGCTTTTGTGTCTTTGGTTGGTAGGTCAGAGGCAGAACGTGTGTTTGGGGAGGTTGGGTTTGGAACTGAAGCATCCTCTTTTCCCAGTCCTTGGGACCCTGTTCTGAGATCACGTTTTGTGTTCCTGGCTTGATAAGGGGAAACTGAGTATTGGGATGGGGTGGGGACGACAAGCTGGAAGTGTCCACTTCATGGCAAACAACTTGGAAAACACTTTGGGAATAGCAGAGGGGCTTTTGCTGATGGTGACTGGGATCCAGAAATCTTTGTTGTCCTGGCTCTGGTAGGGGTAGCTCGGTCCTGGCTGGCCCAGGGAACAGGTGCCTGATCCAGGCTTGGCCCTGCTCCAGCCTCTCCCTGCTCCAGAGCTGCCTGGATCCCTCCTTGCACCGGGATTCCTGCTGGGAAGCAGTGGCTGGTTTGGGTTTTTAATTTGCATCTGTTGTGAAAATATTGTGTGAAGAATATTCCAGTCTTGGGTTTAGATTTCGAAGGATTTGGCAGAGGCAGCTCCCAACTGCTCCTGATGCAGCTTCCAGCCAGCTCTGGGGCTTTGCTGGAGCTCAGCGCTTGCAAACAGAGTTTTGCTCAACTTGGTTTCATCTGATGTCACATGGAAATATTTCCCATTACAATTCCTTTTGTCTCCTGCTGCTCCCTCCTTCTCCAGCCCCGGGTGGGGTTCCCCTCTGTATTTAAAGGCATGAACACAACCTGGCTACTGAAAAACCCCCAGAGTGGAGGGGTTTCTTCTGATTTACCTTTCTGTCTCGGTTTGAAAGACAGGTGTCTGCTAAGGAAGGCAGAAGCCTCCCTTGGAGTGGCAGATATAACCCCTTTCCCTCTGAGTTATTATAATTTTGAAATCAAGGGTCTTTAGGCAAAGATGTGGGAAAATAGGAATAACAGTTCTTTACTATATATATATATATATATATATATATAACTAGTCAAACAAAACAACAACAACTATGGCAGTAACAGCAAACACAAACCCAGTCCCAGCCTTCTCGGCTGTCAGGCTATTTCCCCTCGGGTGCAGTTCCGCTTGCAGCCGACAGGGATCGCTGGCGGCTCCCGGTGAGCAGGGCAGGTGCGATGGTTCCCCCGCGGCTGCAGGGGGCGCTCCGGAGCGAGCTCGGGGAACACGCGGCTGCTCTGGCGCCCTGGGATCCCGGGGAAGGGTGGAACAAAGGAGCTTCACAAACCGGTGGGCAGCTGGTCCCGGTTCCCGGAAACAGCAGGCTGGACTGGTAGGCTGGAGCGGCAGGCACAAACACAAATCCCGGGTGGCAGACGAGATGTATCCAAAAGGGGAACCCCCCGGGGCTCCAGGCAGGCAGGGCAAGCACGGCTACAGCGTAGCGAAGGCTCGAAGCAGCAGCGGGGTGGGCGGCCACAGCCCCAGCCTCCAGCAGGGCAGGGAAAGCAGCCCTGGGATCCCCGGTGTTGTTCCCAGCAGAAAGGAAAGACGCCGAAAACGGGAACCAGCAGCTCCTCTCTCCGCGGCTTCTCCCTCCAGACGCTGAGAGCGAACTGAACTGCCCGCCAGGTGAAAACAAAAGCCTGGCCGGGCCCTTTTGTCTTTTCTTAAGTATGGCTATCTCCTCTCAAGTATGGCCATTTATCTCCTAGCAACATGCTATGGGAAAAAATTCCTTTAACAGAAAAAAAACTAGGACTAAACTAAAACCCCAACATTATCCACCCCGAATTTTTTTCCATACTAACATGTTACATGAAACTTAACTTTTTAACCATATAAATACAAGCATCACCTAAGTTATATACATATGTACATGCTGATACTGATACAAGTACAGAGCCATGGGTAGTTCACCCTAAAACAAGGTCCCCTTGAGGTATGCATCGGGTCTCTCCATCCCTTTGCATCACCCACCAGGTACAACCTGGTCCCTGAGCAAAAACAACCCCACGGATGGGTTTGTCTTTGCTCAAGGCAGACTTTACCCAAACAGTTTTTCCAAGCATACCTCTCATGTGCACCACTGGAACCTTATCCCCATCTGTTGTTTGTAGGGGTTCGGATTGGGCAGGGCCAGCTCGGCTGGTGGAGCCTCGGGTGTTAACTAACCAGGTGGCTTTTGCTAAATGCACCTCCCAGTTTTTGAAACTCCCCCCACCCAGTGCCTTCAAGGTGGTTTTAAGCAGTCCATTACACCGCTCAACCTTCCCAGCTGCTGGTGCATGGTAAGGGATGTGGTACACCCACTCAATGCCATGTTCTCTAGCCCAGGTGTTTATAAGGCTGTTCTTGAAGTGAGTCCCATTGTCAGATTCAATCCTCTCAGGGGTACCATGCCTCCAAAGGACTTGCTTTTCAAGGCCCAGGATGGTGTTACGGGCAGTAGCGTGAGGCACAGGGTAGGTCTCCAGCCATCCTGTGGTGGCTTCTACCATTGTGAGCACATGGCGCTTGCCTTGGCGGGTTTGAGGCAGTGTGATGTAATCAACCTGCCAGGCCTCCCCATACTTGTATTTGGACCACCGCCCACCATACCACAGGGGCTTCACCCGCTTGGCCTGCTTGATCGCAGCGCATGTCTCACAGTCATGGATGACCTGGGAGATACTGTCCATGGTCAGATCCACCCCTCGGTCTCGTGCCCACTTATAGGTGGCATCTCTGCCCTGATGGCCTGAGGCATCATGGGCCCATCGAGCTAGGAACAACTCTCCTTTATGTTGCCAATCCAGGTCTATCTGGGACACCTCTATTTTCGCAGCCTGATCTACCTGCTTGTTATTACGATGTTCTTCATTAGCCCGGCTCTTGGGAATGTGAGCATCTACATGACGGACCTTCACAGATAGCTTCTCTACTCGAGCGGCAATGTCTTTCCACTCCTCAGCAGCCCAGATTGGTTTTCCTCTGCGCTGCCATTTTGCCTTATTCCACCTTTCCAGCCAACCCCACAGAGCATTGGCTACCATCCATGAATCAGTGTAAAGGTAGAGCTTTGGCCACTTCTCTCTTTCAGCAATGTCCAGAGCTAATTGAACGGCTTTGAGTTCAGCAAATTGGCTCGATCCACCTTCTCCTTCCGTAGCCTGTGCAACTTGTCGTGTGGGGCTCCATACAGCGGCTTTCCATTTCCGGCTAGCGCCTACAATTCGGCAGGAACCATCAGTGAAGAGGGCATATTGTCTTTCACTCTCTGGTAGCTCGTTATACGGTGGGGCTTCTTCGGCACGCGTCACCTGCTCCTCTTCTTCTTCAGAAGATAACCCAAAAGTCTCACCTTCTGGCCAGTTCGTAATTATTTCCAAGATCCCAGGGCGACTTGGGTTTCCAATTCGGGCGCGCTGCGTGATGAGGGCGATCCATTTGCTCCAAGTAGCATCGGTGGCGTGATGCGTGGAGGGAACCTTTCCTTTGAACATCCACCCCAGCACCGGTAGTCGAGGTGCCAGGAGGAGTTGTGCCTCAGTTCCAATTACCTCTGAGGCAGCTTGGACTCCTTCATAAGCTGCCAAGATTTCTTTCTCTGTGGGAGTGTAGTTGGCTTCGGACCCTCTGTAGCTTCGGCTCCAGAATCCCAGCGGTCGGCCCCGAGTCTCACCAGGCACCTTCTGCCAGAGGCTCCAGGACAGACCATTGTTCCCGGCTGCAGAGTAGAGCACGTTCTTCACCTCTGGTCCTGTCCTGACTGGGCCAAGGGCTACGGCGTGAGCGATTTCCTGCTTGATCTGGGCAAAGGCTTGCTGTTGTTCTGGGCCCCAGTGGAAATCGTTCTTCTTGCGGGTAACCAGGTAGAGGGGGCTCACAATCTGGCTGTACTCAGGAATGTGCATCCTCCAGAAACCTATGGCGCCTAGGAAAGCTTGTGTTTCCTTCTTGTTGGTTGGTGGAGACATCGCAGTGATCTTATTGATGACCTCAGTGGGAATCTGACGCCGTCCATCTTGCCACTTCACTCCCAGGAACTGGATCTCTCGGGCAGGCCCCTTGACTTTGCTCTTCTTGATGGCGAAACCAGCTTTTAGGAGAATTTGGATTATTCTCTCTCCTTTCTCAAACACTTCTGTTGCGGTGTTCCCCCACACAATGATGTCATCAATGTACTGCAGATGTTCTGGGGCCTCACCCTTTTCCAGTGCAGCCTGGATCAGTCCATGGCAGATGGTGGGACTGTGCTTCCACCCCTGGGGCAGTCGGTTCCAGGTGTACTGCACACCCCTCCAGGTGAAAGCAAACTGGGGCCTGCACTCTGCTGCCAGAGGAATGGAGAAAAATGCATTGGCAATGTCAATAGTGGCATACCACTTTGCTGCTTTGGACTCCAGCTCATACTGGAGCTCCAACATGTCCGGCACAGCAGCGCTCAGTGGTGGAGTCACTTCATTCAAGCCACGATAGTCCACAGTCAATCTCCATTCCCCATCAGACTTGCGCACAGGCCAAATGGGGCTGTTGAAGGGTGAGTGGGTCTTGCTGACCACCCCTTGGCTCTCCAGCTCACGAATCATCTTGTGGATGGGAATCACAGCGTCTCGATTTGTCCGATACTGCCGGCGGTGCACTGTTGAGGTGGCAATTGGCACTCGTTGCTCTTCCACTTTCAGGAGCCCAACTGCAGAAGGATTCTCAGACAGTCCGGACAGGGTGTTCAACTGCCTAATGCCCTCTGCCTCCACAGCAGCAATCCCAAACGCCCACCTGAGTCCCTTTGGGTCTTTGTAATAACCATTCCGGAGGAAGTCTATGCCCAGAATACATGGGGCCTCTGGACCGGTCACAATTGGATGCTTTTGCCACTCCTTCCCAGTCAGGCTCACCTCAGCTTCCAAAAGGGTCAACTGCTGTGATCCCCCAGTCACCCCAGCAATGGATACAGGTTCTGCCCCCACATGTCCCGATGGCATTAAAGTACACTGTGCCCCAGTATCAACCAATGCATCATATTTTTGTGGCTCTGATGTGCCAGGCCATCGGATCCACACCGTCCAGAAAACCCGGTTCTCCCGTGCCTCTTCCTGGCTAGAGGCAGGGCCCCTCTAGCCCTGGTTATCATTCTTTCCCTGGGCATACATACTAGAGGTACCTTCGAGGGGATCTGACATATCATCCTCCTGTCTGTAATACCTGGCAGCTCGGTCACGGGAGGCTGAGGCTACTTTCACCTTAGCGGAACCCCCTCGGTTAGTGCCTCCCTCCTTGAGTTCACGCACCCGCGCTGCCAGGACAGAAGTGGGTTTCCCATCCCACCTTCTCATGTCTTCCCCATGCTCACACAGGAAAAACCAGAGCTCAGCTCGTGGGGTGTACCCTCTCTCTCTAGCAGGGGGACGACGGGCTCTGACCTGGGGGCCTGTGACTCGCACTGGTGCCACACTGACCTTCCTCATCTCCTCCCTTATCTCCTTTATCTCCTCTTTGAGGTCCTGGACCACAGCAGAGACATGAGTTTTCAGTGGACCATTGACCATGCTATCATAATTCCTGAGCTTGTTGGCAACAGAGCCCACTGTTTCTCGGTTATTGTCAGCATCAATGGTTGCAATGAAGGTGGTGTATTGCGATGGCCCTAGCCTTGCCAGGTTCCACATCATCTGTCCTGTGCACCTGACCTTATCGGGGTCATTACCGTGCTGTCCATCCCTCCCAAAGAGTACCTCTAATACTGCCACTTCTCTTAGCTGTTGGATCCCTTCCTCAAGTGTCTTCCACTGCATTCTATGATGGTACTCCTGCATTCTCTCTTTGTGAATGAACCTTTCTCTCACACTCATTAAGAGCCGGTCCCAGAGAGAAAGGGGTCCTGGCTCCCTCACAAATATCTGGTTCACACCTGGGTCCTGGGTCAACGATCCCAGATACCTTGCCTCACCACTATCCAGTTGCACACTTGTGCCCATGAGGTCCCAAACCCGAAGCAGCCAGGTGGTATAAGGCTCACGCCCCCTTCGCACAATGTCGTCTCGCATACCACGGAGACTGTCGTACGACAGGGACTCAATGATGATTTCTGGCTCTGGCTCCCCTGCTGGTTGTGAGGGCCCTGGTTCCCCATCATCATTAACTGGTCGTACTGATTTGGTCTTACACTTCCTCCTTTGCACAGGGGCGACTGCTGCTGGCTGTACTTGTCCTTGGGGTTCAGCTGAAACCTGGGCGGTTGTAACATCCGTGGGTTCCACTGCTGCACCGTCAGACTCACCCTTTTTGGGGCAGGGAGAGGTTTTTTCACTAGCTGAGGGGGTGTATTCCCTTAGCAATTGGCATATCCCCTGGTGCACCTGGCCCATCTCCTGGCGCATCTCCTGCATCCCTTTCGCCAGTACCCCCACCCATTTCGGGTAGTCCATTTCTGAGGTGGGCTGTTGGGCGGTATCTGGCTGTGGGGCAGGGTCTCTAGTGTCTGGGGCTGTGTCAGGCTCTGGGGCTGAATCAGGCTCTGGGGTAGGATCTCTAGTGTCTGGGGCCGTGTCAGGTTCCGGGGCAGGATCAGGCTCTGGGGTAGGAACTCTACTCTCTGGGGCCATGTCAGGTTCTGGGGCAGGGTCAGGCTCTGGGGCAGGATCTCTAGTCTCTGGGGCTGGTGTCTGGGTAGTTATCCAAGCCAATCTCAACTTATCCTTGAATGCTAAATAGAGTAGGCCTACCAGCAGCAGGTGGTTAGTATTCAGAAGGAATCTAAACCCTTCAAAAATTGATGGGGTGGGTCCAAATAACTGGTTGAGGGGTTGGGGGAAAACTTCCCCTGGTGTCATTTCCTCACAGAAGGTACCATTGTTAACATAACCCCAAAAACATGCGCTCAGTGTGTGATAGCCATTTATCCACGTGCCCACATTCCGGAGGAAGTTAAAAACCCATGAATTCCTCACCTTCTCGACCCACAGCACAAGCTGGATAACAGCAATGGTAGCCTTAGTGAGAGGACCCATATTCAAGTAGGGAGCTGCAAAGGGGAAGAATATAGCCACGGCCACATGCCACCCGAACCAGGGCAAAGTAGACCACATAGTGCTGCCTACCAAGGTTCCTATATCCAACACACCGAATTAAGTTATCCAGGAACTGTTATTCCTTTTTCACCTCTCTCTCTTAATGCCCTCAGGCCCCACGTTGGGCGCCAAGATCTGTCTCGGTTTGAAAGACAGGTGTCTGCTAAGGAAGGCAGAAGCCTCCCTTGGAGTGGCAGATATAACCCCTTTCCCTCTGAGTTATTATAATTTTGAAATCAAGGGTCTTTAGGCAAAGATGTGGGAAAATAGGAATAACAGTTCTTTACTATATATATATATATATATATATATATAACTAGTCAAACAAAACAACAACAACTATGGCAGTAACAGCAAACACAAACCCAGTCCCAGCCTTCTCGGCTGTCAGGCTATTTCCCCTCGGGTGCAGTTCCGCTTGCAGCCGACAGGGATCGCTGGCGGCTCCCGGTGAGCAGGGCAGGTGCGATGGTTCCCCCGCGGCTGCAGGGGGCGCTCCGGAGCGAGCTCGGGGAACACGCGGCTGCTCTGGCGCCCTGGGATCCCGGGGAAGGGTGGAACAAAGGAGCTTCACAAACCGGTGGGCAGCTGGTCCCGGTTCCCGGAAACAGCAGGCTGGACTGGTAGGCTGGAGCGGCAGGCACAAACACAAATCCCGGGTGGCAGACGAGATGTATCCAAAAGGGGAACCCCCCGGGGCTCCAGGCAGGCAGGGCAAGCACGGCTACAGCGTAGCGAAGGCTCGAAGCAGCAGCGGGGTGGGCGGCCACAGCCCCAGCCTCCAGCAGGGCAGGGAAAGCAGCCCTGGGATCCCCGGTGTTGTTCCCAGCAGAAAGGAAAGACGCCGAAAACGGGAACCAGCAGCTCCTCTCTCCGCGGCTTCTCCCTCCAGACGCTGAGAGCGAACTGAACTGCCCGCCAGGTGAAAACAAAAGCCTGGCCGGGCCCTTTTGTCTTTTCTTAAGTATGGCTATCTCCTCTCAAGTATGGCCATTTATCTCCTAGCAACATGCTATGGGAAAAAATTCCTTTAACAGAAAAAAAACTAGGACTAAACTAAAACCCCAACACTTTCTGACCCTAATTTTATGTCCTTTCCTGTGAAATCTGTAATCATGCCAATATGCCAAGGTGTTTTTAGTGCTAACAAATAGATTTGTTTCAGATATTTAGAGTTCAAGCAGTGGGTCCAGCTCTCCATCAGCCTCAGTGTGGGTCCAACCAGCACTCAGTTAATGTCATAATATCATAATATCATAGTATCATCTTTGAAGAAGTTATTGAATGTTTTTAACTGCTCCCAGGCTCTTCCTCACATTGTCAAGGACTTTTAGTGTCCTCTGGGTTTTTTTTGCTTTAGATAGTTTTAAAGACACGCAAATGACAGGCTCCTGTCTAGAGGAATTTAGGAAGGAATCTAATTAAATCTCTTGCTGTTCTGTACCACAAGTAATGGTAAATAATAATAATGTCTCTTGACACATTGCAGTGGCACTTTATCTCCAAAGCACTTTGCAAATCTAAATAAAATATTACCAAAATTACATTATATTACCAAATAAAATATTCATAAAACATTTTCTCCTTTAATTTTCTCCTTTTAGCTGCTCCATGCTCAGGCAGCGTTGGCCCAGGCTGGCTTTTCCACGGGACACACGGGGGGTTGTTGCCTCCCCGTGTCCCCCTTCCTTTGTCACAGGGCAGGCAGAGCTGGTGTCACCCTGGCCTGGGAACCTCTGTCTGCTCCTGCTGAAGTCAGCCATGGCAAACGGAGTCATTTAGCAGAATAAAAGCTAAAAGCCACTGGCAGAAAAGCGGCGTCCCCGTGCCAAACCGCGCTGCTTTGGGGGCTGCAGGGCTGCTCAGGAGGGGGAGCAGCTCCAGACGTGCTCAGGACTCGATGTGTTCAAGGGCAGGGCTGCAGTGCCTGCTCGGGGTCGTGTTTACGTGGGAGCCAAGGCGTGGAGGATCTTGTGTTTACTGGAATTAGCCTTTGATTCCCAGCCTCTGGCCTTCGAGTGCGTGTAAGCGTAAGAAATGCATTGGATTTGGATTTACTTGGATCAGCACCTTTACAGGCTCTGTTGTACAGCTGTGAGCTCCTGCTGGAGCCCAGCGTTGCTCTGGTGGAACTGGGTGGGTTCTTGCTGCGGGACACCCAGGTCCGGACGCTGGGACAGGGGCGGGCAGAGGCCGTGGCCCCCGCTCCTGCCCAGGGTGGCACTGGGGACACGGTGCCAGCACCGCTGTGGCCCCGAGCACGGGGCCCTTCCCTCCGTGGGACCCTCACAGGGACCTAAAAAACCCCGGAAAGCTCCTGCCTTTCCCGGGCTGAGCTGGGAGCGGCCTGCTGAGGGGATCTCTGGGAATGGCCGGGAATGGGGACACACGGAGGGAGGGTCACACACAGTGTCACTCACAGTGTCACACACACACAGTGTCACACACACAGTGTCACACACACACACACACACAGAGTGTCACACACACACACAGAATGTTACACACACACAGTGACACACACACAGTGTCACACACACACACACACACACACACAGTGACACACACACAGTGTCACACACACACACAGTGTCACACACGCACACACAGTGTCACACACACACAGTGTCACACAGACACACACAGTGTCACACACACACACACAGTGTCACACACACACACACAGTGACACACACACACAGTGTCACACACACACACACAGTGTCACACACACACACACAGTGTCACACACGCACACACAGTGACACACACACACACAGTGTCACACAGACACACACAGTGTCACACACACACACAGTGTCACACACACACACACACAGTGTCACACACACACACAGTGTCACACACACACACACACAGTGTCACACACACACACACACACACAGTGTCACACACACACACACAGTGTTACACACACACTGTTACACACACACAGTGACACACACACACAGTGTCACACACACACACAGTGTCACACACACACACACAGTGTCACACACACACACACAGTGTCACACACAGTGTCACACACACACACACACACACAGTGTCACACACAGTGTCACACACACAGTGTCACTCACACACACACAGTGTCACACAGTGTCACACACACACACACAGTGTTACACACACACACAGAGTGTTACACACACACACAGTGACACACACACACACAGAGTCACACACACACACACACACACAGTGTCACACACAGTGTCACACACACACAGAGTGTCACTCACACACACACAGTGTCACACAGTGTCACACACACACACACACACACACACAGTGTCACACACACACAGTGTCACACACACACACACACACAGTGTCACACACACACAGTGTCACACACACAGTGTCACACACACAGTGTCACACACACACACACACAGTGTCACACACAGTGTCACACACAGTGTCACACACACACAGTGTCACACACACACACACACACACAGTGTCACTCACACAGTGTCACACGGCCCTGAGCTCACAGGGGCCACACCCCGGGGCCACAGTGGCGTTTGGAGCTCCAGGGCCTGTCTGGAAGTAATATTCAGATTTGTTATCTTAATCATTGCTCATATTCATTTTTATTCATATGTATTTATGTGTTTATATACATATATATTTATATTCATATTCACATGTTGGTGTGTATATAAATTAAAAATATATAGAATAATACATAATTTATAATTTACATATATTTATAAATATATAAAAATTATATAATGTATAAAAATATGATATAAACCACATGAAAATATATAAACTATACAGTATGAAATATATATTACAATATATGTTAGATAATATAACGTGCATGAAAACATAAAATATAAAGTATAGATAATATAGATAATATATATGCTATGTAATATATGCTATATACTTATATATTACATTTATTTATAACATATATAATACAAATTTTGCAATATATTATTATGGAATATATTATCATTTCACTTATTGTTTAAATTATAATTAAATTAATGTGATTAATGATATGATGAATTAGAAGTAATATTTAAAATTCACCCCTAGTCAGAGGCTTGGACATGTTTCAAGCTCCAAGGAATCCCCCCTGCTCTTCTAAACCCAAATTCTGAGCGATTGTTGAACCCACTGATGATTTGTACTGGTGGCTGTTCCTTGTTTAATGATGTAAAACAAACCCCAAACCCCACAAAAGCCATTTTTCCTCTCATTCTTTCTCAATCACTTTATTATTATTATTATTAGAGTTTTTGGAGTTGGATCTCTGCCCGCCTTGCTGTGAGCTCCCAGCCTGCCGGGCACCTCCAGGCTGCTGCTTTTACAGACCAGGGTCATGTTTTTAATGAATTCTTCCCTTCTGCTCCCTCTGTGCCTTACCATTGGGGTTGTTTTTATTAACTGCAGTTTTGCACTGAATTAAGGGTTGTAGTCAGGGGTATTTTGTGATGAATTTCCTCTCCCGAGCTCCAGGCTTGCAGGTGTTGCAGCCTAAGTGAAGGTAAAAATACTGAAAGCACGAAGAGATGTATTGGCAGGAGAGCAGAGAATGTTGTACTGGGGTGAGAGAAGGAGTCACTGTAAATATTTCTGTGTTTCTTTCCAGAGGAAACTGGAACCAGTTTAAAACTCTAATGTTGTCCACAGAAGAGCTGACAAATTCAGTCCTTCTTAAAATGAAAATAAAGCTAAAAGTCATTAGTCTGGGTATTATTTTTGAGCCTTTCCACTGAGTTTGTCCTGTTTAAAGCTTCAGGACCTATGGTTTTGTTTCTTTTGTACAACTGGAGCACTTCCATGTGAGTCCTTTCTTGCTCTTACACGTGCATCAGGACACAGAAATCCCCATTATTCTGTGGCTTGTATTTGAAGAGCTGGATCAAACCAGCAAAAAATGAATATTATGGTCTGGTTTGGCTGCCAGTCCTTCTTACCTGGGGATGTCACATCCCAGTGTCACATGGTGCAGCGATCCATTTAAAATATTTTAACGTTTGGCTTTTGACTGGGTGGTTTTCTTCTCCCGTGTCAGTATTCCCAGGAGAAATCATGGATGAGGAGATGTCCTACAAAGAGTTCCTGGATCGCAACGACTCCTGGACAGCAGAGGAGAGGGACCTGTGCTTCAAACCCATGGACATGGCTGGTAGGATGGCTCAGGGGCCTGGAGCATCCCTGATTTCAGCAGCTGGGGAACCTCCTGGATTCCTGGCTGGAGTTCATTCTCATCCATTCTTGGCTCCATCGCTGTGGGGGCTTCTGCTCCCCTGCCTTTGACACCCCTGGGTTCTCTGGGCTCGGGGCCGGGCCCAGCCCTGCTCAGTGGCTTCATTTGGGATCTGGGTGGGGGTGTGGAGTGAACCCTCTGTGAACCATGGCCAGCACTGAGCTGGGTGGGATGTGGATCTGCTGGAGGGCAGGAAGGCTCCACAGGGGGATCTGGACAGGCTGGATCCGTGGGCTGAGGCCAGCAGGGTGAGGTCAGGCTGGCCAAGAGCCCGGTCCTGCCCTCAGTGCTCTGTAACCTCATGGAGTGCTCCAGGCTGGGGCAGAGGGGCTGGAAACCTGGGAAAGGCCCTGGGGGTGCTGTGCCAGTGGCTGGACACGAGCCCAGCTGTGCCCAGGTGGGCAAGAGGCCGATGGCCCCTGGGCTGTGCCAGCCCCAGTGTGGGCAGAGCCCCAGGGCAGGGACTGTCCCCTGTGCTGGCCCTGCTGAGGGACCCCCTGGAATCCTGGGGGCAGCTCTGGGCCCCTCCTGACAGGAGAGACCCTGAGGGCTGGAGCGTGTCCAGGGCAGGGAACGGAGCTGGGAAGGGGCTGGAGCCCCAGGAGCGGCTGAGGGAGCTGGGAAAGGGGCTCAGCCTGGAGCAAAGGAGGCTCAGGGGGGACCTTGTGGCTCTGCACAAGTCCCTGACAGGAGGGGGCAGCCGGGGGGGTCGGGCTCTGCTCCCAGGGAACAGGGACAGGAGGAGAGGGAATGGCCTCAGGCTGGGCCAGGGCAGGCTCAGGGTGGATTTTGGGAACATTTCTTCACTGAAAGAGTGGTTAAGTGTTGGAAGGGGCTGCCCAGGGCAGGGGTGGAGTCCCTGTCCCTGGTAGTGTCCAAAACCCAAGCAGACACAGCATTTTGTGATGTCTTTTGGGGGTATTTGGTCAAAGGTTGGAGCTGATGATCTTGGAGGTCTTTTCCAACCGCAATAATTCTGGGATTCTACACCAGGAGCAGTTTGGGGGACTCCCACAGCTGAGCTGCTGTGAGAACTGTGGGTCTCATGCAAACCTCCCCATACCCATCCCTCTGGACTGCAGCGTCCCCAGGCTCCGGGCAGTGCCCATCCCTCTGTCACACCCTGCCCTGCAGTGCAGCTCAGGCTGTCCCCGCAGCCTCTGCAGCTGCTGATGCTCCTGAAAATGAGCTGGACCTTGTGGAACCCAACCCCACAAACTGATACACTTTCACCCAGCAGCTTCCCCTCAATTTGCTCACATTTTTCCCCTCTTTCTTTGAAATGAAATTGCTTGCTGGCTCCAGGAGCACGGGAAATGGGTGTCCTGCCCAGCTTATCCCAGGCAATCAACCTGGAAAGATACAGGATGGAATTTCTCTTTTTAATATATTTTTGAGTACTGTAGGCCTGCTTAGTGCATGATTTTCTTCCTGTCTGAATCTCTGTAAGAGATTCTGTGAAGAACTGATACATTTTTACAAGGGTAGGGAATGATTCAGGGAAGAACTGGAAGAGCCACAGGTTTGTTGGGTTTTCCCTCCTGTTGCCATGTGGGTGCAGGAATGGGACATTGATGTCATTGTGCTCAAGAGCCAGATGTCAAATTCATTAATTAGGAACAATTTACATACCTGACTCATCACCCAGTGTTCTTTTGGCCTGAATAATGTGAATTTTTTTGTTTATTTGCTGCATGAAACCACATTTCTTTAGGTTTCATGTCTTTGGAGTGTCTTGCACACCTGTACAGGCTCCACATAAAGTTCAGGATCAAAGTGTTCCCTGTGTTGATATAAATGAGATTGCTTAGAGTTCCCATAATGGAGCAGAGGGATCAGAGGGCACAGAGCAGCTTTAAGGACTTGTCAATGGGAGAAAAATGGGAACATCAGACTCTCAGAGGAGTCTGTGGGTTTATTCAATATTTAAATAATTTCCATCCACTCTTTGGAAAACGGGAGGATGATTTCCCTCCCAAGGAGAGGATTCTCTGGCCAGTGGTGTAAAGGATCCCCTGACCACCATCCCTGTAACAATCCTTGTTCCTTGGGGAGACACAGGAGAAATTCCAGCCCTCCCACTTCTCTCCTTTTCCCTCTGGAGCAGAGATGGGGTTTGCCCAGAGATCTGTTGCCCATTTTTTCCCCATCATCCAACTGCTGGGCAAGGAGGGAACATCAGCAGGATCTCTTTTAGTTTTAAACTTGTTTCGGTCATGATCTTTTTTTTCTTTTCCCCTTGTTTTTGGGGTTGGTTTTTTAATTGGGAAGAAGGCAGTTGTTCAGGCCTGGCAATACTGTTCTAAACAGCTTGAAATCGAAGTACTCTGCTCGTTGCTCCGAGGCAAGATGTTGTCTTGGCATCTCAAATAACCTGACAGGTTTATGAAGGAATTCACTCAACTCACCTGATCTTGACATCCCAGCACACTGTGGGCATGGGAGCACCTCAGGCTGGGCTGTCAGCCCTGCAGGGAGCACATCTGGCATGAAAATGAGCCACAGCCCTCAATCAAATCCCTCTGAACTGGGTTTAACTGGAGGAAATCCGAGTGTCTGGAAATAGGGTGTTCACCTGGAGAAGGCTCCAGGGAGAGCTCAGAGCCCCTTGCAGGGCCTAAAGGGGCTCCAGGAGAGCTGCAGAGGGACTGGGGACAAGGCCTGGAGGGACAGGACCCAGGGAATGGCTTCCCAGTGCCAGAGGGCAGGGATGGCAGGGACCTTAAAGCTCATCCCATTCCACCCCTGCCACGGGCAGGGACATCTTCCACTATCCCAGGTTGTTCCAAGCCCCATCCAGCCTGGCCTTGGACACTGCCAGGGATGGGACAGTCTGCCTGGGACACTGGGAAATGTTTTAGTTTCCCAGTAACTTGGTTAAAACACCAGTCCATCACCCCGGTTCATACTGGGATGCAGTTCCTGGCTGCGAGAGCTCGGAGGTCCCACACCTTTCCCTGCTCTGGGCTGAGCTGAGCCCTTGTCCTGACTCAGGTTCCCGGGATGTGTCCATCAGGGCAGAAGCAGATGATTCCTCCTGGAGGGGAGGGCACAGTTTCTCCAGGATCAGGCGTGATGCCCTTTCCCCAGGAATCAGCCTGAGCAGCTGAGTGTTACTGTTGGGTGTAAATTCTCATTGGGAAGGTGTTTGCTCCTGGTAAATGATCCCAAAAGCAGCTTTTCCTCGGAAGTGCAGCCTTGGGATCTGGTGCATCTTCATCCTCTTGTTTCAATAACGTTCTTGTCCCCTGTGTGGTGACACTGCCTGGTTGTGTCCCTGCCAGACCCCTTCAGCATCCACAGAGGGGAGAACCTGCCGGATTTGTCCTTCCCTACGGACATGAAGAACGTGCCGCTGTTCCCGGGCCACGCCGATGCTTCCAGGGACATCCTTGGTGAGCTCCTGCTGCACATCCCTGCCCAGCTGGCAGCTGGGGAGTTTCCTCTCTTGCCTTTCATGTACTGGAAATTAAGGTTGTACATTCACAAGGCTTTTTTCCTGCTCTTGTTGTCATGGCTAAAACCCGGATACTCAGGAACTGTTTCCACAAAGTGCTCTTCAGGATTTGAAATCTTGGATTATTGTATTAATATTGGATTATTCAGGGATTGCCAGCAGGAATTCATGGGAGCAGAAGCAGAAGGCCAAAGGAAATGATTTGCCTGTGTTTACTCTCTTACACCTTGTCAGGAAGTTCTGTAAAATACAGAATCGCTGCTTTGTGAGGCAGAGCTAACATTTGATGCAGATTTATCTCAGCTGCTGCTGAGCAGAACAGTCCAAGTGTGGTAGGACTTGAAATTTAGGAGAGGAGTCATTAGGGCTGGTGATTAACAAAAGGTTTTTTATTTCCTTAGCTCCACATGGATCCATGATGGGACCTGAACAGCCTTTCCTGGGGTCCCTGTATTCCCCTGCAGAGGCTCTGGACCCATCAGCCTTCATTGGCCTGGAGTCAGGCACAGAATTCCTGCCAGGAAAAGCAGGTGAGAAGCAAATGTTTTCTCTTACTGGCCAGGTTTGGAGGGTTTGAAGCTGGAAAATCCCAGTTTATGAGTTCTAAAGAATCTTGGTGGGGAGTTGATACATAAAACGAGTCAAGATTAGAAAGTTTCCTGTTGGCATTGACAGCTCTTGGTTCAGGGGGAATGTTCTGGTGTGAGGCCCTGGCACAGGGTGCCCAGAGCAGCTGTGGTTGCCCCTGGATCCCTGGCAGTGCCCAAGGTGGGACGGGGCTGGGAGCAGCCTGGGGTAGCAGAAGATGTCCCTGCCCATGAGATGAGCTTTAAGATCCCTTCCAACCCAGACAAGTCTGGAATTACATTAGGAGATCACAGGATGGTTGAGGTTGGAAGGGAATTTTCCCAAACCCCCTGCTCAGGCAGGGCCACCCAGAGCCACTTGCCACAGGAGAACTGAGGAAAGAAACTCCACTTTTGGGTCCTGGGGTCAGTGCAGGGTATAACTCTTGTCTGATGGGAGCTTTCACTCCCAATAATTGTGGAAGACCAGGATGTTCTGGTGCCTCTTAGAGGGAACTGAAAAGTTCCCTGAGGATGAACTCCCAAACCAGCAGAGTCAGGACCTTCCAGTGGGGAAGTGAAAGCCCTGTGGGGTCAGGCTGGACTCAGTGTGTTTGTTTCCCACAGCACCTGAAGAATACTGGATGGGAGCTCAGCAGGATATGAAGGGACCAGATACCTCTTTCTTTGTTGAGCCACCAGGTAAAAACAGTTTTGGGTTGATCTGCAGGAAGTGTTGGTAGAGAGCTCCTGAGCAGCAGAACCAGCTCCTCTCCTCGTCTGCCTCCTCAAGGGACACGAGGCTGTGACAGAGCCACTGGGACCTGAGCAAGGACAGCACTGTTTCTGCTGCTCACACCAGTTCAGAATGGAAATCTTTGAGGGGTGGGAATGGCTTCAAACTGAAAAAGAGTTGGGCTAGATGGGATATTGGGAAGGAATTCCTCCCTGTGAGAGTAGCACAGGGTGCCCAGAGCAGCTGTGGCTGCCCCTGGATCCCTGGCAGTGCCCAAGGCCAGGCTGGACACTGGGGCTGGGAGCAGCCTGGGACAGTGGGAGGTGTCCCTGCCCATGGCAGGGGTGGCACTGGGTGATCCTTAAGGTCCCTTCCCACCCAAACCTTTCTGGGATTTTACAATTATCTTTAGATTCTGGTCACAGTTAAATCTTTGAAGCTCCACTGGGACGTTATCCCATTGGGAATTAATGTGTATTATAAAACATGGGATCTTTATTTCTATGAAGAAGCTGAGAACAGTTTAACCCTGCTCCAGGCTAGAAAATGTTTCTGGAGCTGGGGGTGGGACTGGGAGGGTTTGTAACACAACACTCCCCAACTTTGCCACTTCTCCTGGGATTCAGGAGTTTTCCTGGGTGCTGCACACATGACTTCCCTGAGAGTGGGCAATAAAAGCTGATTCTCTCTGAGCTGCTGGGGAAGCTGAGGGGGAGTTCCCTCCCCAGGGTGGCTGAGGTGATGCCTTAAGAGGCCTCCTAGACACAGAGACTGGAGAGGAGTAAAAGAATAAAATAGGTATTTATTTGAAAGGCCTTCAAAGGTACCCCTTGGGAGCCATAGGCTACTGCCAAAAATGGACCCCGAGATGGACAGCAGGTCACGAGTCCTTCACACCTTTATAGGTTTGGTTCGTTTGCATAGCAGGGTTCATTCTCCAATTAAAGCTTCAGTTGAATTATGTCATTTCCCCTCCCATGGCCCCCCTTAGAGGCTCTTTGGATTCTACTTTTTGGGCCTGGGACAGTCTGGGTGACCTTGGAGAGCAGGCCCGGAGAGGCTTTGTTGTGTCTGCCCAGCAGAAATGAGCAGGAATTAGCAAGTGACAAGAAACCTCAGAGTCACACTCTAAGCAGTACAGAATCAGGCAAATACAAAAGTTAAAACCCAGGCATCAGAGACACCACCTCGGGAGTGTCCCCCACATGCCAGCAGCTCCAGGGAGGTGTGCCCAGGCCTTTCCAGGTGCTCATTCCAGCCCTCTCTGTTCCCAGTGCCCCCTGCAGCCACAGAAGCCATAAGGACGAGCCTGCCCGAGAGCCCGACGGCCGCAGCGCCTGGAAACGCTCCTGCTGCAGCCACAGCATTGCCAGCAGAGGCTGCAGCCACTGAGGGACCAAAGGGGGCAGCCCCAGGTAAATCCCTGCAGCCTGAAGGGGGGTGGGAAACACGGAATTGCCTCTCCTGAGGGAAGCACAGCAAGGTGTCAACAGATCCTGCTGTGCCTGCAGGTGTGGGGCGCCTGAGGGAGAAGCAGCAAATCTGCTCAGGTGTGTCCCAGTCCAGGAGCTGATTCCATGAATCTTCACTGTCTCCAAGTTTTAGCTCCAGGAAAATCCTAAGGATGTGGTTACAGCATAGAGCCAGGGAATGGTTTAGGCTGGAAAAACCCTCTGAGATCACCGAGTCCAGCCCTTCCCCAGCAGTGCCAAGGCCACCCCTGACCCATGGCCCCAAGTGTCAGATCTGTACACAAGTACCTTTGAACCTGTCCTTTTGAAAGACTCTATTTAAAAAAAAAAAACATTTTTAACATATTTATACCCAGACTCCTAGTGCCAGTCATTGTCCAGTTTCCTCAGGCTTTATCCCACTCATTTCCATAATTCTCCAAGGACCATCCATACTGCTTTTAATATCTATTTATTTACAGTCTTATTCATGTGTAAAATCACAATCTTTACGTTTTCTTTTGGAGAAGACCATGAAATCATCACTTAAAAAACCCACAACAAAGTCAGACCCAAATGAGGACTGGTGCATGATGCATCCTTTTGGTTTAGGTTCACTAAAATATTTGTTTTATCTAAATGGATCCTTAAGTACCATTTTAAAAGGGACCTTTGCCATTTTCCTATTTCTTTCTGACTTCAGTTTAAGTCCCTAATTTAGATTTAATACATTTTCCATTGGTTGGGGAGGATATTTTTAGATGTGACTCAAAAAATCAGTAGAAATGTTATTTTTTGGTCATCAGCAATAGATGGGAGATGTTCAGGGCACTGTGCTGCAGGACACAGAGGGTGGGCAGAGCTTGGGGCTGTCGAGATGAGGAGCTGCAGAAGAGAAATCCAGTGCTCCTGGCACTGATAATTTGGAAAAGCTTGCCTCTGGACAGCTGAAACATTAAACAAAACCTGACTGAATAAAACCTCCTTGAAGGGGATTTTAGGCAAATAGGAGCTTAAAAGCAGAGGTTTGATTGTGCTGTGAAGTGACAAATGTTGGTTTGGAACTACCAGCTCAGTGTTAGGAGATAACGTGTGAAAAATGAACTAGGCCAGTTTGAAGGAATAGAGGGAATTTGGAATTTGTGGGAGGATTTTTGTGTCAGGAGTGCCAGAGCTCCAGCTCGAGCACCAAAGGCCCCCCACCAGCACAAACCATGTTTACAGTGAAGTGTGTGGCTTTGCAGTGTGTCAGGACTTTCCCTGCTCATGGAAAACCTGCTGGGCTCGCTTGCACAGGTGATTCTGCATTTTCTGTGTCCTGCAGTAGAGGGAAAAACAGATTTCCCAGGGAAGCTGAGGCTGCCCCATCCCTGGAAGTGTCCCAGGCCAGGATGGAGCAACCTGGGATAGTGGGAGGTGTCCCTGCCCCTGACAAGGGAGTGCAGCTGGAACTGGGACATCTTTAAGGTCCCTTCCAACCCAAACCATGCTGGGACTCCGTGAAAGCCGCTCGCTGTGATTCCTGTCTGGGTTCTGCTGGAATGTGCTCCTGGCAGCCAATCCAGCAGCTCTGGCCCTTTGCCAGCTGTGTGGCATCAGGGGGGTTTTGGACAGAAACAATCCATCCTTGGCTGCTGTGGGCTGGGAGCAGATGGGAGCCCTGCTGCAGTGAGGGATGCAAACAGGGCACGTGGGGCTGCAGGAGGAAAAGCTCTTGGATGCATCCAGGAGTGACCCAAGGACTGGAACAACGGGAGTGCACTGCTGGCAGCAGGGAGGAAGTGGTGCTGAGAGACAAGAGGAGACACAGGGAGTGAACCCTGTGTCCTCCCCAGCCATAAACCAGCAGCTCAGGTGTTTCTGTTGTGTTTTTCCCTGATTTGTGTGCCTGTGTTCCCGGGCAGGTGCAGCCTCTGTTCCCGCCCCCGACGCCGCGTCCCTTCCCACAGAAAAGGCCGGGGCTGTCCACGCCGGAGACACCAAACCTCCCCAAGCTCCAGAGGCTGGAGTTGCTCCTTCAGCAGCAGCCAACCCTTTCCAGGCCACAGATGTGGGGTTTTCTCCTGCACCTGAAGCCAGCCCTCCCAAAGGCATCAATGACGTGTCCGCCCCGGGGACAGAGCTCGGCTTTGCCCCGGCAGCAGATGCTGGATCCCACCACGGGGTGGATTTGGGGTTTGCTCCAGCAGCAGATATGGAATCCCACCATGCCATGGATTTGGGGTTTGCTCCAGCAGGAGATATGGAATCCCAGCAGACCATAGATTTAGGGTTTGCTCCAGCAGCAGATATGGAATCCCACCAGACCATGGATTTGGGGTTTGCTCCAGCAGCAGATATGGAATCCCACCATGCCATGGATTTGGGGTTTGCTCCAGCAGCAGATATGGAATCCCACCATGCCACGGGTTTGGGGTTTGCCCCAGCAGCAGATATGGAATCCCACCATGCCATGGATTTGGGGTTCGCCCCAGCAGCAGATACAGAACCTCACCACACATTGGATTTGGGATTTGCTCCAGCAGTGGATGACAAAGCTCAGCACATTATGGGCTCTGGGTTTGGCCCAGCAGCAGATGCAGAGTTTGCCCCAGCACCAGAAGTCAACCATCACCATGCTCTGGATTCTGAGTTTGCTCCTGCGGCTCCAGCCAAGCCTCTGCCTGCTGTGGATCCTGGGAATGTGTCAGTGGAAGCTCAGCCTGTCCCTGCAGCTGCCCCCAGGATTGCTGTGTCTGAGGAGCTGCTGTCGTCCGAGGCTGCCCTTCAGCAAGACAAGTCCCCTGCAGGTGAGTGTGCCCAAATCCCAGAATCCCACTCACGGATAATTCAGGTTGTAAAAGGCCTCTGAGGTCATGGAGCCCAGCGTTGATTGGCTTTGGGTGAAGCACCTTGAGGAGAGCTCAGCTCTGCTCTCAGGACACATAGGAAATGCTTCACGGGGATTCTTCACTTACAGAACATAAAACTGGAGTTTTTTCATGATTTTTAAATTTTCATTGGGCATTCTTAGCAGTGCTGAGTGGTTTAAGGACAGCCATGGAGATGTGTTGGCTCATCCTGCTGGTGCTTGGCTTTGTGTCACCACCACCCTCAGCTCCCACTGGAACCTCCCAAATTCTGTAGGACACAGTGTTTGCCAACAGAGGTTCTTGAAAACAATTCCTGAAGAGACTAAAAGGCTTAGTTGATGATTTTGGGACCTTTCTTTTGGGGGGCTGTAGGTGTTGGAGTGCTGGGAAGGGCGTTTGGTTTTCCATGTGGAGGTTTGCTGTGCCGTGTGGATTTCTCCAGGGACTCCATCCCTCTGGAGAGAAAACTGCCCTCCAAAATTATATCCATTTTATATTTATATTACTAAAATGCAGCAAATAGTCCTGGGCAGAGGCAGGGTGGGTTGGCTGTGGATGGGGTTGGAGTGAGATTTTTTTCTTCTAATACTGTTCAGGTTAATGATGGGGATAAATTTCAAGAAAGAAGTTTTAACCAAAAAAAAACCCCACTAGAATGTAGTGACTGAGAGGCTCAGGTGGGTGAATGAAAGAGGAAGTGCAAGACAATACAGGAAGGTAGAAAAATCCTAAAAATCACGTTTCGAAAATGAGGAAACCCTTTAGTTCCTTGCGGAAGATCAAAACTGGTGAGGGAGTGATTTTTATCTTATTTCATCTGACCTAAATTTAAAACCAGGAATTTTTGCTCTTTACATTGCATTTGCAGAAGCAACAGCAAAGGTGGAAGCAGAATCCAAAGTCCCAGAAGTTTGTGTGGATCACTCAGAGAAGATGAAGGACAGGAAACCTCCCCCCAGCCCCCCGGACGAGCACCTTCCTGGGAAAACCAACCACCACCTGGAGCCAGCAGGTGGGAGATGCAGCCCTGAGCAGAGCTGGGCTCGTCCTGCCCCACACAGGCACTGCCCTGCTGCCCTCAGCAGAGGAGAGGCACCAAATTGGAATCCCAAGCAGGTTTTTAGTGTGTGCTGACACGGGGCTGTCATTCACAGAACTTGTCCTTTTCTTCCTCATGCACAGTTGTTGTACCAATGTCTGTCATCATTTTCCTTTCTATTTAAAATTTAAATAAAATTAATTACAGAGAGAGCTGCTCTCCCATGTAATTATGCCTTACAAATTAAAACTGGGTATAATTATGCAGAGTGAGGAATGTTTTGGTGTCTGTGTGAATGTATTGTAAGGTATAGATGAATACAAGATGATCAGCATTAGCCAGGGACTCCAGGCTGATAATGGAGTTCATTCTGGGTTTGAATTCCCAGTGGGAAGCTGGGATAATCTGAATTGGGTTGATTATAAAGAGGGAAAAAACCCAAACAAACCCTCACCCTGTGCTTAAGTCCTGAAACAGCCCCTGCTTCGTGTTCTACCCCACCTTGGCATGTGCAAAACATAACAGAGCTGCTGAAATGGGATTGTGAGGAGATGACACAGCCATGTCTCATAAACTGCATTCCTGTTAAACACAAAATTAAGCCCTTTCCAAGGGCTGGGGTTTGCTTGCAGCCTGCCTGTACTCCTGAGACCTGAAGCTTTCTGTTCCTGTGTTTCATGTTCCAGCTGAAGCAAAAGGAGCACTAGAAAATAAAGACCTTCCAGAAAAATCTGCTTCTGCTGAGGATGGTGAGACACAAAAGGAGGAGGCTGAGCACAACCACGTCCCATGTGTGGAACCTCAGGAAGGGAAAACCCCGCAGGAGCCCACAGGTAGGACATAAATCATTATACAAAATTCCATTTCCTCGTGGAAATCTCCTCTGGGAACTCTTGACCTTCTGCTCCTGGCTGTGGGGCCACCTGGGCAAGCAGAAATGTCTTTGTGTGGCTCTCAGAGTTCCTGGTGCTGGGCTCAGCCTTCCCCTCGGATCCCTGCCCTCTCCAAGGCTCCTTTCTCTCCATATTCAAACTAAAAGCCCAAATCCGTGTGCTCTGAGTGCTTTATCCCTGGGACTGGCTCACAGCTGTGCTGGAGGATTGCAGAGCTCCTCCTCTCTCTGCCATCAGCACTGCCTTTTATTTTGGTATTAAAAAGGACCATTAATTCTTATGAGGATATTCCCAGTGAGGCTCTCCTTCCCAGTCGAGCTGTGTCATTGCCAAAGGAAGATGTGATTTCCTCCTGCTCCACTGACCCAGCCTCCAGAGGAGCTGGTGCTGCTCACACTTGGTGTGGAGGAGGATTTGTGGGCCAGGGCTAAGTGACAAATGGCTGCTCCTCTCCTCAAACTCAGCTGAGGGATCCCCAGGGACACAGCAGGTGACCTTGGGACAGAGGTTCTGCCTCCCACTGCTTCCACCCTGGGTGCTGGGGAAACTTGGCTCTCCTGCCCCCATCTCTCTTCCCATCTTCCCACTAAACTTCTGTTTTCCCACTCTGGAAGGATGCCAGCTAGAGATATAAAAAGGCTCTCTCTGATCTTGTCTTGCTGAGACAAAATGGATCCTTAATGCATTTTTAAAAAGCAATGGCATGTCCTTACAAGAACTGGTGCTTTTTGGTGGGGTAAGAGCCTGTGTCAGACTTGTGTTTCTGTAGCACTGATGTGTGCATTTGGGGTAGATTACACAGGTGTTGGGGTAAATACCTACCCCAGCCCTCCTGGGGTGTCTCTGGTGTGGCGCCAGTGCTGGGAAATGCTGCACATCTAACCATGGCCTGTTTGAGAGGGCTGCTATCACATACAGATATATTTATTATTTCTTTTATCAAGCAAATAGTGGCCTTGATGTTTGAGCAGGCTTCCTGTATTCCAGGTCTTCCCACTGCACAAGTCAGGCAAGCTCCCAAATCCAGGGACCGCGGGTTTGGCAGAGCAAAACCTGCCCCAGTGCCTCTCACAGATGTGCCAGAGGAGCATCCTGTAGGTCTCCCACAGCAGAAGAGTCCTGAGCCCAAAGCAGATCCCTGTTCCACAGTGGAGCTTGGCTGTGGTGCTGGAACATCCCCTCGCTTTAGGGTTCCACACAGAAAGGCCACCAGTGTCCCCACGGAGCCTGTGGAGAGCTGCAGAGATCCCCCCCGGGAGAACTGGGATTTGGAAGGTGCCATTGTGAAGAAAAAGAAAAAGAAACCAAAACAAAGGAGAAACCAGCTGCCGAGAGGGCTGGAGTTCTGGGATGAGAAGGGAACAGCCTCCAGAGCTGCCAGGAACGCTCCCTTTGGGCTGGAGTGGCAGAGCCCCGACCTGTGCCCCGCAACGCCCGCAGCTCGCGGGGAGCAGCCGCTGGCCCCAGGAGGCAGAGCTCTGGATGTGCCAACGGATGCTAAAGTAACAACGGGGAGTCATATCCTGGATGAGCAAAATGCCTTCCCTTTGCCAGCCCCAGGACAGCAGGCCCCAAAATCCGGTGTGTTGGATGCCAAACGCAGGGAGGAAGTGAAGGCAGAGGGAATGAGAGATGGCAGCTGGATGCTGGAATCTAAGGGCAAAACCAAAGAGGTTCCCTCGCAGCAGCTGGGGGAATCTGCTACAGCAAAGGGACCCACCAAGCCCACGGAGAGAGATTTTCCCAATAAAAATGAGAAGAGGGAGGATAAGGAGTCAAAAGGTGCTGACCTGACGGTCAATCTGAGCAAAACAGAAACTCCCTTAGAGACCAAACCTTTGGAATTGCCCCTTTCCCATAAAAATAAGGAGCCTAAAACCCCATCTCCAGGGTGGGAATCAGCCAGTGACTCTGTCCATCAGCCTTCCCTGGAAGCAGCAGCCAAGAAAAACTGGGAAAAGAGCAAAGGGCTTGAAAAGGAATCCCCCAAACAGCCTCACCTGGAGGCTGCAGCCATGGAGGACAAGCTCCCTGTGGAGCCAAAGGCAGCTGGAGAAACTAAAACAGGGTCAGAGGGAGGACTGAAGACCCCAACAGATGCTCCTGGAGCTCCTGTTGCAGCCTTAGTTCCACCAAAACCTGGGGAGGTTCCAGCTGTGCAGGACAGAAGGGCCGAGGCTGTTCCCGATGCTCCCAAACATCCCAGCCCTGGCGAGGCAGGGGGCACGGGGATGGCAGCAGATTGCCCAGATCCAAACAAAGGGAAAGGATTCACTGCTTCAGAGCAGCAGGCTGGAAAAGATCCCAGCTTTACACCCGGGATGGACAGGCCTAAAAAAAAGCGCAGTGAAGGGAAAGGCAAAAGAATTAAAAGCTTCTCGGAGCAGATGATGCTCTCAGAGGATGGAGGCAGATTCACTGATGGAGGGAGGACGGATGAGGCTGGAAAAGAAGCAGCTTATCTCGAAAATGGCCGGGGTGTTGCTGCCAGAGGACACCCATCAGCCAGCACTGCACAGGCCTGGCCTGCAGACAAGCCCAAAAAAAGAGGCAGCGATGGAAGGAGCAAAAAAGGGGAAAGAAGCTTTTTCCAGCAGCCTTTCCTTGAGAATAAGATGGATGCAGGGAGTTTTCCTGAGGTAGTTGATAAGGCGAAGGAGGGCAGTGATAAGGGCAGAGAGGAGGGCTGTGGACCTGCTGGGGGCTTGCAGGAAAATGCAGCTAAAACGCAAAGGCCAGTTGAGCTGGGAATGGAGAAACCGAAAGAAAATGTTGGGAAAGGTGAAATAGCTGACTTGGGAGCTTTAGACCAAGCTTTGCTGCTGGAGAAGAGCAGAGAGGAAGCCAAAAATCCTGCTCTGGCTGCCACCATCAGCCCAACAAAACAGGTGGAGCTGGCTGGGAAGGGCAGAGAGGCCGGAGGTGCTGCCGGCGAATCCGCCGGGCTCAGCTCGGATGTGACAGCGCTGGCAGAGAAACCCAGGAAGAGGAGCAGTGATGGGAGAAGGAAACAGCCTGAGAAAAGTCCCTCCGGGCAGGCAGCTGTCCTGGGTGCTGGGGGGGAAAGCAGCCAGGAGCAGGTGGCTGGAAGCAGGAAGGAAATGAGCTTGGATGAGGAGAAGGGGTCTGGTTTGCAAAGAGAGAGTCTGGCAGAGGAGCTGGGGAAGCCCGAAATCCAGAGTGGCACTGGAAGCTTCTCTGAGCAGCCAAATCTTTCAGGCCATAAAACAGAGACTTCCGAGCCAGAAATAGGCAGTGCTAAAGAAACTTGGCCCATGAGTAAAGGGAAGGAAGCAGATAAATGCCAACCTCCCCCAGAGCACAGGGCAGGGATGCACAGTCCCACCAGGGAACTGGGGGTGGACAAGCCCAAGAGTAAAAGCAGAGATGGGAAGGGCAAAAAGGCTGAGCACAGTCCTGAGCTGGGGCCAGGTGATATCCCTGCAGTGGGACAAGTTCAACAAATGCAGTCTGAGAAGGACAAAGAGAATTGCAGGACTCCAGCAGCACTGCTGGGTCACCTGCCTGATCCTGCCAAGGCACAGGCTCCTGCTGTGCCTCTGGAGCCAGGGAAATCACAGAGGGGTGGTGAAGAGAAGCACAGAAAGGGAGAGCCTGACCCACAGCAGCTTTTTCTGCTGGAGCATAAAGCAGGAGCAGGGGTGTTCCCTCCTCCTGGCCTGGAGATTGGGGACAAACCTGAGGCAGGAGGTGCCAGTCCTTGCAGCAGGAATAAAAGTCCTATTCCAGAGCACCCAGCAGTGTCAGATCCCAGCCTGGCCCCAGTCACTGAGAGATCTAAAAAGAGGGGTTATGATGGAAGCAGTAAAAAGGCTAAAAATGCCTCCAGGCATTCTGTTCCTCTAGAGGCGAAACCAGACAGGAGCGAAGCACAGCCTCCCGTGGGATCTGGGCTGGAATGTGGGCTGGAAGACACAGATTTTGTAGATGAAAACAGAAATATTAAAAACTTTCCCATTGGCCCTCAAAGGCTTTGGAATAATAAAGGAAGTGACTTCAAATCCGTGGCTCAGACCACAGCAGGTGGCCCTGGTGACGTGGGTGATACTCCCTGCAGCCTCCCAAAGCAGAGGGATGGTGGTGCAGGGACTGAGGGCCTTCCACCACCTCCTCCTCCTCTGGAAGCAGTGGTAGAGAAAAGCAGCAAAGAGCCTGGACCTGGTGCTAAGAAGGAGATGCAGACCCAGAAATCTCATGAGCAGCCCATCAATCTGGGACACAAAGAACCTGGCAAAGAGGTCTCACAGAAAGATGGAAGAAGCAGAGAGGCTGCTTCCCAGGATGGTCAGTCCAAGGACAAAAGTCACCTTTCCCCCGTGGCAAAGGTGGATGATAAAGAAATAAAACCCACCGATAAAAAGCACAACACGGCCAAGGCTCCCCCAGAGCTTCCTCACGAGGTGCCAGATCCAAAACACAGAGCAGCCTCTGGAGCTGCTGAAGGGACGGGGGGACCAGAGGCCGCCGTGTCCTGTGCACAGAAGGGCACAGGGGGCATTTCCCCAGCCCCTGCAGCCGTGTCCCAGGCAGTGCCAGGAGCTGGCATGGACAGGGAAGCTGGAGAGGCTGAGCTGGGCGGGGGCACGAGGAGCAAGCAGAGCTCACCCCAAGAGGGGGGCACTGAGCCTGAGGCTGCTGGGTCACATGGCACAGCTGCCCAAACTACCCAAAAACGGCCCAAAGAGAACAAAAAAGATCCCTCTCAGCCTGCAGAGGAGGGCCCTGCTTGTGCTGGCCAGGCTCTCCTGAAGGATGCTCCTCAAGGTGGGGAGGCTCTCCTGAGGGACACTCCGGTGTCAAAGTCTGAGGCAGATAAACCTCAAGGCACAGCCAAAGAAAAGGATTCTCAAGCCAAAACCAAAGAAAAGGATTCTCAAGACACAAATAAAGAAGGAGAAACTCAAGAAACAACTAAAGAAAAGGGAACTCAAGAAATAACTAAAGAAAAGGAATCTCAAGACACAGCCAAAGAAAAGGAATCCCAAGACACCAGTAAAGGAGAGGAATCTCAGGACACAACTAAAGAAAAGGAGTCCCAAGAAATAACTAAAGAAAAGGAGTCCCAAGACACAGCCAAAGAAAAGGAATCCCAAGCCCCAAGTAAAGAAACAGAAGAGGAATGTGAACAGAAAGCTGTGAAAGAGGCAAAGAAAGACAGAGTGAAGGCAGCAGAGCAGCTCAAGGGCTACATGAGACCCACCAAGGCCCGAGGGGTGCCAGCCCTGGTGGCCAGGCCTGCCCCGGCCAGAGCCGTCCCCCGGCAGCCGAGAGCGGCCGCAGCGCCGCGGCCCCGGCCGGACAGAGGTGTGTGAGTGTGCCCAGGGAGCCCAGCAGCAAAGCCGGGCTGCTGAGCGTCCCTGCCTTGGCATGAGCCCGAGTGGTCATCCCAGCGTGGCATGAGGGGTGTGTGCTGCTCGGACGGGGCTGCTGGGGCTGCTTGCCTGGCTCACAGTGCTAATTGCCAAAGCTGGGAGCGCTGGCAGCTCGCTCCGAGTTCCAGAGCTCTGCACGGGCTTTTAACCCATCCAGATTGAGTTGTACAAATATTGTGGAGTATTGGAGTGACTTTTGGGTGTGAAGCTGCATTGGCTTCTTGTCACCTGAGCCTTGCCCTGTGCTGTGACAGTGGTCCCCGTGACCCTGCTCAGGGATGGAGGATTCCAGCGGCAGGGAATGTTCTGGGGCACTGTTGTTTGCAGGGTTTGGGTTCATCCCACCTCACACCAACTGCATCCCCTTTTCCTCCTGCAGTTGGTTTGGCTTAAGTCTCCACAAAACGTGTTTCCTTCTGGAATCAAAACCTTTTCCAAAGCAGCTCTAACAAAACAATGGTGGGACTGATGTAAATGTTGAGACTTTATTCCTCTGTGGAGACTTTGGATGGGCTGGTCAGCATCCAGGGCTGGGCACCGTGGCTGTCCTCCAGGGAACGAGGTCCCTGTGCTCATAGGAAATGAGCTGGAATTCATCCCATAGAACTGAATCAAGTTCTTAGAAATTTTGAAATGTGGCTAGAGATGAAATTACAAATATTCTTGTACTTGTGCTCATTCTAAAGCTCCCTCAGAAAGAGCTGACATCTCTGTGAACCCCACTCTGCCGAGATGGGCCAGGAAGTTTATCCCTGCCCTCAGGTGCTCTCCATTTTTGCCTTGTCATCAGGCATGAAAGTTTGTTCCTGTTCTGCGGAGTTTCTTGCTGCCAGTTTGCATGATGCAGCCACTAACTCACCAGACCCCGAGCTCCAGAGTGCCTTAACATGCTGCTCAGGTTTTTGAGAGGTTTTGTAATTTTAATGAGTGTTGCATAACCTGAAGTAGTTCTATTTTAGTGGAAGTGGTGTTCTCTGCATGAACTTGTGCCTGCAGAAGTGATGCTCTTTGGTGCATGATGCAACAGAACAAAGGGAAAGCTGAAGGCAGCATCTTTTACAAAACCAACATTTCTTCAAAGCCTTTCCATTGTCTGCCAGGAGTTTTTGAAAGAAAAGCTCCTCCTGAATATCTTGCACAGGTAACCGTGCACGGATTGGAGGAGTCCTGGCTCAGAGTAGCACTGCAGCCTGTGAGTAAGTTGGCACATACGTCACACCTGGAAGTTGTCCTGACGTGAGTTTTCTCAGGGCTTTGATAACATTCCATTGCTTCCATCCTTTCAACACTGTGGTAGATTCAACAGTTGGTTTGTTGGGGTTTTTAAGAGGAGCTCAGCAGGACCAGCTCTGATCCCCCCAAGCGTGCTGGGCACTGCCCAGGCTCCCCAGGGAATGGGCACAGCTCCAACCCTGCCAGAGCTCCAGGAGCATTTGGACAGTGCTCTCAGGCACAGGGTGGGGTTGTTGGGGTGTCTGTGCAGGGCCAGGGCTTGGATCCTCGTGGGTCCCTCCCAGCTCAGGAGCTTCCATGGTTCCATGACTGAACTTGTTTTGGAACTGTTGGTGCCGTGTTCCCACAGCAGTTTAAGGTGCTTTGCCATCCCAGAATCCCAGGATCATTAAGGTTGGAGTCCTGTGCCCAATCCCCACCTTGTCCCCAGAGCACTGAGTGCCCGGCTAGGCCTTCCTGGGACACCTCCAGGGCTGGGGACTCCAAACCTCCCTGGGCAGCCCCTTCCCAGACATCCAGATCCGTGACCAAGGCTTTTATATCCCTTTCCATCCGTGCCTGGCCCTTCATGGAACAGCTGTTCCACGAGCTGCAAACACCCACAAAGCCTGGCTGAATCTCTCAGTTGGCACAAGTGGTGTGGAAGTGCCTGGGGCGGATCGGAGGCCAGAGCAGGGAATTCGCGCATCAGTCGCACCCAGCTGAGCTCAGGGATCGGTGAAGGGAAAGGTGCTGAGATCCCTGGCTGTGGTGAATGTGCTTGTTTACTGACAGGGAATGAGGGAATTGTTCAGCTTGGAGAAGTCCAGCCATTAACCCCAGCACTGCCAAGGCACCACTGAACCACGTTCCCCAGTGCCACATCCACACAATCTTCGACCATTGCCAGGGCTGCTGATTGCAGCACGTCCCTGGGCAGAGCCGCAGGGATCCAGGAGATCACTGTAGAAGTCCAGACGTCACATGGACTGTGTGTCCCCTCCATGTGCCTCTTTGTGCTCCTGTTATGTCACAGTTGGATGCTCAGGGGTTTTGGATTTTTAGCTGTTGCTACACCTTGGCCAGCAGCTCACCCGTGACTGTCAGGCAGGACTGGGAGGCTCATACCCCACACCCGATATCCAACAGGATCCTGGAATGGCTTGGGTTGGGAGGGACCTTAAGGATCATCCAGTGCCACCCCTGCCATGGCAGGGACACCTCCCACTGTCCCAGGCTGCTCCCAGCCCCAATGTCCAGCCTGGCCTTGGACACTGCCAGGGATCCAGGGGCAGCCACAGCTGCTCTGGGCACCCTGTGCCAGGGCCTGCCCACCCTCCCAGCCAGCAATTCCCAATTCCCAATCTCCCATCCATCCCTGCCCTCTGGCACTGGGAAGCCATTCCCTGTGTCCTGTCCCTTCCAGACCTTGTCCCCAGTCCCTTTCCATCTTTCTTGTTTCCTTCCCCTGGTGGGCAGGCAGTGATTTACTCCCAGATTAAGGCATTTTGGAGGATCTCCTGCTAAAGTTCAGTGATGAAATCTCTTTAGCCAGGCTCCCATGTCCTACACTGTGTGTTCCAGGATAACAGGATGCTTCCCTAAAAACATCAGCTCCTGTCTGTGCTGCTAAAATAGGTCCCAGCGTTGTGATACAGCTCCCTTGGGAGTCATGGCAACTGCGATGCTGCAGATTCCTCTCTCTGACGGAAGTTGGACCCATCTCCTGTAAATTGGGCCTTGCACACTTCCGTAATTTTATTTTTTTCTATTTTTGACTGTGCAGCTTAAGGAACGTTGGCTATAAGGCTGATCATGCAATTTCAATTTCATCCCTTATCCCTCCTTCGGGTTTATTTCAGCTTCTCATTGTTGTTGTTGCCGTTGGAAGAACTGCCCCAGCATCTCCTGGAAAATTATTTTATACCTTTTAATGTCAGGAGGCAGCTGAGCTGATAACAGAAACAGAAAGGCATTATCAGCCTTTACAGTGTGACTGAACCTTTGTGTTGCCTCTTGCGTGAATTAAAACTCAAACTGGGAATTAGAGATGACAAGCAGGGTCCTAAATTCTGTACTTCCAAGGGGGTGCCTTGGCTGGGTGCTGGGGAATGGGTGAGGGGGGAAATGATGGAAGGTTTTTACTCAGCCAGGGTTGGGCTGCTGGATTCCAACGTGCTGCCGGCGTCCCCCTTCCCTCTGCTCCTTAGGCTCTGTTTCAAAGGGACACTCGTAAAAGATATTTTTGTCTTCAATCTGTCCTTGAAGAATAGTCAATTTAAGAAAAAGAAATTAATTTGTTTCAGTGTTTGGGGGCTGTATCCTCTTATGGAATTTGATTTGCATAAGCTGTTCAGCCCAGGGCCAGCTCAGATCCCTGACGCTGCGGGCAGGGAGCTCATTGCACAACCACCCTGTGGTGCAGACAGTCTGCTCCTGAATTATGCCCCACATGGGGGGCTGGGGGGCCTGCTGGAGTGGTCATCTCATGCCTGGATCCCTCTTTCCTTCCCATCCATCCCCATCCCTGTGGCTGCCTCCTGTCCCCAGCCTGTGCCAGGCTGTCGTGCTGCCCATTGCCACAGTCACCCTGTGGGATGCAGGGCAGATTTCTCAACAGTCTGTGTGCCACCCAAATACATTTAAAAGCAAGAAATGCCCATCCCTGTTTAATGACAGGATTTGCTTTGCTTTTACAGCCACAATGAAGCTCTTGCTGTAAATATTCTCTTTTCCTGCCTGGTTTCCATTATTCTAAGTGGGTCTAGCATTTGCACAGTAACCTTTCATTCATATCATGTTTGTAGTTCTCCTGTGGGACCCCAAACTGTAATTGGGTTTGTCTGACAAGAGTTCATCAGCTGATTAACGTTGTGTTAATCAGGGCAGAGGCTGAAGGATGTGCAAGTGCAGCCAGTCATCCTGAGATCATCAGCACAGATGCAGTCGTGGTGGAGGAACTCATAATAACAGAGGGGCTCTAATAATGCTTTTGAAATGCTCAGTGTCATCATATTGCAGCTTGCTCATTAATTAAAGACCTGTTAATTATCCCAGTGGGGTGTGTGAGGGAACTGAACCCCACACGGTGTCACCAGCCAGTTCCTGCCAGTGTTACATGGATTTGTGAGGAGACCTTGGCCATGAGCTGCCTTCCCTGCCCCTGGCCCTGGTGTGAGTTTGGTTCAGCTTGAACAGAAGGTTTTGTGGAGGTGTTGGTTCTGTCCCTGGCTAAGAGCTGAGCTGAGCTTACAGGGTGTTTTTGCAGAGGTGCAGCTCTGCAGTGCTGGGTGCTCAGGGGCCTCTGATCCAGCAGGATCACAGAATCCCTGAGTGGTTTGGGTTGGAAGGGAACTGAATGCTCATCCAGTGCCACCCCTGCCATGGGCAGGGACACCTCCCACTGTCCCAGGCTGCTCCCATCCCCAATGTCCAGCCTGGCCTTGGGCACTGCCAGGGATCCAGGGGCAGCCACAGCTGCTCTGGGCACCCTGTGCCAGGGCCTGCCCACCCTCCCAGCCAGGAATTCCTTCCCAACATCCCATCTAAGTCCCCCCTCCTTGTCCTCTCCCATCCCATAGCTCGTGTATTTTTTCAAGGATTACCCAAACCAGCTGTATCCCAGTGCAGATGCCCCTGTTTTTCCCCAGCTGGTTTCCCACCCCGTTCCACCAGCTCCTGGTTTCTCTCCAGCTGGATGCTGCCGTGCCCATCCCCTCTCCCCCTTGGAGCTGGCACCCGCCATCCTTGGCCACGGCTTCCTGAGGTTGATTTCCTTCCTTTATTTTATATATCCTTGACACTCAGATTTTCAAGAAAAGCTGGGAGTGAAACAAATCCACTTCTGGCTGCAGATTCTGCCAGGCTGAGACTGCTGACCACATTTCCGTAGTGGTGCTGTTTAACTTGCAGGGGAAATCTGAATTCCAAGCCTCTTTTCTTGGCTGATGTTGCCAGTCTGTGGCTTGTGCATCATTCAGTGAACTTTGTGTTGCCTCTTCTCGGTTTCCACTATCAAATACCTCCACAATAAGCAAATACTGAGTTGGAAACACTCTGTGTTTGATGTTTGGTTTTGGCTGATCTCTGATTTTTGATGTAAATTCTAAAGCAGTATTTGATCTGTAAACGACCCGTCCTATAAAACATGAGGCTGTGTTTAAGGTTTGTACAACTCCACACCTTTGCCATGTTAAGCTGATGGTCAGAGTCCTAAATATTGCAGTTTTATCCTTTGGCCTGGCTTCTTGCAGCCTGTGGGAAGAAGTGAAGCGTGAGTTGAGCAGGGGTGTCAGGCTGGTTCCACAGGCTGAGCAGCACAGCCCGTGTGTGTGTGTGTGTGTGTGTGAGCACACGGGGCAGGGGCTGTGTAAATCAGTTTCCTGGACACACAGAGCGTGTCCTCGTGGCTCTGGTTGCTCTGATTGCTGTTCTTGGTAATAACTCTTAATTAGAGACCACACCAACGACACTGGCATGGAGGAGCTCATCATCCTGGAAAGTGATGTTGCCTTAGAAACCAGTGCAAGAGGCTGCATAGAAATGATTGTGTTAGATTAAAGCAAAAAAAACCCAGAGCATTAACAGGGATAAGTAATAGCTTCGGGAGTGAAGCAAAAATAGAAGCACTAGGCTGATTCATCTGCTGAGGCTGGGAGGCTGCAGATTGGGTACCAGAGCTGACGTGGGATGTAGTGATCTCCGCCCGCTCCGGGGACTGGCACAGCCCAGTTCCACCTGGAACAGCCCAGGGAGGGCACAGGCATCCCTTGGGGATGGCTGCCCTTGGAAAAGGATCAAAAAAGCATCCCAGTAGATCCTAATGGCTGCAGAGGTGGTTGGTGCTGGGACTGAGACCTGTGCTGGGTGTGCTCAGCATCCCGGACAGGCTCATTTCTGTCAGCTCTTCCTGCAAGGAAGGACTGGATGAAATGAGGATGAAAGGATGTGAACAGGCAAAATAGACCCTTCCTCCTTGTGACCAGGCTGCTCTCACCTCTGGGAGGGAATGGGGAGCTTCAGGCAGTGGGGGAAGCTCCACATCCAGAAGCTGGACCGGGGCCTGATTTACAGGATCTTGTAATGCTGTCGCTGCTCCTGCCTGACGTGAAAGGTGGTGGAGAGCCCAAAGGAGTGGGAAACCCCAGATTTGGTACCTGAAGAGTGTGAAATCTTCCTCCAAGTTGAACTGAGGGTGAAAGCAGTGGTTGGGGCTCCTTTGAGAGTGTTTGAGTCCCCCTTCCAACCCAGCTCCGCTCCAGTGAGACCCTCCCTTGTCTGAGTTACCTCTCAAAATCTGCCCAAGTCTGTATTCTGAACATCCTTCTACCCTTTCTGGCTCATTCATCTTTGTTGACCAGTTTGCCTTTTCTTCAGAGAATTTAAGGTTTATAAGAATGTAAAGGATCAACAGGGACCAAAGCTCTGGTGGGAGAGCTGCTGGCCATGGCTTGCGAGGGGCCATTGCTGGCCTTGCACAACCACCGTGGCACAGCTTCAGAGGCAGAATATTCATAAATGGAAATGAAAAGAAATGAACTGGGTAGAAGATAGAGGCCAGGGCACTGGAACTGGGAAGGGATCTGGGAGCAGCATGCTGTGGGCAGGAGGAAGCTGTTGGAAAGCTCTCAGTGTATGAACTCTGCATTACCTCCATTAATGTCCTGAGAGATTAAATGCTGGATGACTTTGGAGATTTTTCATAGCTAAGCATTCTCCTGCTTCTGAGTATCCCAGGTATTGACTGTGGTTCATTTCCTGCATTAGAAGATGTTATTTAATAAAGCAGCAGCGGGGGCTGTACACTGACATGGAGTCAGGAGTTTCTTTCCAGTGATGCAAATCCCTTCCATGATCCCGGGCTCTGAAGTACCAGCCCCGAAATCAAAGAGGGTTTTCTCTTCTGTTAGAAATGGTAAATGTTTGCTTTAAAAAAAAAAAATCAAATAAAAAGCTCCTAGGTGGTTTCAGAGAGCTTTACAGGGCTGTCCTCGCTCCGAGGGAAGTGCTTTAAGGGATCTCTGATGGATTGAGATTTCCTGTATAAAAATCTTGGTTTGGACTGAGTGAGCAATGGAGGAATAACAGTAATTACACAGGATTAGAGGAACTCAAGGCCTGCCAGATTGGGGAGCACAGTCAGTACTTTCAGAGTGAGCAAGTGCTTGCAAACATTAGTCCTACATCAGTGAGGAGGGAGAGCACGAGCCGTGAGCTGAGAGCCCGTTTCCCACAGCAAGACACCTCGGAATATTTTAGAGCAGTGAAAAATTGTTAAGGCTCTTTGAGAAGTGAAGGTTGTGGGTGGAACTATTCTGGTTAATTAGAGGCTGTCAGGAAAGATTCATATAACTTACAGTTCCTTAGTCATTGTTTTTAAATATAGCAGTGCCTTAAATCCCAAGCTTAAATACAAGCAGATAAATGTGTGGATTGTAGCATTTCTCACAGCAGGTTCAATTCAGGGGGCGTTGTGGAACTTGCAGGCTCTGGGTATAAAAATACATTTCTCTCAGTTCAGCTCGAGCAGGGGAGGCCTTTTCCATGAGCTCTGAGGACATTTTCTCCAGGGTGGAGTGTGTCACTATCTGGGATGGTTGGTGTGCTGCGACCCTGGTTCAGAGAGCAAAATCTGCCTCAGTCAAGGATTAAGCTGCACCAGACACTTAAGAATAAAAGCTGAATCTGCAGTTTGGTGCTAATGCAGCCTCTGAGAAACCTCCAGCCCAGTTTAACCAGGGAATTGGTGTCCAAATCAGGACTCCCAGTTGGAGAAGCTCTGTGGGGGTCCTGGAGCAGAGGTGACTGAGTAGGGCACGTCAGAGGTGGGTGAGGCTGGGTTGGGCTGGATCAACACAAAGTGTGCAGTGCTGGTGTGAATGAAGTGTGGCAGAAAAAACCCACCTGCAACCGGGAAAACAAGCAATGCAGTTCATATTTTTGGGAACTGGGGCACAGGTTTGGCTTGGCTGGGGAATTCTGTGGACCCCAAGAGGCAGCTGTTTCAAAGCATAGATATATGGGATAAAAATTAGCTAAAAATATTGTAAGATATGTTCATGTTCAAAAAAATATAATTAAAATGGATTTTGCAGTATTTGAGACTCCAGGACGTTTCCAAACATGTCCCATCCCGTCCTTTTCATCTTTGTCCTCTTGCTTACGGGAGCGATCCGGTTTGTGAATTGTGAAATCTTCATTACAGCAGGACTTGTGATCACTGTTGACTCCAGAAGAATATATTAAAATTCACAGAAAACAAAGCCCTTGTGCTGAAAGAGCTCATTCTGCAGTGTGCTTTCGGGGCTGGGCTGGGGGGGGCCGTGTTTTGGTTTTGTTTGCGGGGGGAATTGCTGACCTCGGTTCCTTCGTGTTCCTGGAATGGCTCATCAGCAGGAATTGATACTGATAAAAGCATCGATCACAGCCGAGCTTGGCAGAGCAAAAGGAGAGGGCGAAATCCCCCCAAATGTGTCGGGACCCCCCAAAGGCTGCTCACAGCAAAACCCTTCCCCTGAGCTGATTAAAACCCACGCCAGCCTCAGCCCAGGGCCCGGCGTTCGCGCTGCCCAAAGTGAATTCCTGAGGATTTTCCACAAAAGGATGCAACCTGCCGGTTTCTTTTGAACTAGTGGCTGGCTGCAGTAAGTGAAGGCGACGGCGCAGGGGGTGGGGAGGACGGGGTTTGTCACGAATACCGGGGGCACGCTGTGTCGTCACGGCAGCGAGCCCGGCGCGCCGAGCGCTGCAGCCGCCGAGGCAGCCGAGCCGCCGCGATGTCCCTCTCCAACCAGCAGCCAGCCCCGCTCTCCGAGTACAGCCCGCTGGGCAAGGGCAAGAGCCCCGAGAGCTTCCCGGCAGCCTTCCACCGCATGGAGTCCCCGAAAGACTTCGGCAAAACCGAATTCGAGTGGCAGAGGACCGAGGGGAAGCTTAATGAGATTGGCTTGAACGTGAACTCGGGGGGACCGATTAAGGACGGGCTCGTTAAGAACGCCGGTTTCACGGATGAGGACAAGCTCTGCTTCTTTGAGGGAAAACTAGACAAAGAGCTAAAAATAGCTCAGAAAGACAAAAGAGAAATTGAGGTGCCGGGCAAGAAATACCAGGCGGCTGCAGGTCACCTTGAGAGCTGGTCCTTGATTTCGGAAACCTTTCCTTCTGCAGAAGGGAACTTCGCGAACCCTAAAGCGACCGATTTTCGCGTGGGACAGGCAGCAGCCGAAAAACCCGGTCCTGGTCTGGGTAAAAATGAAGCCATCACCGACCACGAGAAAGCCGTGGGTAAAGCTGGGATGGAGACCAAATGCCAGCCAGAGCCAAAGCTGCCCCATCTATCCGTGTCGGAGAGCGATCCCAGCAAATATATGAAGGAGCAGGAAATCAGTGTCTGGAACCCCAATTTCCACCCTATCCTGCCGGACGATTCGGGGTCTAAAGAAGCGGCCGTGAAAAAAGATGGAGCCCCCGGCTATTGTGTCCTCGGGGTGGTTAATGACAACTACGGGCAGAGCGGGCTCTCTTCCCCCACTCCCGCACCCAAAGCAGCCCCTCCGACCACCACCGTGGAGCTGGCCCAGGATGAGTCCAAAAGCAGTGACCTGAGCGAGAGCCCCGAGATGGAGGAGGAGATGGAAGAGCAGCTGGGCTGTGAGGGCAGTTTGCTGGCCAGGGCTGCCCACCAGAGGAAGGCGATGAGGCGTGCGATGTCAGAGTGCTCTCACTTGTCGGTGCCCCTAACCCTTAACCTGGCCGATAAATACCCTGAGCCGGTGCTTAGAGAAGACGTCGCCACTGGGCTGCTCTCTCCTAATAGCAGCCTGACCCAGAGCCGCAGCCCCACGGCCGGCAAGCCGAGCGCCCCGATGAAGAGGTCACTGACGGTGGCCGAGGAGCAGGCGGCCGTGGCCGGCCCCGCAGCCCCGCCGAGCCCGGCCGTGCCCGGCGCGCAGCCCCCGGCCCCGCACGAGGAGCCGGCGGCCAAGAAGCGGGAGGAGTGGAACGGCAGCAACTCGCTCAAGAAAGAGCTGGGCAGCCCGAGCGCGTTCCACAGCAAGCTGGAGCAGATCCCCGAGCTCGGCAGCCAGGACAAAGAGCGGCAGGAGGCGGCGGGCAAGAGGGACAAGAGGAACGGCACCGATGGAGCGGCGGGGCTCGGTGCTCCCAAAAGCAAAGGCGCCGAGCTGGAAGCCGGCAAAACGGCTCCTCTGGAAAGAAAAGAAATCGAGGTCAGCAGTGTGCAGAGCTCTCCGTCTCCCAAGCAAGGAGATTTACCACGTGATGGTATGTTACTAATTTTTACCTCCCTGGGCAGTGAGCGGACAGGAGCCGGGAAGTGCCGAGTGACTTCAGAGAGCCCGGAGGCGCAGGGCGGGCGGAGGGTGCACCTGGGAGACCGGCACCGGCCGTACTCGGCAGTCAGAACAAAGGACGGGCTTTTACACAGATAAAAATGGAGGGAAAATGGGAAAAATTAATTGCCTGGCTGGTTGCACAGCATCTGGTGCAGCGGCAGCTGTTAATGGCTTGTTGGGATGCTGCTCTTGAGCAGTGGATTTTCAAATCCGTGGCATCCACAGGGGTCCACACCGATCTCCCCCTGGGTACCCTCCTGCCACACCTCCCCCGAGCAGAGGTACCCCCTGATCACGAGCTGTATTGTGAGAGCAGGGTGATATCAAAGTTAAAACCTTTTAGCCCATGCCAGAAAAATCTGCAGATTGTGCTTTTCCCGTAAGCTTCTGGCACCTTTTGCTGTTTCTGTTCGAGGGGCAGCACTAGAGTGATGGGTGGAATGATTTATGGAGTTAAGCTCTTCCCGGTGCTGAAATTCAAAGTGGAATTTCCCCGTCACTTTCTGGAAGCTCTTTCCCAAACCCCCCGTTTGAATGGAGCCGTTCCCATTCCAAGGGTCAATAGCAGCTTGTTGTATTCTGTGGGGTTTGTTGTTTCAATAGTGCTGTGGTGTATGAGGTCACTCTTCCCGGATTTAAAATCTGTGAGAAGAGTAGTTAATCTTTGTTCTCCTGCCTGGAACAACATCTCTGTGTCCCCCTTGCCAGCCCCAGCCAGCAATAAACCTGCTTTTTTGCCCGGATTTTGGATGCGAGGACGGTGTTTGTGCTTTGTCTGTCACCCGCATTAACGAGAGGAGAGAAAATGTGTCAGGGGATAAAGACAAAAGATTTGCATGAGAATTTTTGCATCCTTTTGTAGCCAGCTGGTTTGTCAGACCCTCCGAGGACTGATGTAAAATGGGAACTGTCACGTTGTCGTGGGAGGTGGGGGTAAGACACAGGTGTGCAGGGGGGTGAGCTCCTTGGCTAGAGCCCCAAAACACTTGGGGTGAGCTGAGCCCTCTGAGCGGGGCAGGGCAGCCCGGAGGGGCTGTGCTCGCAGAGCCATGGATTTGTTCTCCTCCGGGTTTGTGGTGCGTGAGTGACACCCCATGGTCACTCGGGTGGCTCTCGCTGCCCGCGCCGGGCTCTGGTCATCGCCCTTCAGCCAGTGGTCACTCATCACTGCTGTGCCTAATTAGAGTTCTGCTTTCTCTAATTATTTCTCTAAGGTTCTTCAGTTTCCAGTCTCATGTTTGGGTAGCTGTGGAACAAGGTTTGGGCAGTACAAACTCGCCTCTGTGCTCTGCCAATGTGTCTCAGCTTTTCAGTGAACCACAGAATCCCAGGATGGGCTGGGTTGGAGGAACCTTAAAGCTCATCCCATTCCACCTCCTGCCATGGGCAGGGACACTTTCTCCTATCCCAGGTTGCTTCAAGCCCTGTCCAGCCTGGCCTGGGACATTCCCAGGGATCCAGGGGTGTTGAGGATGGGGAGATTCTTCCCTTTCCGTCCTCTCAGTGTTCCCTGGTTCCTCATGGTCGACTCGAGGGACAGATTTTGAGGAGCTCGGGCAGCCGTGACTGAAGTGGTGGCAGAGGTGGTGGCAGCACGTCAGGAGTGCAGCCCTGGCTCCTTGGAGCCTGAGCAGAGCTGTCAGCTCCTGGCAGGCAGGTGGGGGCCACCGGCTCCCCTGTGGTGGTCACAGGGAGGTCCTGGCTGGAGCCAGGGTTGGACAGGACACCTGGGGGTGTTCCCTTGGGCTCAGGTCAGACCCTCTTGTTCCGTGTTCACCTGCGCTCGATTTTGTACCTAAACATTAGAGGGTCATCAGTCGTCATGGGAACTGAAACATGGCAGGAGTAAAGAGCTGTTGGCAGCAGATGTGGAACAGAAAAAACCCAAAATGACTGTATTTGTGCACACCTTTCATGTCAGGGCGTTCTCGGGGTGGTGGGGTTTGCCATCACCTTTCCTGTCACAGATTTTTGGGGGTTTGCTGACATCTTTCATAGCCATAGGGGTTTCGTGGTGGTATGGGGCTGATGACACTGTTCTTGTCCCAGGTTTTTTGGGGTTTGATGACACCTTTCATGTCACAGAGTTTCAGGGGATTGCTGACACTTTCCATGTCCCATTTTTTTTGGGTGGTGGGATTTGCCGACGCCTGCCCTGACACCGAGATTTAACTACAACAAGACAAATCAGCAACAAGGTTCATGTTTTGGGTAACTGGGAAGCCCAGTTTGGCTTGGCTGGTGAATTCTGTCCAGCTCAAGGGGCAGTTGTTTGAAAGCACAGCTCTGTGGAATCTTTAAATCAGACAAACATTTAAAACCTCATCTGAAGTGGATTGACATGTTTTCCCCAGAGGGGCTGAGCATCAGTGATGGAAAGGTCACTGAGATGGGACTGCTCCGAGTGTTCTGGCTGGGTTATGTTTTGCAGATGGTTTATTCACATTGCCAAGGGTTTTTTAGCATTTGGTTTAAAATTGTGGTCACAATCTTTATTTTAAAAGCTTGTTTGTCATCCTTTTAACCACGGGTCTGGGTGAGCTGATAGAGAGACAACTGAGCTGGCAGAGCTCTCACAGGCATGAATATCATAGAATTTTAACTTATTTTCTACTCTTTGTAATTTTTACTCTTTTAATCTCTGGATTTATCCTCTCCTGCAGTAAATGCAACTAAATGTTTTCTATATGTGCAGTTCAGAGGATTTTCAGAATGCAAGAGAAACCAGACAGGAATTCCTCAGATGTCTCTGAAAAGCTTTCAAACTTTCTGTGCTGAGGATTTTTCCCTCTCCCCTGTTAACCAGCAGAGAGGTGGTTATAGTAAAAATGTCTCCCCCAGGCAGGCAATGCTGGCTGGAAGGTGGAGCTGATGCTGAATCCATCCTTTGCCTTTCATTCACGGCCCAGTCCCCTATCCTGAGATCCTTGTCAGCCTCCTCTGCCTCATCCTGGCACTCACCTTGCAGGTCTCCATCCAGTCACGAGGCAAAGTGGCCAATGGATCCATTTTATCTGACAGAAGGAGGTTTTTCCTGCTTTTTGTTAATCCCTCTCTTTTTCTGCCTGTTCTGTCTGTTCACCCTGACCTCGGCGCACACATCTGGGGTAACAAATTTTGCCACTTGCACCTTTTTTCATCCTAAAAATACTTTAAACAATTGTGCAGCCTGATTCCAATCATTTGTATGGTATTTCCACCTAAAGCAGACTTCCTTGGTTCTGCCCACCCAGGGCTGTGGGATTTTTTGCTAAATATCTGCTCCTCTTGCGTTCTTTTAAGGCGACATAGAATTGTACATAAACCCTTTCTTCCTTGCAGACAGGTGGGTGTTGGTGTGATCACAGAATCCCAGGATGGTTTGACTGGAAGGGACCTTAAAGCCCATCTGGTGATGGCACATTTAGTTTAATTTTAGTTTTATTTCCTTTAACAACCGCCCCGAAGGCGCTCCCGGTCAAGCCCCTCGCGTGCCCACGGTGGGTATTTTAAGGCAGGAGATCCTGGCTGCAGATTAGTCCTGATCAGAGCTGAGCCCCAGGACCTGCCCAGCTCCCTCAGGAATCCGATCTCCCTGAACAAGTGGCTGTGTTGTTGTTCCCAGCACCAAGGACAGGTTTGACCCCGTTCACGGTTGAGTGTTGTGTGATTTGCTGGCATTTGTGTGTGCCCAGTGTCACCTCCAGAGGTGTCACTGCCATAAGTGATGTCCTTCACCACTGCTGCCTTCACCTTCCTCCTTCTCTCGCTTCCTTGGCATCTCCCTGGAACGTTCTCTGCTCTGAAGCACCAGGAATTCCAGGCTGGGTCTGTCACACCCAACTCCAGCTCAGTGTTTGCATCAGGAAACCATCCTGGGTTTCCAACTCAGATTTCTTCATAATCCGTAAGCAAAGTCCAGCATAACTTCCAGCTCTCCTGAAGGATTTTTTTTTCCAGTAGAACGCTGTGGTTTAGATGAGAACAGAATGCAAGACAACAGTGAGGGTGTGAGAGCCCCAGCCTCAGGCTTGCACTGATTAAAGTTGGTGATGGGGTTGGGAATGTCAGCCCAGCTCCCTGTAAGGAACCAGCACTGCAGTGCTGGTGCTGGGGGCTCACAGGTCCTCACCACAGGAAGCTGTGTTTGTAGTAGGGAAGAAAAGACTGAAATGATTGCAGCTGCTCTGTGCCTGGTTGGAATTGGGGGAGACTGAGCAACCTGACCTGAGAGTCGTTGGCTCATTAGTGACACCTTTGTGCTTAAGTGTTCCAAGGCAGGATTGTCTGTATTTTGCATTTTGAACAGTGTGGAACAGCAGTTTTATGCCTTCAGACACTGAAAACCTGGAAAGGGACTTTGGACAAAGGCCTGGAGGGACAGGACACAGGGAATGGCTTCCCAGTGCCAGAGGGCAGGGATGGATGGCAGATTGGGAATTCCTGGCTGTGAGGGTGGGCAGGCCCTGGCACAGGGTGCCCAGAGCAGCTGTGGCTGCCCCTGGATCCCTGGCAGTGCCCAAGGCCAGGCTGGACATTGGGGCTTGGAGCAGCCTGGGACAGTGGGAGGTGTCCCTGCCATGGCAGGGGTGGCACTGGAGCTTTAAGGCCCCTCCCAACCCAAACCAGCCTTGGAATCTCTGAATCCATTAAATACCCTGGGTGTCCCCTGGCCCAAGCACTGCCCAAGCTCGAGTGGCCACCTGGAGATTCTCTGAGGTTTCACCAACATTCAGCTTTAGGGCCAGGCTGAAACAGGAATTTGGGCCCTGTTTGTTCCCTGCCCCTCACTGGATATCCTGCCCAAGGAGCTCCAGTTCAGTTGTGGTTTTGCTGGTGGGATCACTTTGATCACACAGGGGAGGTGGTACTCGGAGCAGCTGCTTAGTTCCAGTTCATGCCCTGTTGGATAGACGTGGGAAGTGCTTTAGGTTGTTCTAGAAGAACAAGTTGATTTAGGATTTCCCTTGCTGGGGTAAAAATAGAGTCTTAACAATCCTGGAGCCTTAGGTTTACAAATGCAGGCAAAGAGGACATCTGGTTTCTTCTCAGTTCTTGATAATGAGGGAAAATGTACACGATGATTGAGTTGCATTTGGTGCCAAATAAAATGCTGAGCCCTCTGTATTTGGGTCAAGCAGGAGATGTTGATTTAGCCTTTTCTGGAGAGGAGGAAGCAGCTCAGGGTTGTATTTCTGCCCAAGTGAAGATTTGTTGTATTTGTAAATACTTTTTTATAAGAGCCTTACACAAAAAGGCTTTGTTTGGGGGTGGGTTTGGGGATGCAGCCACTCCTTCGGGGTGCTGATGGATGAGGAAGGAGCTGGTGCCTCTCCATGGTTTTGGGCAGGTTTTGTTCCAGGGGTTGTTTACGTTTGAGAGGGACAGTCAAGGCAAGGCTGGTCATTGCCTTATTGCTTAATCTATTTTCTTAATGGATTTTCAGCTGATGACTCTAATCCCGATGAGAATTATGGAGCTGTTTCATTGAATGATGTTTTAGTTCAGCTTAGCCTGCTAAATATCCCTCGCTGGGGATCTGGGGATGATGCCTGGCCTGGTTCACGTTGGGATGCAGCTGCAGCTCCCTGTGGAGCCAAGGCTGGGGGCAAGGCAGGTGACACAGGGAGCTGTCACACAGAGCCAGCGCCTCTTCCAGAGGGACAGCTGGGAGGGGACAGCATTTAGGTGGTACAGGCTCAGGGATCCGTGGAAATGCTCGTTTTTTAGAGGGAGAAAGGAATGATAAAGTCATGGAATATCCTGAGCTGGGAGGGACCCACAGGATCATTGATCCAACCCCTGGCCCTGCACAGACACCCCAACAACCCCACCCTGTGCACCCCTGGCAGCGCTGTCCAAACACTCCTGGAGCTCTGGCAGCCTTGGGAATGTGCCCATTCCCTGGGGAGCCTGGGCAGTGCCCAGCACCCTCTGGATGGGACACAAAGTGCAGCACTCCCAAAAAGCAGTGCAGGGTTACAGATCCTTCCTTTGCCCACCACGGTGCCAGAAAACAGGAACACTTCCCAAGATCCGTTCTGCCAGGGTCTTCCTTTTGATATGGAGGATGGATTTTTGGGAATGCTTGCTCTTGCCTAAGCTGCTGGTTGGTGTTTGAGGCTTTACTTCTGAGTCCTGTGGTTTATAAAAGAACAGTGCAGTAACACAGTTTAACTTTGAAAAGATTCTGCTGGGTACACTTCTGTAAGTGCTTTTTCCTCATTTTACTTCTTCAGGGAACACAGACAGCAAAGCTTTTCAGATTTCGTGCCTGTTTGGGTTTTTCACACACAGTTGCAGCTTTTGTGAGAGCTGTTACACAAAACTGAAGGGCTCTGGGAGGCCACAGGTTTGTGTTTGCTCCCTCCTGGGTTCAGCTCAGCATCACCTCACACGAGCTGGGACTCCGGTGCACTGGATTTGTAGGGTGTAGGTGGCATAAGGATGCTTTTGTCTGGCTTTCCTCCAGCAAGTGGAGTTGTAGGAATTAGGAAAGAGAGAGAACAAAAATAGAAAGAACTGTCAATGTATAAATCCTTATGTTTGAAAGAGGGAAAGGTCAGGTTAAGATATGTGGAAAAAAGTCCTGGCTGTGAGGGTGGGCAGGCCCTGGCACGGGGTACCCCTGGATCCCTGACGGTGCCCAAGGCCAGGCTGGACACTGGGGCTTGGAGCAGCCTGGGGCACTGGGAGGTGTCCCTGCCCATGGCAGGAGGCTGATGATCCTTGAGGTCTCTCCATCCCAAACCATTCTGGGATTCCATGACTCCGTGATTCCATGTGCTTGGCTTTGAGTACAGTGTGTCAATCCACACCTCATCCTCCAAAGGCTCTCTAGAATGAGAGGTGTGATAAATAAAACATCGTAGTGGAGGAGCTCGTACAGGCAGTGGCCAAATGAGACTCCTTAGCCTGGAAGAAGGAACATGCAGAGGGAGGTGGTTGTGGTTGCTGTCTGAAAAGTCATCAGTGACAGGGGAGTTGTGAACAAGAGGAGACAGTTCTGTTTTTCCAGGATAAGAATATGGGTCAGCAAACGAAAATAGCAGCAGCAGCTGAAAGCAAACCATGCTGGGTGACTTGTGAGAGATTGCAGCAAAGCTGTAAAACAGCTTCTGCCAGGAATTTGGGAGCTGTGAGATTTTAGCTTTTTTTTACCAGGATGGTAATCAGATATTGGAGGAGAAGCCCCCAGATGTGGAATCTCCATCTCTGGCGATGCTCAGAATAAGATTGAATATACCCTGAGCAGTCTGGTGCAATTGGAGGGGGGGATTGGGGTAAATGACCTCCCCTCATTGCTTCCACCCTGCATTGTCCTGTTACTCCAGTGGGAAATGACTGCGTGTGCTGGAGAGCTGTTGGACAGGCAGGTGGTTTCCAGACTGGAATTCACAAGATGGGCAGAGAGATGTTTTTTTTGAGGAGTGGGTGGAACGGGTTTTTTCTCCTTCTGGTTAAGAATTCTATTTATAGTTGCCCATAATCAGGATTTGGCTTCAGGAGAGCAGTGGAGGAGTGGTGGGCATGGTGGGCACCCCCTCTCTGCAGCTGCGACAGGAGTCACTTAGGCTGGACTGGTTTAACCCCGGCCCAAAGCCTCGTGGAGGCAGAGGGGGCTGTTCCAGGGCCGTTGTCCCTCCCAGGTGTGAGTCTGTGCATGGAGACTTCAGAGTCTCTTTCGGCTCCCTCCTGCCTGTGACTGCTCAGTGTTCCTGTGTCACCTGAGGGATGTCCCTGCAGCTGGGCTGCTGAGGTCACAGGGGTCCAGAATGGCTTGGATTGGAGGATCATTCAATTCCAGCCCTCTGCCATGGGCAGGGACACCTCCCACTGTCCCAGGCTGCTCCCAGCCCCAATGTCCAGCCTGGCCTTGGGCACTGCCAGGGATCCAGGGGCAGCCCCAGCTGCTCTGGGCACCCTGTGCCAGGGCCTGCCCACCCTCCCAGGGAACAATTCCTTCCCAATATCCCATCCAGCCCTGCCCTCTGGCAGGGGGAAGCCATGCCCACTTCTTCCCCAGAAGGGCTGTCCAGCCCTGGCACAGCTGCCCAGGGCAGGGATGGAGGCCCCATTGCTGGAGGGATTTAAAAGCCATTGTGGATGTGGCACTGGGGACATGGGGCAGGGGTGGCCTCAGCAGTGCTGGGGGATGGTTGGACTCCATGGTCTGAGAGGGCTTTCCCAACCTCAGCAGTCCCTGGACTGACTTGCAGGATGTGCTCAGAGGCTCCTGGGGATGTTGTTCTGCTGAGCTGTGTTAGAACTGTGCAGGAGCCTTTGGAGAGAGGCTCAGTGTCCAAGCAGGGAAGTTTTAAGGAAATAAGGCACAGACTGTTCAGTGTTGAGCCTTGGGGGCACTTTTGGCCTTCACACAGCTGGTAAAGGAGCTGTTCTACTCTCTGTTCTTTTTGGGGAAAAAAAAGACTCTTAAAGCCATTGCCTCACCCACTTGGACTGTGTTGTGTCAGGTTCCATCTCTTCTAAAGGTACCCTCAGCTGCTGGTAGGAGCCACCAGGAGAGTGGCAGCGAGTAGAGAAGTGAGAGTTGAAGGATAAAACACGCTGAGTCTCCTCAGGCCCCAGAGTTCCCGTTCCAGGTGGCTGCCAACACCCCAGGTCGGGCTGAGCGTCCCTGCAGGAGCCGTCCCCGCTCCGTGGCTGCCCCACGCGCTCCGTGTGCGTCACCGACCCAGGCTTGGCTCCGGGAGCCACAAATCCCTCATTAGTGGGGTTTGGTGGCTCACTCTGCTGGAACAAGGCAAACCTACGAGTTACATTTCCATCCTTTCTCAGATGTCCAGGGAGACTGTTGTTCCCTCTAGCACAGGAGCTGAATCTTGCTTTTCTGGGTGTAGTTCTGGCACGGATTATCTCGTTATCACTATTTATTCAGAAAAATCACCACTGCTGATTTATTCTGAGTCTTGTTCCCTCCCACTCCAGTTCCATCCAAACCCCACATGCTGTTGTTCGCTGGGTCCTTCATCCAGCCATGGCAAGTACCCGGTTTCTGGTGGCAAATTTATTTTAAAATTGGGCTTTTTAACTTGTTGGCTTCAGTGGGGCTTTGCCAAACATAGATTTGGTGCTTTGGGCTCTGTGGGTGGTCCTGGCTGAGTGTTCTACAGCTCAGGGTTGGGTTGGCCAAGCTCACACTGCACCGAGCGCTCCGGCACGGATGGATCCACGTGGGATAAATCCGGGGTGTGCCACCTACAGCTGGCATGGGCCTTGGGCTGCTCAGCTCCCTCCTCACAGGAGCCTGGGAGAGCTGGGTGTAGGCTGGGAATGTGGCCTGGGAAGTGTTTGGAGCTGGCCATGGAGTGCAGCCAGCGCGGGGCTCCAGCAGCAAGAGGGTCAGACACTGGCGTGGGGCTTTTCCAGGGAATGCTGCTGAGTTTGAGCCCATGGAGCGTCTCTGGAAGACTCTTGGTGCTGCTGTTACAGAAGACAAAAGACCACTTAGGAGTTTGCTCCTTCCTCACTGGTGCCTATAAAACCCCAAACAAAATCCTGGAGTTTGTGGGTTTGGGGGTTATTGTGGAGTCATTTGTTGTCACTGGTGCACTTAAATACAGAATTCCAGGCTGGTTTGGGTTGGGAGGGACCTTAAAGCCCATCCAGTGCCACCCCTGCCATGGGCAGGGACACCTCCCACTGTCCCAGGTGCTCCAAGCCCCAATGTCCAGCCTGGCCTTGGGCACTGCCAGGGATCCAGGGGCAGCCCCAGCTGCTCTGGGCACCCTGTGCCAGGGCCTCACCAGTGATAGGAATAATTTCTTGCAGTGTTGCTCTTGGAGAATGTTGAGACATCCTGAAAAGTGTGGTTTTCGCCATTAAAAAGGTGTTTAGTGAGTCAGGAATGGTGAGGAAAGGGGATGAGGATGGATGCACTGAGCAGCGCGCTGCCATCGCAGCGAGGAGCAGTGGAGAGAACATTCTGATGGCAGGGCTATGCCTTGGAGATATCAGTGGAAGATGCCAGATGGGAATGTCCTCCCCTGTGTCCTTGAAGCCCCTTTCCCTCGGGAGTGATTCCGTTCTGGTGCTGACTCAGCTGGGCCGGATGAGCCGCACGAGGAGCCGGAGGAGCAGCTCGGGGCACAGCAGCCCTGGACACAGCTCCAACAAAATGCCTTTGAAATATCTTTCAGGGGGTTGTTGCTGTGCTTGGGGGAGCAAGCAAACTGAAAAGTCTCTTAAATAATTCTTGCAGCCTAATGAACAAATTTGATTAAGGTTTGGCAGCTTTTCCTAATATTCCTTGTAACTAGGAAATGGTCCCAGTTCTCCGCTCTCAGAACACCCTCGTAATTAAACCATGAATGAGAGCAAATGTCCTGAGGAGCACAGGACAAATGAATATTAAACCCCAAACCTATCCTTCTGTAATCCCTGGGGGATGGTACAGGGTTGTGTATCCTGGAATGTCAGAGGCTGTGAGAGGTGGAGCCTGAATTACGGCCCCTCGAGTAGGGAAGTTCTCTACCCAGCTCCCCTGGATGATGATGACAACAACATTATTATTATTATTATTATTATTATTATTATTATTATTATTATTATTACTAGTATTATTATTATTGTTGTTGTTGTTATTATTATTATTATTATTATTATTATTATATACATTCATTAAATTAATAAAATCCTGGAATGGTTTGGGTTGGAAGGGACCTTAAGGATCACCCAGTGCCACCCCTGCCATGGGCAGGGACACCTCCCACTGTCCCAGGCTGCTCCAAGCCCCAGTGTCCAGCCTGGCCTTGGGCACTGCCAGGGATCCAGGGGCAGCCACAGCTGCTCTGGGCACCCTGTGCCAGGGCCTGCCCACCCTCCCAGGGAACGATTCCTTCCCAATCTCCCATCCATCCCTGCCCTCTGGCAGTGGGAAGCCATTCCCTGTGTCCCGTCCTGGTTTTTATTCACCTTCTATTAAGCAACATGAAATACCATGACATTCATGTTGTCATTGGTTCAGAAACATGGAAGGTGTTAGAGTTCAAATCCTGAACCTTTGGAAGTTGAGGGATTTGAGGAGCATTCCCTGATTCAGGGAATTCATGCTGTGGATGCTGCAATCCCTCATCAGCCAGAGGTTTAATGTTGGTGCTGAATTAGCTGAAATAATTAATGACAGCAGCTTCCACCAGATGGGAAGTCACCTTGATGTCGGGGATATTTGAGACTGGTTGGATTCCAAATGAAGCCATTCCCAGGAGCGGAGGGAAGGGAATGGGCAGGAGGTTGTTATTCAGGAGTGGGACTGCTGACAAGAGCTGCTCCTGCTGGCATTGCTGTGGATGGAACGGGCAGGTGAAACAAGGGGGAAGATACAGGTTCATTGAGATGCAGGGGAGGAATCAGGTAGAGAGGAGCCAGTGCAGATCAGCTGCTACAAAAACAGGTTTTCCAGGTGAACAGGACCAATTCCTAAGAATTTTGCATTAAAACAGGTGTTCAACCTCTACATTTTGCTGTTTTTCTTCACAAGCCTCTTTTATGTGCCCAGGATGCTCAGCCCAGTGCTGCAAAACTGGAAAGCCAGATGGGTAGGAAGGGGTTAAGCCAGTGCAGGGAAACAAAGGCTGATCCTGAACTTATCCTGGAGTCAGAACATAAATAACAACACCCATTCTCTGGTGGGAGGGAGGCACGGGTTCATTTGATTTTCCTGGTTTGTACCAGGACTGAACCATCCTCTGAGACGCTCCTGTCAAGTCTGACAAGCAGGAAGACAGGGAAATAAATAGTGATTTCCAAAAGATGTGGAGAACAGGCTGTTTACTGCTGGAATTGTTACCCTGGCCTTGTCACGATCTGTTGTGTGGTTATGAAAAGCAGCGTCCAACACGGATAATGCTGGATCTGAATCCCCAGAGGACAGGGGAGATGCAGGAATTTGTGCTGGGCTGCTGGCACCAGATCCTGCTGAAATCCGAATGCCACAGGAATTGCAGCGGAAGGGAGCCCAGGGCCCTGCGGTTGTGCAGCTGCTCCGTGGGGAAGGAGGGGTTGGAAGTGATTTATAGGGATAAAAGCTGCTCCTGGCTTGTCCTATGGTGCTGAGCAGCACTGAGGGTGCTGTGGGATTTCAGGGATTTGGGGAGAAAATGTGGGAAAGCTGCTATTAAGTGAACATTTTGTTGGGTTGGAGGGCAGTGCTGGTGCTGCTGTGGCTGGACACTGCGTTGGACTCTGGGTTTCAAAGGATGCGAGGAGGTGGTGCTGCTCTCCTGCCTTTGGAGAGGAGCCTGTGTGTGTTCAGTGTCCCCACCCAGTGTCACAGCTCGGGTGGCAGTGACCAAAATGAACAATCACAGGGAGAACTGGCCCTTCCTGGAACTGAATCTGAGCTTTGTGCTGTGACACAGCTCCAGAGAGGGGTCGGTGTGATCCCACTGCCAGAACGGGATCTCCGTGTTCTGCCCTCATGGGAATCTTGGAATGGTTTGGATGGAAAGAGGCATTAAGGACCATCCTACCCCACCCCTGCCACGGGCAGGGACACCTCCCACTGTCCCAGGCTGCTCCCAGCCCCAATGTCCAGCCTGGCCTTGGGCACTGCCAGGGATCCAGGGGCAGCCACAGCTGCTCTGGGAATTCCAGCCCAGCCCCTCCCCACCCTCCCAGCCAGTAATTCCCAATTCCCAATCTCCCATCCGTCCCTGCCCTCTGGCACTGGGAAGCCATTCCCTGTGTCCTGTCCCTCCAGGCCTTGTCCCCAGTCCCTCTGCAGCTCTCCTGGAGCCCCTTTGGGCCCTGCCAGGGGCTCTGAGCTCTCCCTGTGTCCTTCCCTTCTCCAGGGGAACATTCCCAGCTGTCCCAGCCTGGCTCCAGAGCAGAGGGGCTCCAGCCCTGGAGCAGCTCCGGGGCCTCCTCTGGGCTCTCTGCAGCAGCTCCAGGTCCTGGTATTGTTGGCCCCCGGGCTGGGACCTGTGGCCTGTGTGACCTTTCCCATTGCCCCCTTTGGCTGCTGGGAATCCTCCCTGCTCACACAGGATTCCAGCTGGGGATGTGGGCAGAAGAAAGGCTGAGCAGGAACAGCTGTAACAATAGGGATAGTTGGGAAGAGAACCCCACTCCAAGATAAGTGTAAAACCTGGAAGAGGTCAGAACTTCACCATTAACATTCCAACAATTTATTTTAACTTGAAAGATGGGAAGATTTGCTATTTAAATTAAACCTTCATCTGCTGTCTGGCTTTTCCCACTGGGATAAAATGAGAAATTGGAATCTAACAGCATCTGGATGAACCTGTCCTGTTACAGGGAAAATCTTTCTTCCTGCAGGTATTCTGGGTTTAGGGAATTTCCCACTAATACCAACCTGTGCTGTCTCAGTTCTGTCTCCTGCTGCTGCTGTGTTGAATAACAGTAAACTAAAAACTAGATATTAAAAAAAAAAAGCTTAAACTCACAAATCTCCCTTCCTTCCCTCCAGCCAAACCAGAGGAGCCCAAAGCAGCCGAGGCCGTGACTGGGAACGACATCACAGCTCCTCCCAACAAGGAGCTCCCTCCCAGCCCGGAGAAGAAGACCAAGGTAGGAGCTGTTCCCTGTCTGCCATCTCTGCTTCCATGGGTTTTATTTGCCAGCTTTCCTGCTTCCCCAGCTGTGCCAGCCCAAATTCTGTTTTCTGAGCTGCCACTCATGAGCCCTTTCCCCAGAGCAAACCCATCCAGTTCCAGAGCTGTGGCCAGGGGGACTGGAAGCGCCCTTGAGAAAAGTGTGGAAACTTTATTTCACTGAATTCCCCGGTTGGTGTTGGTGGTGTAGCAGTAGTAAACGTGTAGTAAACGTGTAGCAAACGTGTAGTAACGCCCGTGCTCACCGGTACTCTGTGTTCACAGCACATTTCTGTGCACTGCACAGCCCTGCTCCGGCCTGGCTCCTCTGGCTTGGGAGCTTTGCTTTCAGGAGCTTCCAGCACGCAGCAGATTCCCCCCAAGTGTCCCCAGGAGGGCTGGGGGGGCCGGGGGCTCTCTCCCCTCGAGGCCCTGCCCGTGTGACCGCGGGAGCTGATCCGATGAGGATTTGGAGCTCGCAATCCCCGTGTGCCCGTAATTGGAAAGCCACGGCCTGTGGATTGCACGTAGCTCTGGATGCCAGGAGCACCCAGTGACTAATCCAGCTTTAGCAGCCATTCCTTCTGCTGCTTTCGACGCTGCTGGAATAAATCCCGTTGGTTTGGAATTGAATGGTAGAACCCCCCCGGCCCCAGAGGCTGCTGCATTTCGGTCTTTGTTACGCTCAGAAAACAGAAAGATTATTATTATTATTATTATTATTATTATTATTATTATTATTATTATTATTATTAGTTTCCTTTAAAATATCACTTTTCTGTTGTTGCAGCTCAATGTTTTGGTTTACAATGCGCTATTTTTTGTTGTATTTCTTTGGTTTTATCCTGGATTTTGCTTTTTGGCCCACCCCTAAAGCCTGCTGCATCCACCTCCTCTCCAAAGCCGGCAGCAGCGAAAGCCAAGCCCTCGGCCACCACCAGCCCCAAGCGGCCGAGCTCGGCCACCCCGGGCACAAACAAAAAGCCCACGAGCCCAACTGCAGGTCCTGCTCCTGGCACCACTGCCAAACGCCCCGGCAGCAGCAGCAGCACCCGTCCCTCCACCTTAACTCCAAAAGAGACTAAACCAAAGGTAAGAACCGCCCGGCTCTGGGGGAGCGCCCAGGGCTCACGCACAGGGAGATTCCCAGCTCTCACCCACGAGGCAGAACGTCATTCCTCTGCTGGGGTGAGATCAGGAATGGGATGTGCTGGGAGCTGCAGGGCTCTTGGGAGCAGCTTCCATTAAACCAGGGATGGCATCGGGTCCCTGGCACTGAATTGTGTCACCACAGAGGAGAATAAACCTGAGTGTGTTGCTGAGATTGTCCTAATGAATCAGGGATCCCAGATTGGCTTGGGTTGGGAGGGACCTTAAAGCCCATCCCATCCCACCCCCTGCCATGGGCAGGGACACCTCCCACTGTCCCAGGCTGCTCCAAGCCCCAGTGTCCAGCCTGGCCTTGGGCACTGCCAGGGATCCAGGGGCAGCCCCAGCTGCTCTGGGCACCCTGTGCCAGGGCCTGCCCACCCTCCCAGGGAACAATTCCTTCTGTATACAGCTCCTAAATCCAGGCAAGAACATGGGAATCCTGATTGGAGACCTCTGATATTAATATTGAAGAAGAACAAATCCATGTGAATGCTCTGTATCTCCCACCAGTGGTCATTTTATGGTGTCTGGTCACTGCAGAACTGTACAGAGAGAACTGACAGCACTTAGAAAATGTTGGAGATTTGTAATTCCCCTAAAGAGAGTATTCATGGGCAGTGTTGCATGTTCCAGATGAGCAGGGAATCCCCATGTGTGAAGAACAGGAGGTGTCCCTTGAATGTTCCCTATGTTAACCTGTGATCTTACAGAGTAGAAGAATTCAACTTTAAAAGGGAATGTCAAAATCTATTTTACTGGTGGCTAAACAGCACCATTCCTGCTGTATTAAGCTCAAATTACTGTATTTGAGTGTCTTTTAGGACTAACTAAAAATAAGAGAAGGCAAATGAGAGCCCAGGTGTAAATCTGTGCTTTTCTCTGAGCTGGTGACTTTGGTTTGGCTCAAGTTTTTGGATCATTCTGAATCCCTTTTTGATAAAATCAGATTTGTCCCCATGCATTAACTCAGTATTTCCATACTTCAGAGATCAGGCAGTTGACAAGTAAGTGCCTTGCCAGGGACAGCAGGAAAGTGTTTTCCAAGTGAGGGATGAGCCACAGATACCCAATTCTCATGTCCCCAGTGTTGAAACAGATTCCAGCTTAGGGAGCATTCCTGCTCCTGGAGGATGGGAATGTCTCCCAGGAGCATTGCTGGGGGACTGATGGTTCCATTTTCTCCAGAAATCAAAACCTCCTTCCCAGCTGGAGAGGCCTCCACACATCAAAGCTGAGCCAGCCCTGGGTGGGACCTGCTCCTCCGCAGGGTCCGTGCTCCATGTCCTGCCCTCCACTCCATCGCTCGCTTCTGCACGTCTTCATTATATTTTAATTGCATTATATCCTTTCAGCAGTGCCAGGCTTAATTAAGTGTTTAAAAATTTCAGCAATTTCTGTTCATTTCAGCCTTTTTTGGCACTTCCCATTGACTTGGAGCACGGTGCTTTGCCGGTGACGTTCCGGCTGTTCTGACACTGCCTGCTCTGTTCCAGGTTGCGGATGCGAAGCCCACGGAGAAGAGAACCTCCCTCTCCAAGCCTCCAGCCTCCACCACTCCTAAAACTCCTTCCAGGAGCTCCTCTGCTACTCCCAGGACCACGGCACCATCGCCGGTGACGGCAGCGGCTGCTGCCAAAACCACGGCGGCGTCTCCTCCCAAGAGGCCGACGTGTGAGTGCTCCCTCCTTTTCCCCTGGGAATCTGTCCTTCAGCAGCAGCAAGGTCCTGTCTGAGCAGCACCAAGTGCTCCCCACAAGTCCCTGACAGGAGGGGGCAGCCGGGGGGGTCGGGCTCTGCTCCCAGGGAACAGGGACAGGAGGAGAAGGAACGGCCTCAGGCTGGGCCAGGGCAGGGTCAGGGTGGATATTGGGAGCATTCCTTCTCCAGAAGGGCTGTCCAGCCCTGGCACAGCTGCCCAGGGCAGGGGTGGAGTCCCCACCCCTGGAAGTGTTCAAAAGCCACTCCATGTCTGGATTCTGACAGTAGCTCAAAGGTTTTTCTCTCCAAGGCTTCCTCTTCCAAATTCCCTTCAGGGCCAACCTGGATCAACTCTGTGTGATCGAGGGTTAATTCAGTTACTGGACACACTTGATTTGAGAGTAGGGATTGTATTCCCTCTGCATTTTGCCATAGGAACAGATGAAACACTAAATAAAACTTGGGAAAGCAAATCTTTGGAAGAGGACTTGGAACACCTGAACTGGTGTGTGAAATCCAAAAAGGGTTGAGCAGAAGTGGAGGGTTTTTAGTAGAGCAGGAAGAATTTGGAGCTGAAATCACATCAGCTTCATCCAAAAACTGTGTCCCAGTCTTTAATACTCTTTAATACTGCTGCTGAAGAGGGAGCTTCCCATGAGTTCAACAGGAAACCTGAGCAGTGTTTTAGATAAACTAACACTGTTCTCACTCATTTTAATGGAGCTCAAGAGATTGAACATCAGATAAGATCATAGTTGAGTCTTCTCAAGTCTTTTCAAATGACTGGGCCTCAGTGGCAAAATTTGCCAATAAATGTGTAAAACAACACGGATTGGTTTGAATCCCAAAGCAGATTCATAGCCCCGCTTTCCCAAAGGAATTGTCATGTTTCAGCTGTGTTGGCATGTGCTAGGCTTGATGGACATCCCAGACTTTGTGCTCTGGGGGAAAATCTAATTCATCAAGTGTAGAGAAGGTGCTGCACATTCCAAGAGCTGTGTATCCTGTCTGATCCCATGGACATCCTGGTAAAATTCATTTTGTGTGGTCTTGGAGGCAAACTGGAGCCCTGCAATGTGGGATCTGTTCTAATGAGTTGGGTTCATTCCTCCTGCCCAAACCGAGCCACAAACAAAGGAGCGTTCGCCGCTGACATTTGAAAAGAGACGGAGTCAGCGATGCAGAGCTGCAGGGAGGCTGTTCCAGGAGGCAGGATGTGCAGAGGAAGAGGCTGTGGCACCGGGAACGTGGTGGGACTCTGCCAAGCGCAGGCAGAGCCTTGTGGGTGAGGGAGGATGAGGTCAGCTGGAGGGGCTCCATGGGGAGGCACAGCCGCCCTGTCTGGGTCTGCAAATGCACAGAGGAGGCAGGAATGGGAAGAGGAAGGGGGTCCTGTTCTGGGTGAGGGGGGAGCAGGGGTGGGACAGAGGGTGGGTGGTGCCCTGGGGCCTCAAGGGAACCACAACAAGCCCAATGCTCATGGTTTGGTTTGGTTTGGTTTGGTTTGGTTTGGTTTGGTTTGGTTTGGTTTGGTTTGGGTAAGACGTGGGTGGGCACACCTGGAGCTCTTGGAGTCACAGCTCTGATCAGCTCCTTCAGAGGAGGGGGCAGCCAGTGGGGCTCCCAGAACAGGGACAGGAGGAGAGGGAATGGCCTCAGGCTGGGCCAGGGGAGGCTCAGGGTGGATATTGGGAACATTCCGCCTGGAAAGGGTGGCCCAGGCACTGGAATGGGCTGCCCAGGGCAGTGGAGGAGTCCCCGTTCCTGGAGGGATGTGACACCCATGTGGATGTGGCACCTGGGGACGAGGTCAGTAGTGGGGGACAGTTGTACTGGATGGCCTTGCAGGACTTTTCCGACTACAGTGATTCCATGAATTTAGTTTCTCATTGCACAGTGTTGAGACAGAGAGTAAGTCTGGGGCTGAAGATGGTGTCTGTGGCTGAAGATCCTCCTTCAGGACAGCTGCTGGTGCTTTTCTCGTGTCAGGCACTCGGTGCCTTGAGCTGCCATCAAGTTTCAGTCATTGTCTCACATGAAATGTGTGTGTAAAGGCTGGGTTTGACATTCTATAGTTCCACTTTTTCAGGTATTGAATGTCAGTCATTTCTCTCTTTCTAAAGGAGAGCCACAGATTATGCAGGGATTGATATTTTTATTTTTAATTTTTTTTTTCATTAGTTTTTGCTCCCCTCCCTGTGGAAATGACTTTAATATTTGTACAAGACCACGCTCAGCCCCTCAGATCAGGCACAGATCAAAGTCTGTCAGTACAGACCATCGTCCCAGGGGCTTTATCTGGGTTTTCACCATCTCATGTTAACACAGACAGAAGTGTTCAGCATTTGGCTCCCCACTGACACCAGCAGAAATAACATCTCTCTGTATATTAATGTAACATAAGATTCCTTTGCCTTTACATAAACCTAAGTCTGTTCTGTCCATGCAGTTTCCCCAATTAAAGTTGTGGTCTCGAGGAATTAAATTAGGTTGGCTTGCCAGCCCCTTGTTTGAAGTGTTTGCTATTAATTATGTATCTGTCCTTTAGGCCTTATTAAATTATCCAAATGAGTTTCACCTCATTAGCTGGAATCTTATCTGGGGTGTTTAATTGAATGCTTTTAGCAAAGTCAGGGTGGAATGATCCAGACTAACTTGGCCTGTAGTTATCTGCCTCTTCCCCTTGGTCCTTTTGGTATTGATATTCCATAAAGGACCCTGACAGCTGCTGGAGTTTATCTAAAAATCTGAGACTAAATGGAAATTAAATATTAAAATCAAGGCTTTTCATAATTTCTAACTTGGGTCTTTTCCATTTATTATTTCTTTTCAATGTTGCCTTCCTTTGGCTGTTGAAATGAAGCAGACTTTACCCAAACTTGCTCACCACTGAGAGTAAAATCCCTCCAATTTCATGAGCAAAGAGCTCCTTAAAATAAAGTTGTGTCTGTTTTTCAGTCCGTGGTTTTTGCCTTGGTCAATTTGGTGTTTGGTTTTCTCCTGCTTGGAGAAGTGTGGCTGCATCCCTGGTTTAGCACGTCCTCTGTGCAGTGTAATCAGGTCATGATCGTTGGGCTTTGCCCAAAGGCAGCTCAGTTTAGGGATTGATTTTTGGGTTTATACAATTAAAATAGGGGCCGAAATATGTGCAGTAACTCCTGTGCAAGAAAATTGGCACAGGGTAGGACTGGTCTGGCAATGAGAGCAAGGTTGGGCAAGGACAAACGTGGGGTTGCTTTTGGTGCTTTTTAAAGAAAGGAAATGTTTTGGGGTGTTTTTTTGCTTGGTTGGGGTTTTTTTAAGAACTGAAGGTGGGGCAGGATTAAAACCCTCCCAGCGAGTGCTGTCAGATTCAGGAAGTGAATTTGAGAAGAAACGAAACGCAGCCCATCCCCAGGTGTGTGGTGTCACCGAATGAGGATCCTGTGACGTGAATTGGTGCTTTGGCTGCAAAATACGAGGGGCTTTTGCTGCCAGCAGGAGCACCCCAGCCAGGTGCTCACCCAGAGCAGTTAATCCTTGGGCTGATTCCAGGCCTGGACTCCTGCGGGGATCCTCCCCTGACGTTCTGACCTCTGTGTTTGTGTTGGCAGCGATCAAGACGGACGCGAAGCCGGCCGATGCCAAGAAAACCTCGGCAAAGTCTCCCTCAGGTAACTGCTCACTTCCCATCTCACTGTGGAAATCCTTTGTGGGAAAACCCTGCAGGACCATCGAGCCCACCCAGCCCCCAGCACTGCCAAGGCCACCCCTGACCATGTTCCCCACATGCACAGGGCTGTTAAATCCCTCCAGCAATGGGAACTCCACCCCTGCCCTGGGCAGCTGTGCCAGGGCTGGACAGCCCTTCTGGGGAAGGAATGCTCCCAATGTCCACCCTGAGCCTCCCCTGGCCCAGCCTGAGGCTGTTTCCTCAGTCAGAGTCAAATCCCCTTTTTCTGGGGCTGGGGTTGTTAAGGGGGTCCCTGTACATCTCTGGGAACGGGGGTGTCCCAGGCCAGGCTGGAGCACCCTGGGATGGCAGAAGATGTCCCTGCCCGTGCTCTCTGAGGTCCCAGCCCACGCTGGGATTGTGTGACTGAGGACATTTGTGTAGCAGGCTCTGACCCCTGTTCTCCCCCTTCCCTCCCACATTCCCTGCGATCCCGCAGCAGATTCCAGCCGCCCCAAGAGCGCTACTGGCAACGCCACCAAGAGCAGTGCCACCACTCCTTCCACCACGGCCTCCAGCGCTCCCAGCGTGCCCGGGGTGGCCTCCAGCCGGCCCAAGCCCAAAGCCGCCGCGCCCAAAGCCGCCACGGCCTCCACGGTGTCGGCGGACGCCAAGAAAGCCACGGCCAAGGCTGCCAGCAAAGCCAGCGGCGCCTCCAAACCGCCCCGCCCGGCCAGCAGCGCCTCCGCCCCCGACCTGAAGAACGTGCGCTCCAAGATCGGCTCCACGGACAACATCAAGCACCAGCCCGGGGGAGGGAAGGTGAGCTCCTCCGGCTGCGAGGATCCGCGCTCGGGAGCGGCTCTGCTGGGCTGGGTGGCTGTGTCCTCACTGCTCTCCTCGGGCACGCTCTGCAGAGCTCCTCGCTGGGGTCCTGCTTGCTGCACAAGGCGGGATCCACCCCAGAGCCAGCCCCTGTTCCCTGGGATACCTGCAGGAATTCAGAGCTCTGCTGCTGCTCTGCTGTCGTAGGGCCTGGCACAGAGACTCGGAGTGGAAGGCTCGGAACCTGTCTGTATTCCAAACCTTTGAGTAGGGGAGTTGAGTCTGCTGAGTGGCACAGAAGGTGGAATAGTGCACTAGGATGAGGGAAATCCAGCTTCAGGAGCAAGTTCCACAGCATCTTTCCCTGTCCAACTTGTCAGGCCCGAAGCTGACATGAAATGAGTCTTTTGGGATCACCTGTGGTGGCCACGAGGCAAGGATAGCGCTGAAAAACCATTAACAGAGATAAAACCTGGGGCTCTCACTGCCTCTTAATGCTCTTAAATGGCACTTCCACCATCAGTATCTGCCATGGAAAGGATAAAGGTGTTGGGATGCACCTGCAGCCTCTGCTGAGCTTTAAACAGTGTGGCTGTGCAGAACCACAGCACCGCGATCAGCTGTTGTATAACCCCGGCCTTGGGCTGGCCACGTGTGTTAGCAGCAGCCAGAGGGCTGTGATTCCCCCCCAGTGGGACACAGATCTTTCCACTTCTCTTTGCTGCAGCTCTGTGGTGCTGAATAACCCGGCCCAGAACTTTAATGTGCTGCCAAGGGAGCACATTCCATGCTGGGAGCCTTAATCTGCTCTCAGGCACATTAAAGTCAAGGGCACTCCTGGCTGGGTGTTGTGTGTCCCAGACAGCATCGATACAGCATGGATTTATCCTCAGAGTCAGCAGTCTCCTGGCTGTGCAGCAGCACAGCACAGCCCTCATTGTGTCAGCTTAAGGGACTTTAGTTTGCATTTAATTGCACTGTCCTGAATTTTTCTAAATATTTTCACAAAGTTATTAAATCCTAACAATTGCCTTGTTAAGCAATTTGTCCTTTTTGTAGTCTTATGTACACTGGGCTGTTTTTAGAGTCTGAGAATGTTGTAATCTTGGGGGGTTTTTGTTCACTGGTCTGTAGGTTAGTGAAATACAAGATTTATGCTGAGCCCCTCCTCAAAAATGCAGGTTCTGCTGCACTTGCCTGCATCTAAATTAGCCAAACAATGGATATTCTCAGGTAGATGCTGAATTTTTATGAAACCTGTAAATTTTCCTTCAATTTTCTGCTCAGGTGGACTGTCTGGGTGCACCTGCCTTTTGTTAGATAAAAACCAAACCAGGTGTTGAGCTCAAATCCTGAGTGCAGTGTTGTGTGGGTGGGAATCCGAGCTGGGAGCACGGGCTGTGTGTCCAGCAGAGCTCTCAGAGCCCCAGATCAGCACTGGCTGTCTCTGCCTCCCAGATCTGCACCACGTCCTCCGTGTGCAGGAGCTGGTCCTGCGCTGCTGTTGGGTTCCCCAGGGATTTGGCTGGATTTTTTTGGCAGGATCAGTGTCCTGGGGTCCCTTGGATCCCGAGGAAGGGCACCAGGAGCTTTTTGAGACATGGAGCACTGAATCCTTGCTCTGTGCCCTCAGGGTGCCCGCTCCACCTGGGGCTGTGCCCTCCCACCCTCAGTGTCACCATTCCTGGTCATGGGATTATCCTTGGCCTGGGAATTAGAGCATGCAAGGAGTTCTCCAGGTCCTCTGCTGCACCAGGTGTATCCGTGTTCCCGTGCTCCTGCCCACACTTCTGCTTTTGCTGGTTGAAATCATCCCTTTGTCTCCATCCAGGGGAAAATAGAGAAAAAGCCAGACTCAGCCGCCGCCGCGCCCAGGTCTGAACCCAGCGCGGGCACTAAAGTGGCTCCTAAAGCAGCCGCAGCAAAAGAGGGGGTCCCCAAACAGCCCAATGGGAAAGTGAGTTCCTTTCACACTTTTCTCTGGGGGAGATGAAGGAAAATGTTTCCGTTTTGAGTCACTGTCCCTCCTCTCCAGCTGTCCTGCTCTCTCCTGTCAGTGGCACTGTTCCTTGCACAGGCACTTCCCGTCCTCTCCTGTGCACCCTGAGATGTTCCCAGGGAAACTCCTCCAGGGAGCGACTTTCTCCACAGCTGCTGGAAAGGTTTCCAGAGCAGGGTCCTCCAGTTTCACTTGCAGGTTAATGCAGGCTTCACTTTGAGTCAGAGGTTTCCTTAAACCCAGTTCTTGACACAGAACCAGTTTGTAACGAGGCAGAGAGGTTGAGTTCAGAGCTGCTGCTTGTAAGACTGCAGAAATGAAGGAGTTCACATCTTTCCTGTAATATTCCCGACCTAGTTGTACCAAAACTCTGTAACTCCATGCATGAGGCCATCACCATTGGATGGGCTACTCCAAAGTACAGTGGATGGGGTGAGGGGGGAGTGCCACAGTGTAATTCTGATGTTATCGGGCGGGAATGGTCAGGAATGAACAGGATTTGTACCTCTAGGGAGTCAGTGAACCACCCCATGCTCCATGGCATGGGTATGTTCCCAGAGCTGCTGTTCCCTGAATCCAGCCCTTCTGACCTGGCTGAGGAGCTCTGGGAACCTGCCCAGGTGAGAGTGTTGGGTGGTCCCTGTTGTGCTCCAAGTTTATCACCTTTTGTAGAAATCAGGATCCAGCTTGGGCCTGTTGGTGCTGTGGTAAATAACTCCAGACTAAACCTGTGTTGTAACTAACCTTTGCAAGCACTGGTGTCTAACCCAGTTACTGCTGTGAGTAAAGCTCACCTCAGCTACTCCTGTTGTATTTAAAAATCACAGAATCATTGAGGCTGGAGAAGCTCTCTGAGATCATGGAGCCCAAGCACCCCCACCCCCAGCACTGCCAAGCCACCACCAACCACATTCTCATGCCCTCAAATCCAAGTCAGTGTAAAGGAGAAACAATTTCATTAACACAGGGCTCATCTGAGATCATTCAACTGAAGGTTTGACCGCCTTCAACAGAAAAATGTTTCTCAGACCCAGCTTTACTGCCCAGGGGTTTGGAGGGACATTATCCAGGGCTGGAGCCAGTCCAGGTGTGGGCAGGGAGCAGCTCACAGCGTGCTGGGAGTGGTGGCTCTGAGGGCTGGCTCTCCCTGCTCTGGGGAAGCTGTCACTGGAAACCTCCCAGGAGACTTCCTGGGGCATGGACAGTCCCATCCCATCCCTCTGGGCTGGCTCTCCCTGCTCCAGGAAGGTTTCCCACAGCCACGGGCAGCCCCAATGGCTCTGGGCTGGCTCTCCCTGCTCCAGGAAGGTTTCCCACAGCCACGGGCAGCCCCAATGGCTCTGGGCTGGCTCTCCCTGCTCCAGGAAGGTTTCCCACAGCCACGGGCAGCCCCATCCCACGCCGGGGCTCCGCAGGGTCCATGGGAGCGTTCTCCCCGCGGTGCTCCCAGCCTGGCACTAACACTGTCTGTGCAGCCTCCTGTCCTTCACTCTCTCTCACTCTCCTCCTCGGTGGCTTCCCCCCTGCACTGGGTCGAGTTCCACACAGTCCCTGTTGCTCCAGAGCCCCCTCCTGCCGTATGACAACTCTAACCAGTCCTCTTCCCTTGTGTTGTTTTCCATTCTGTAACGTTCCAGGTCCAGATAGTCTCCAAAAAAGCGAACTACAGCCATGTTCAGTCCAAGTGTGGTTCCAAGGACAATATTAAGCATGTCCCTGGAGGTGGGAATGTAAGTATGGGTCTGGGCAAGCTGTCTGTCTACTAACTCCTCTCGTGCCGTGTTGGGTGTGTCAGCCTCAGGAATGCTCTGCTGGAGGCAGAAGCTGAGGCAGAGCCCCAGGGCTCCTGGAGACAGCTCAGGCTGGAGGATTATTGCATTTCCCTCGGGCTGCCGGGCTGAATGCTGTGTTCGTTTCACAGTGCACAGCTGCAGGCGGGCTGTTCCTGCTCTCTGGGCTGGCCGTGGCCAAACTCGGGGTGGGGACGTGGCTGAGCCTGGGACTGAACTCGCCGGGAGCTCCTCCTCCCTCCCTGACCTGTGGAACTCGGATTTCCCAGAGCACGTGCATTAAGGCCTGGAAGTGCCTGTTACTCTCCCCTGGCTCTCCGGGCCAGCTGCAGCCACACTCATTTCACTTCTTGTTTCACAAAAAGGACTTTGGAGCAGGCCAAGACTCTGGGACTTAATCTTTGAGCTGAGATTAGTTTCTAAATGTAAAGGCTGCTGGTGTCTCTGGCAGCAGGGCTGAGCTCATTAAAATAGAAAGGTGATCTGGTGGTGTCTGCAGCTTGGTTTGGGGTGTTAGATGCTCAAAGTGTCTGCCAGGCAATCCAGCTTAACTGTCCAGATCCTACAGCTCGGGAGAGCATGAGCATGGTCTGGGGCCTCGGGGGCAGACCTGTGCTGCCCTGACCAACTTGGGCTGGGCTGTTGGCACAGGAGAGGCTCAGGAGTGCAAAGTTTGGGTGATTTCAGAGACCCTGAAGGACTTGAGCCCAAGGAAGTTTTTTCCATAGGTGTTTACATATCCTGTGTTCCCGAGGAGTGACATCCAGCTGTCACATCTGATGAGGTGCCCAGGGTGTCTGGCTGGAGCCTGGTCCAGTGACACAAACCCTGCTCAGGACCTGGCTGTGGAGCCAGCTGGGGGCCACTTTTCCTGGGACATGCATGTCCAACTGGCTGAACCTTTACATGACTGATTTTTCCACAAATCTTTGCAAGTGGCAACCAAATGTGTGTTCTGAACAAGTGGCTTCCTCCCGGGTGGTTGCCACAGTGGCCAGAGACAGATGCTGGGGTCACACCTGTGCCACTGAGCCCAGGCTGCCTCCCCCAGTCACTGGACACACACCCCTGCTGCCTGGGGATTTGGGGTTTGGGGTTTGTGGTTCTCCCTTGCTGTTTCCATCATGTAGACCATGTTCATGGGAGTGTTTCCCATGGAAGTGCTCGCACAGGAGAACTGGGAAGGCTGGTGTTGAGCCCTCAGGGTGTTTTTGAGCCCTGTTTCTGTTCCTGCTGGCTGCTGCACCTGGTTCTGTTCCCCAGCCTGGGCCAGGCTGTTCCAGAGTCAGTGGCAGAAGTGCCTTTGGCCACGCTGGTGACAGTTTCTGGAGCAGCTGGTGGCATTTCCCTGTCTGTGCCCTCCAAGGGGCTGCATTTTATAAACCACTTCAATTTTGCCACCTTCACCTTGTTCAGCCTTTCAGGAGCCTCACTGGTGCCTATCCTGTTTTTTCAGGCTACCAGAAATGGGATTGAAATGTGGGAGATCTTTTCTTGCCTAATGAACTGCGCCAGTGAAGCGTCCTTCTGCTCATGGATCACCATCCTGTCCTTCCCTCTTCACTGCCAGGCATTCCCAGCCAGGGACAGCTGTGTCCCTGCTTTCTTCTCCTCTCCCACACTCTCCTTTCACCACTGCAGTTTTGCTCCTTGCTCAACTACTTGAGCAGCTCTTTATTCTGCATTTTCAGAGCCCAAAGCTCATTTCCAGGTTCCAAATGCTCCCAGAGCAGCTCCAGGCAAGCATTCCCAGCCCTCCAGCACAGGCAGTGTGGATGTGAGTGCCCAGTCTGTCTTCCCAGTAAATCATTTTCTTTTATTCATTTTTATATCTTCTCGCTCCCTTTGGGGCACTGTGACTTTAGTGACCTCTTCCCAGATGTTTTCTTGCTCAAGTGGTTGTAATGATCACTTCTGATAGAATTCCCAGTGTTGAATTCCCTGGTGGGTCTGTCTGGAAGGTCTGTTCTGGTCTGTGCCTTCAGTTAAAGCTTTCAGGAATCCTGTGGACAAGACTTGTGGTTTAGAAACAATTTCTGATTGAGCTTTAGGGTTGCTCTGGTAGAAGTGATGGGCATGGAATGGTTTGGGTTGGGAAGGACCTTACAGATCATTGAGTGCCACCCCTGCCATGGGCAGGAAATCTTCCACTGTCCCAGGCTGCTCCAAGCCCTGTCCCGCCTGGCCTGGGACACTCCCAGGGATCCAGGGGCATTGTCCTGCTACTCCCCCAAGAGGCTCCAGGCTGGGTCTCTGTTCAGATGCCCATTTTGCCCTCTATACAAGGACATAATTTCTTCTCCATGCCCAGATTCCCCAGAAGCCGTGCCCAGAAGCAGAAGTTGTTCCTGCTCATGTTACACTCACCAGAAATACCTCGACACAGTTCAGTTTCCTGGGGAAAAGCTTTTGTTGTATTTTTGTTTAGTATTTCCCACTCTCAGAACCACTGAGGTTGGAGAAGATCTCCAAGACCATCAAGTCCAACCTTTGACCAAGTTTTCTGTTCAAAGAAAGCAGTACAGAGGTAGATTTTACAAAATGCAGGTGATGTCTGTGTTGTTGAAGGTCTGAAGGGGCTTTGGAGTGTCCATGTTTCTCTGTCCTGTGTCCTCTGGCCTGCTTAGATGGATTGGGAAGTGGTCGGAGACAGAAAAGCAAACAAGAGCTGAGGCTCACACTCCCCACCTGAGCCTCTGTCAAAGCTCCAGTTTGTTTCTGGCACCAGAGTCTGTGTTTGGCTCTCTCAGTGCAATCCCAAGGTGCAGACCCAGCCCCTGTTAGAAATCCTACAAACACACCCTTCCATGCAGGTGGGACAGTTGGGATCTCAGCTCAGGAGCCACAGCTGGTAACAAACAGCAGGATTTTGAAGTGCATTCTGTGAGATAAATTTAGTCTCATCCCAGCTCCAAGCAAGCAAGGACTGGTGATTAAAGCTTGACTCACAGCCCCTGAGACAACCAAATCAGGGTCTGTGGCTGACCTTTTGAGGCTGTCCCTGAGCTGGGGCCGTGGGGCCATGGCAGGAGGCTGAGCTGTGCTGTGCTGCTCCTCCTGGGCCTCCTCCTTGTGCACACGGAGCAGGAGGATCCACGCTTCCCAAGGAAGAGTTGTGGCAAATGATCCTGGGAACTCTCAGTAAACTCCTAGAGTGGCTGGTGGGTGGAGGAATTCTTGTCACATTCTAAAGGAAATCTGTGGATTTTCTCTGTGCACTGACCTGGAGCAGAACTTCTGAGCCTGCTGGTCCCAGCTGGTGGCTGCTCTCACCTCTGGCACTGGTCTTCAAGAGGGATGGATTCCTGGAGCAGTGCATTCCATCTGGGCACTGTGATCCCTCAGAGAATTCCAGACTGGTTTGAGTGGAGGGACCTTAAGGATCATCCAGTGCCACCCCTGCCATGGGCAGGGACACCTCCCACTGTCCCAGGCTGCTCCAAGCCCTGTCCCATCTGGCCTTGGGCACTGCCAGGGATCCAGGGGCAGCCACAGCTGCTCTGGGAAATTCATTCCAGTCCCTCCCCACCCTCCCAGCCAGCAATTCCCAATTCCCAATCTCCCATCCATCGCTGCCCTCTGGCAGTGGGAAGCCATTCCCCGTGTCCTGTCCCTCCATGCCTTGTCCCCAGTCCCTCTCCAGCTCTCCTGGAGCCCCTTTAGGCCCTGCAAGGGGCCCTGAGCTCTCCCTGTGTCCTTCTCCAGGCTGGACATGATGGTGGAGAGCAGAGGCTGGAGCTGTGGCATGGCCCTGGCCCTGCAGCAGGAGGTCTGTGAGGTGACCCCAGGCCATGGCCGTGTCCCCAGGCTGGGCAGGAGCCGTGGGTTGGCTTTTATTGTCCCTATTCCCAGTGCTTCTGTATCCCATGGCTGTGCCCTGAGCTCAGCCCCATTCCCGGTTCTGTCCCTCTGTGCTGCTCTCTGGTCTCAGCTCTGTCCCTCACTTTAACCCCCCCGGCTCTGAGCGACCCCGACACTGCTGGCGGCGTTGGCAGTGGCCAGGAATGCTCAGGAAGGATTCCTGGGAATCAGCAGCAGGAATAACGTGGGAGAGCAGGGGCACTCACGAAGCACAACGTGGTGCTTTGGCCTCCAGAGTCTGGAGAGGTTTCTCTGTGCTCAGCTGCTGCTTTTTGTCTCTCCAGGTGCAGATCCAGAACAAGAAAGTCGACCTTTCCAAAGTGTCCTCCAAGTGTGGATCTAAAGCAAACATCAAGCATAAGCCAGGTAGGAATTTCACCATTTCCTCATTTCTCTGTAAGTTTTGTCCCTTTAACACAGTCCTGGATTGTGACTGAAATAGTTTAAGGGGTTTGTTGCTTTCAGGGGGTGTCCTCAGTGCTTCTGGAAATCCCTAAAAATGCTTCTTCCACAATTCCTGGGGGTTTCATGAGCAGAGAGGGGGATTAGATGTGGGATGTCCTCTTGCCTGTGAAGATAATCTACAGCTTTGCCTCATTTCTGCTTTTCCTGCTCATTTGAGAAGGAAAACGTGGATGCTTCCGTGACCATAGCAGGAAGCTTCATCCATGCTCACAGAGGGCGTTGGGGCACTCGGAACATCCGAGGATGTTCATGGAACACGGAAGGATAAAGGAAGTTCCCTCCAATTCTTCAGAGCACAAACAAGGGTCCTTTCAGCCTTGAGTCCATGGCAGCTCCTGCCTCACAGAAAACCCTTTGGCCCTTTGATGAATTTTCTGGGATGAGTGTGCGGGAATTACCTGCTCCCCCTGAGAATACAGCGGTTGCTCTGCGTGAAGTCCTGGGAATCTCAGGTTTCTCCCCAAGCTGTGCCCAGCCCAAGGTCCTGGGGCTGGAGGCCCCTGGCTTGGCCTGAGGGATGGTCAGTTCAGTGCCCTTGGCTGGCCCCTTGGTGTCTGGGGGCACTTCTCCGCCCGGGAACGCTGCCGCCGGCACAGCCCGCGCACGAGGGACAGAGTTCACTGCCTAGGGCTGGGAACAAGCACCACAGGCTGGTCTTTGTCCCCTCTGGGAGTCCCCTGCGCCCTCCCCAGCCTGCCAGGTCCAGGCAGCTCACCCTGCTGCAGGAGCCCTCGCTCCAGCGGCTCCGAGCGCGCTCCGGCGTTGGGAACGCGCTGCCACGGCCGCGACCTCTGCGTGCTCAGCGCTCGGAAATAACGAGCTGGGAGTGACAATCAGTGCCCTTGTCCAGGCCTGATGAAAGCACAGCCACCCTGCCAGCGGCTCCCACTGGGTTTAACTGGTTTTGTTGGACCAAATCCGTTGGTTTCTGCCGTTGGCCACGCCAGGCTTCCAGAGGGGGCTGAGGGTTTAATGATGTCGCTGGGAAGCAAAGCTGTGCTGAGCAGGACTTCAGCTGGGCTTTGGAGAGGCTGCTGGAACCTGGACTGCAGCTGGTGCAAGGTGGCCCTGGCCACGCAGCGGGGTGGGAATGATCCTTAAGATCCATGATTCCAACCTGGGGGTGTGCACAGTCTGATTTATCAATAAAGGAGGCACCACTGTGGTCAGAGGGATGGAGCATTTCCCCTGGGAGGAAGAGCTGGGAGAGTTGGCATTGTTCAGCCTGGAGAAGAGAAAGGTTTTGGGGTGACCTCATTGTGGCCTTCCAGGACCTGCAGGGAGCCAAGGAAGATGGGGAGAGACTATTTCCAAGGGCCTAGAGGGACAGGACAAGAGAGAATGGCTTCCCACTGCCAGAGGGCAGGGATAGATGGGATCTTGGGAAGGAATTCCTGGCTGGGAGGGGGGCAGGCCCTGGCACAGGGTGCCCAGAGTAGCTGTGACTGCCCCTGGATCCCTGGCAGTGCCCAAGGCCAGGTTGGGCAGGGCTTGGAGCAGTCTGGGACAGTGGGAAGTGTTCTTGTCCGTGGCAGGGGTGGCACTGGATGGGCTTTAAGGCGCCTTCCCACCCAACCCATTCCATGATTCTGTATTCTGTGATTAATGGGAACTGCAGTATTATTGAATCTATTCCGTTCTGGAAAATCTTGCTAAAATTCTGCAGGTTTCTTTCTGACCTCCACGTTCTCCTGAACCTGCAGTGTTCCTTCAGTTCCCCCCAGGCTTTTCCTGCCTGTGGAGCCACAGGTCGGGTGTGTGCCAGGGAGGAGCTGGCCAGGCAGGCAGGGGTGCCCGGGGATCCCAGGGCTGGAGCAGCAGCGGGAAGGGATAAGGAGGGCAGGAAGGCAGTGACACAGAGGAGCAGGAGGTGTCCTGGCACCAATGAGTGCACAGATGGCTGAGCTGGAGAGGCCTGGGCAGGACAGGGACAGGAGCAGTAGGAGTCAGCCTTGGAATGGCACCAGTGAGGGGTGGGATTTTGCAGCTCTGGGGAAGGAGGCAGCCTCAGGAGCAGATCCAGGGAGGATCTCTCCAGCCTGCCTGCATGTGCAGCATTCCCCAGGGCCCTGTTTGCTGGCACAGCTGGAAATCACCAACTTTGGTCTTCCAGTTTGAAACCAAACTTTTCCTGGGGAGAGGCTGAGCCAATGAATGTGGAACTTGTCCCGTCCCTGCTCCAAAGGGTCCCCAGCGGTTCTGGGGCGGGGCTGGGAAGGGAACACCTGGATGGGACTGCTGGGGGCTTCCCCAAACTCAGCCCTGCTCCCTGTCCCTGCAGGGGGAGGAGATGTCAAAATCGAGAACCAGAAGCTGAACTTCAAGGAGAAGGCCCAGGCCAAAGTGGGATCTCTGGACAACGTGGGACACTCGCCAGCCGGAGGAGCCGTCAAGGTGAGTGCAGGGGTCTGGCACAGCCAGGGAATGGTTTTGATCCAGTTCTTGTCCTTGTCCTGCTGTTCCTGAAGTGCAGCTCCTCCACCACAGCCTTCTTCCAGCCTCCTTGTTTCTGGGGCCTGTGCTCTGCACCCCGGGAGTGAGGCTGGAGCCCAGGATGAGGATGGTTGGAAAGGAGAGAGCTGGGACCCACCTCGGGGTGCCTAACCCTGCTGGGCATTCCCAAGGGCTGGCACTGCCCATCTCCATCCTTCCTCTTGGAATGTGGGAGCAGGGATTGCTCCAAGCTGTGAGCCCAGCAGAGGGGCTGCAGTGGCCTTCACCCCCAGTGAAAGCTGGTGAGATCCATGTGCTCTGTGCTGGGAGAGAGCACCTGGCAGAGCATTTGCAGAATCATGGAATATCCTGAGCTGGAAGGGATCCGTCGAGCCCAGTCCCTCAGCCCTGTTGGTGTGAGGATGAGAACAGATCCCAGCTCTCATGGCTGTGACTCAGCCCTTCTGCAGGAACACAAACTGTCCCCAGCCTTGGCTCTGCACATTCAGGTCTGGCTGCAGCAATGGGACATCTGTGCTCAGGCAGGGGACATTCCCTCCCTGAGGAACGTGTGGGCCTGGCACAACCCCAGGGAGCTGGCAATTGTGCTTAGGGAGTTGCTGGAAGGGACCTTAAAGCCCACCCAGTGCCACCCCTGCCATGGCAGGGACACCTCCCACTGTCCCAGGCTGCTCCAAGCCCCAATGTCCAGCCTGACCTTGGGCACTGCCAGGGATCCAGGGGCAGCCCCAGCTGCTCTGGGCACCCTGTGCCAGGGCCTGCCCACCCTCCCAGCCAGGAATTCCTTCCCAAGATCCCATCTAACCCTGCTCTCCTTCAGCCTAAGTCCATTCCCCCATGTCCTGTCACCCCATGCCTTCAGGAAAAGTCCCTCTCCCAAATGTGAGGTCTGAGAAGATGCTGCTTCTGAAATGGGCTGTTGGCTCTGGAAGCAGAGAAAACCCCTCTGGGGGCTGCCAGCAGGACAGGCAGACCCAGGAGAAATGCCTCCAAGCATTTGGATTCCCTGGTTGTGCCCAGGATCTGTGTGTGGTGGAAGGGCTCAGAGCTGGGCTGGAGCCATTGTGTTAAACCCTGGGTGCACTGGAAATCAGTGATGCCGGTCCTGAGGGGCAGCGGCGTTCCCGAGTGGATTGAGCATGTGCTCAGTGATTCCTGGTAAAGCAGGGGGAGAGGGGATGGCCACTGGGGATCCATCAGGATTCTCCTGTCTCCAGCCCTGTCTGGAAATTCCATCCTGGCAAATCATGGCTCAAGGAAAGCTGGAAGGAGCTGGAGAAGCTGCTGCTGCCTTGGGAGGGGTCTGGAACTTTCTCTGACAGAATTCCAGTGAACTGGAGTGTCTGGTCTGTACACTGGTGCTGTTTGCTGGTGACTGGTGCTGTCACCCAAGTTCCAAAATCTCACCTGTTCAGATTTAGTCTGATTTTGGAGTGTGTTCCCCCCTCTCTGCGGGTGTCTGTGGTGACACTGCCTGGCACTGTTGGTGGTGTCCCAGTGTCTTTCCAAGCAAATCTGTCGCTCCCAGTGGGATCCCCCCAGGGCAGCAGACTCCTCTCCGAGGGCAGGAGGGCTCAGCTCTCTGCCACGGCCAGTAAAAGGCGGTGACTCCAGGTGGGATGAGCAGCTCTGGTGTGAGATCAGACCAGGATGGGATTCTCTGAAGTCACAGTCCTGGTTCATGGCTCAGCATCAAGGGAAAATGAGCTCCTTGTGTGAACTTGGTTTTCCTGGCCTGGGACCCACCATGTGTTAGAAGCACAGAATGTTGGAGTGGGTTGGGATGGAAGGGACCTTGAGGATCACCCCATTCCACCTCCCACTATCCCAGGCTGCTCCAAGCCTCGTCCAGCCTGGCCTTGGACACTGCCAGGGATCCAGGGGCAGCCACAGCTGCTCTGGGTGTCCCCAGGTCATGATCCACTGTCACAGCAGTGACCCCACCCCACCCACCAGCCCTTGGCCTCGGAGCACTGGGCTTTGTCCTTGCCATTCCCTGGCCCCTGTGCCATTCCCTGGCCCTGGTGCCATTCCCTGGCCCCTGTGCCATTCCCTGGCCCCTGTGCCATTCCCTGGACTGTGTTCCAGGCTGTCCAGCTGTGTGTGAGGAAGCAGGCGCTGAGCTCCAGGGCCCGAGGGCAGCTCGGAGGAGCTCCAGGGCCCCGGGGTCTGTGAGACCCCGCATGGCCGGGCAGGATCTGCTTTCCCAGGAGCGGAGATCCCCGCTCCCATCACCTCCCGTCCCTGCGACCCTCCCCCCCGTCCCCGTCGCTATTGACCCGTGCCCACGATTGTCATTGTAGGCCGAGGGCGGCGCGGAGCCGGCGCAGCTCCCGCCGGCGAACGGAGCGGGGCCGGGCCCGGTGCCCGCGGCCCCCGCGCTGCGGGAGAACGGCGTGGGGCCGGCCCTGGCCGCCCTCAGCACCGCCGACCAAAGGGAAATGCAGAGCCTCGACACTCACATCCAAGAAACAAGTAAGTGCCCGCGGGCCCCGCCCGAGCCGGGGGGAGGGAGCCCGGCAGCCCCGGGCACGGCGGCGTCGCTGCCACCGCAGCCTCCTCCGCTGGTAGCGACGTCTGCAGGCTTGTGGTGCCTTTCTTTTAATTCAGAAAATTGCCTTTTATCTTCCAGGCATCTAATGATGACATTATGGTATCGTCTTCCATTCCCCTCCTGTCCCTTGTCTCCTCCTCTCCCCGTGTCCCCTTGTCCCCTGCCCTTGTGTCGCTGCAGATTGAGTCTCACAAGCTGACGTTCCGTGCGAAGGCCAAGGCTCGAACAGACCACGGAGCAGAAATTGTCGTCTCCAAACCCCCCACCCTTTCCAGCAGCACCTGCCCCCGGCGTAGCACCTCCGCCAGCGACAGCCTGGGCTCCGTCGCCTCCCCGTCACCGCTGCCGCCGCCGGCGCCCCCGGCCGCGCCCTCCCAGCAAGGCTTGTGACCCCCGGCCCCGCTCCACGCGCCCCAGGGACCCCAGCTTGGCTCTCTTAACGCGGCTCTGGCTTTAGGTGGGAAGGGGACGGTGTTCCACGGGCTGGGCCTCTCTGGAGCTCGGAGCGTCCCGGGGACCCGGCCCCGCCCGGGCTGGGGGTCCCTCGGCGGCCGGAAAGGGGCTCCCCTCCCTCTCCGTGCCCGTCCCGTTGGCCTGGGGTGACTCTCGAGTGTTGGTGTCGCGTCGGGGCCGGGCCCGCGCGGCTCCCGGGCCGTGCCAGCGGCGGGGACAGAGCAGAGCCCTGCGGGGTGCGGGCTGAGGCCAGGCCGAGTTAACAGGGATAAGCTGTGATCTTTCTTTCTGTCTCTTTTTTGAACCCCTTCCCTCCTCGCCGCTTCAGTTTCTGCCGCCTGTGGGATGCTGATAAATCCCCTCCACACTCGTTAGGCTGTTTTAACTGTTGACTTGAACCTTTTATTCTTTGTGACGAAGTGTTGATGATTTATGGTGTTACGAACCCGTGCTAAGTTTCCTTTTCTCTTTCCTTCTTTTCTGACCCGTAGGAGAGTAGGGACATTTAACCGCTGCTGCCGTGTTGGCTTCTTACTGACATATCCAGCCATTGTAACTTCTTTGTTGTTGTTTGGGGTTTTTTTTTTAATATTTTAAAACGATGGAGCGAGTTCATGGGATTAAGCCATGTCTGGAACGAAAGGCACGGGAATGTGTAAAGGGCAAACTTTGAGCTGTGAGAGCTCAGGTGGAGCCTGTGTTGACCTCGAGATGTGTTAATTGACGCTCGTGAGCCCTCCCCGGGGTGCCTTCTGCAAAGGTGGTTTATTTATTAACGGCACGGCCGAGCCCTGGGATTTCTCCCGTTTTTCCAGGGCCGAGGCTGAGGGAGGCAGGAGGCGGCCGTGGCGGGGCAGGAGGGCGCAGGCCGGGAGTTCCGAGGCTGCAGCAGGTCCGTGGGTGCGTGGGGGGTGTGTGGGGTGTGTGTGGTTTTAGTGGGGTGATGGATGGGGGACCCGAGCGTCGGGATGAGCAGGGCCGCGGAGGCAGCAGGGAGAAGGGAAGGGAGCGCTCATCCCGGGATGAGGCCGGGAGCCCTCGGCGGGGCAGCAGGGCGGGGTTGGTGCCAGGGAGTTGCAGCTCTGACTAGGAAGGAGATTTAACCACTCTTGGAGCTCCTCGTTTCAAATGACACTAAAGAAACGAAATGTAAATAAATTAAAAGAAAAGAAAAGAAAAGAAAAGTGTTCTTGGGTGGTCAAACTAATTTAAAGCAAAAAAAAAAAAAAGGAGAGCAGAGTAACAAAACACTGGGATCAAAGAGAACTGAACCAGGCGTGTGCTAAGGGGGGCTGCTCCAGGAGGGGACAGAGGGAAGCCTGCAGCTTCTCGTGCTTGTGGGAATATTTCTTTGGGAAGCCGACAATGACACGATAACCCGGAATCTGTATTTACACACAAAGATTCTTATTGCACTTGTATTTTTTATATTAAAGTTTGCATGATTTCTAATAAAATGGCATTAAAATGTACTAGTTTGCATCAAAGTCGTCTGGTAGTTTCATAAGTGCTTTTTCATCTGAATACAAATTTAAACGAGCGATGCAGATTTGCACCTGAAAGGGGCGGTTATATATACCCAGAGACCTCCCAGTGCTTCCCTTCCTCTTCTTCCTCCTCCTCTTCCTCCTCCTCCCCCTCCTCCCCACCTCTCCGCTCCCTCCCACATCCCTCTGACCCCACCGGGGAGCGCGGCCGTGCCGTCGCTCCCTGCCCTCCCTGTGTGTCCCTGTGTGTCCCCGGCGTTCCCTGGAGCAGCCTCTGCCACCCGGCCCTCGCTCGGAGGGAGGGGCTGGAGCCGGGCCCATTCCCCGGAGCCCCTCTTCGTTCCCTGTATCCCGGTATATATCACTGCCCTCCCGTGACGCTTCCTTCTTTCTTTACTGCTAAATTCTACACACCAGCTTCAGCTTGGCAGCCTTGGCTTTGGTTTGGGTGATTTTTCCAACACTTTAATTGAGGGAAAATTTGAAGGACAGGAGAGGAGCAGGATGAGCCCCTCAGCAGGACAGTGAGCCTGGAGCCTGGTTCCCTGCCTGGAGCGTGGTTCCCTTCCTGGAGCCTGGTTCCCGGCCTGGAGCCTGGTTCCCTTCCTGGAGCCTCGTTCCCTGCCTGGAGCCTGGTTCCCAGCATGGAGCCTGGTTCTGGGTCTGGAGCCTGGTTCCCTGTCTGGAGCCTGGTTCCCTTCTTGGAGCCTGGTTCTCTTCCTGGAGCCTGGTTCCCGGCCTGGAGCCTGGTTCCCTGCCTGGAGCCTGGTTCCCTGTCTGGAGCCTGGTTCCCAGCATGGAGCCTGGTTCTGGGCCTGTCACCAGCCAGGGTGGTCTTGGCACGGGCTGGAGCCGAGCTCCAGGCTCACGGGCCAGGCAGGGGCGCTGGGAGCAGGGTTTGTGCCGATGGGCAGCAGCTGGAGATGTTCGCGGGCAACCAAAGAGGAGGTGGAGGCTGAGATGTCGTGTTCCTCTCGCTGCCTTCCCTGGGGCACCCCAGGCCTGTGGTGGCCTGGAATGCCCCAGGATGAGATTCCCTGGGTGCCCTGGGATGAGATTCCTGGGGTGCCCCGGGCAAAGGGAGGCAGCCGGGTCCCAGTTCAGGGACTGCAGGAGGAAGGCAAGTGGCAACATTGCACTTTATCTTCTGAGATTGCAAAAAGCAAACAAGCCCTGCCCCGCTGCAAAGGGACAGTGGTGTCACCTTCTCCCTGCATTGCTTTTATCCGATTTCTGATTTCCCGAGCGCTGGGCGGCCCTGGCCGGGCCGTGGTGGCTGCGTGCGGTGCCCAGGCCTGTCCCTGCCCAAACCCCGGCCCAGCTGAGCCCCCGGCCTGTGCTTCTGTGCCACTTCTCTAACACTTGTTGTGCCTGTGTTTAGCTGACAAACTAAATCCAGATACACTAGTTTGCCGTGGTGTTTCTAGGACAGCTTCAGTTTTAATAAGGATTTCTTTTTTAACTTTATTTTGAGGAAGCGGCTGTACATATTGCTAGCCTGGGAAGGAGCCGTGTGTGGTGGGAATGACTTTAGTTTCCTGTCTGGGGAGGTGGGATGAGCTGGGTAGTGCTGAGACCTTAAACGCTGCTGGGGGGCCGCGCGTGGGAAGGGCCTGCGGGCACCGGTGGCTCCATCGAGGGCTGGAGGCAGCAAATCCCGGGAAGAACAGGAGTTGTGCTCTGACTGAGATGCGAGTTGAATGTACACGTTCCTGCCCTGAGCTGGCGCTGGGGGTCTTGGCTTTGGCTGCGCTGGGGGGCTCTGGGCTGGGCAGGGGCTGAGCGGGGCCAGGCGGGCGCTGGAGGCTCGCTCCGGGCAGGATGCTCAGCAAAGGCCTTTGCAGAGCTCGGGACGAGGCTTTGGAGGGGCCGAGCCGCCGGAGGGGAGGGGAGGGAGCGGCGCGGGCCGGGGCAGGGCTGGGCGGGAGCTCCACCCCGGCCGGCAGCAGCCGGAGCCCGGCGTCTCCCGGCATATCAGTGGCATATACAGTTACTTCGGGCTTTTTATACTGTTAACAAGTACATTCAAGTAACCGAGTTTGTGGGCTCGAGGCCGCGGCTGCCCCAGCGCGTGGCTCCCGGTCGGCTCCCGGCCGCAAACTGAATGTAGTTTTCTACGCTGCCCCTCGCGTTGTCCCCGCGTAGTGTCGGTGTGTGAGAGGGGCCCCGGGACCCTCGTGTGTTCGTGTTTAGGCAGAATTTCTAGTTTTCTTGGAGCTTGATGTCGGTGGCGTCGTCGGGGTGACGGGGCTCCCCTGAGGGCAGGGCCGAGTCCCTGCGGAGCCGCGGCCGCCGTCGGTGCCGGCCCTGCCGAGGCCGAGTGGCCGTGGCTGGGGGGCCCAGCAGCCTCCAGGCTCGGGAGAAGTGTCCCCCCAAGGCCGAGTGGCCGTGGCTGGGGGGGAAGCGGCCCCGGGAGGCAGCAGCACGGAAAGGGCTCTGAAGGGCTCCGGCTCTCCTCCCTCCTCCCTTCCCTCCCTCCCCACCCGAGCTCCAGCCCAGGCCGCGTTCGCCTTCCGCCCTCCTCGCACGGGTCCCGCCGGCCGAAACCACCCACGAGGCTCCACCGCGCCCGTCGTGCCCATCCCACCGCAGCGTTCGGCACCGCCTGCAGCTCCCGTTGTCCCGTAACGTAGAACCGAGTCAGGAGCGAGGGGAGTGACCGCGGGGTGTGGGGCGGTGCGGCCGGGGAGGAGGGCTCGGGGCGCAGCACCCCGGAGGCTGATCCCGGCTCTTGGCTCCCTCCGTGGTCTCGGGAAGCCACTCAACCTCTCTGCCTCAGTTTCCCCATCTGCAAAGGTGGGGGGGATTCAATTTTACCTCACCGGGCTGTTGTGAGGCGTGAGCAGCGCGTGACGTGTTCTCTAAATGTGACGTATTATTATTATTTTGTGTCATAGGATTATTCTGCAGGGGGTGCCCGAGGAGGGGGAGACTCCGCTGTCCCTGCGCCGTGGTGGGGGAGGCGAGGGCTGGAGAGGGGAGGTCTGTGCTTGGTGTGAGACAGCAGCTCCGGGCGGCCGGGGCAGAGCCCCCGGCCCGGGGGGAACCCACCGGTTGCTTCTGCCTTTGTGTCTCCCCTCCCCGGGGGCTGTAAGAGCGTCGTCTCCTTAGCAACATTTCCTGACTTGATGTTGTGATTTTACTATTGTAAAGGGTTGAAATAAAGCTTCTAGATGTTCCTCCTCAGGCTGGTGTGACTCTGTGGGGCAGGAGGGCCGGGCGGGCGGCGCTGGCACAGTGCGGGGCACCTGCGGTGGTGCTGGCAGAGCGCTAAAGGAGGGGGCTGAAGGAATTCGGGTGACTCTGATTTCAGCCACAAGAGAATTTCCATCCCTGGCTTTGCTCCTGCATTAAGAGGGGAGGGGGCTTTGGGCTGACACGGGGCCCTGCGGGAGCCCTCGGTGCCCGTGGCACAGCTGGAACAGCTGGCACAGCCAACACAGCTGGCACAGCCAGAGGGCACCGGCACCTCCCAGGAGGTGCCCCTGGCCACTCACACAGATAAAGGAAAGGTTTCCCACCCTGGCTTGGATGTGACCTGAGACCCCAAACAGGACTGGGACCCAAGGTCCAGGTCCCTATGGCTGGAGCAGCTGCTCCTCTGCCCCTCCTTGAGCGCTGCTGTGGGAACATCCCCAGCTGCCCCAGACACAGGGCAGGGGCAGCACTGGGACACGCTGGCTTGGCTTCCCCAGGCATGGGCAACACCAGGACACTCTGGGTCGGTTTTCCTGGGCACTGGGACACGCTGGGCTCGGTTCTCCAGGCACCAGCAGCCCCCCCTCAGTGCCAGCCCCCTGTGCCCACAGCCACTGTCCCCTGGGGGTGGCTGGGGTCCGTGTGGGGGCACAGCATGGCCCTGCAGCCCCTCACTCCCCCACAGCCCCAGGGCAGCTCTGCACCTCTCCCAGCAGACAAGCAGCTGGTGCTGCTCTTCCCTACCCAGGAAAAGGCACAAAAGCCAAACTTTGCAGAATAAAAAAAAAAAAAGTAAAAAAGAATGAAGAGGACAGAGGCAGTTCCTACTCTATCCCTTTTTATTGTCTTTAATCTATGTTGTAAAAAGATCCAGTATCACATAACAGCCACGGAAGTATCCCAATATCACACTAGTTCGGAACCATTTAGACAATAGCTTAGTCTTTTTTTTTTTTTTGTCTTTTTTTTTCTTTTTTTTTAAACCTGCTGGAAGGGAAAACCATACTGCCCATTATACAGGCCAAAAGAAACAAACACTGGTCAAATAATAGTGACAACCTCAAGCAAGTGAAATGAAGATGAGCAGTTTGGAGTGACCCCAGGCTGCAGGACTCCGAGGGCCCCGCGCCGGCATCCCCAGGGCCGGGGGGAGCAGAGCCTCGGAAGGGCCCCCCTGGGCCTTGTGCTGGCACAGCCACGGCGCCTTAAAGCCCATGAGCAGTAACTTAAATGGTAGAACTGGGAGAACCAAAGGGTGGCCCCGGGGGGCGCGGGGCAGGAGCCCCTGAGCCATGGAAACGGCCTCGCTCCCATTCCCGGCTGCAGGTACAAAGAGCGTAAGAAATGGGAATAAAAAGAAAGGAGCCCAGGCCCCGGGGGGGCACAGCCCTGGGCACGAGGGCTCCCGTTACAAACCCCGACCCTCACAACAGCCCTGTGAGGTAGGTCACTGTCTTCTTCGGACAGAGAATCCAAGGCAAAGCTGGGACTAAACTCCAGATTCCTCAGTGAGTGCTGTGCCTGTCGCAATCCTCCTTCCACAGAATATGGTCCCTGTTCATAGAAAACAAAGGATTTTGTGCCTCTGCTCCTGGCTTCCCGCAGGAGCGGCGCTCACAGGCAGCCTGGCAGCTACAATCACGTCCTGTGTTGCACAAGGGACAGGGATCCGGCCTCCTCCACGTGGGGAGAACAGGAATTTAAAAAAAAATCATAGGAACAACGCAAGAGGACGAGAAGTACAGGCAGGTTGGGAAGGACGAGTCACATCTCACACTCAGACACCACGACTGTGCTGGGGCTGGCAGGGCCCCTCGGATCCCGCGTGGAATTCCTCTCCATCCGGTGCTTTCGGGGCTTCCTCCATGTGGAGAGCGGAGAGACAACGATCAGCGATCCCCTCCCTGCCGGAGCTGCTGGATCCACGATCCTGGCACAGCCGGGACATCCGTCCTCCTCTTGAGCCCAGAGCAGCTCTGGCCCCGGAGCGGCTCCAGCCCGGCCCCGTGGGGAGGGGGCAGAGGAGGGCCCGCAGCAGCCGTGTCCTTGTTCCCGGTCAGGGACCGGCGCTGGGACGAGCGGAGGAGGCGGGTGGGCGTCCACGGAGCTCGCGCTGGGGTCCGTCAGCACTCCCAGTCCATTCCCGGCGGGACTGCGCTGCTCTTCCCACGCGGTGACCATGCACGGAGCCGACAGCAGGAGATTCAGACAACATTAATCTTCTAGGATGGAGAGAGATGACTTCACAAGGGATAAATAGAACTTTATTTAAATAAACATTTGTGAACATCTTTATACAAATTACAAGTCCCCACACGAGGCTGCAGCTCTGCCTACGAGCCGAAGCTGCCAGGAGGGCCCTTGAGCAGATCCACCAGGATGTCGAGCAGTTGGCTGTGCTGGTGGTGCAGGTCCCCGGGGATCGCGGCCATCTCGTAGCACAGGCACGTCTCCACCATCTTGGAGAGGGACACGCGGAAGTCGCGCAGCAGGCGGATGGTGTAGGAGTCCCCCTCCAGCACCAGCAGGTCGCTGTCCGTCAGGGACACCGTCGCTCGCCAGCCGTCATCTTGGGGGGAGGGAGAGCGCGTGAGCGGGGCTGCTCGGGCTCCTCCGCTGCCCCTGGGGCAGCTCCTCCCCACACTCGTTTCAGCCCAGGCCGGGGACTCGACTGGGCCGACAGCTCCCACAAAGCCAGGCAGCTCTGAGCACGCACTGGGATCCTCCCCTTTTCCCACAGGAGGTGACTGACAGCACAGCCCTACTGAGCTCGCGGCCTAGAGCCGAACTGCAGCACTGCCAAAACCCCACAGGCTGAAGGGACACATCCCCAGGGACAAGGGGGATCCTGCCAGCTCAGCTCCCTTCCCCAGGATGCTCCAGGCACAGCCCCAAGGCTCAGCCTGCGGGGGCTGGCTTTGTCTCCCTGCAGAGCAGCAGCCAGGAAGAGCTCACAAACCCTCACCTCCACAGCCCCACCACGGCAATGCGTGCCCAGCCCAAGAGCCTTGGGAAGCAGGAACTGGGGCCAGGGGGAGCAGGGGGAGCAGGCTGGGCGCCCCCGGAGCACTCACCTCGCACGTGGATGTCAGTGTCGGTCATGAGCAGCACGGCCAGCGGGTGCACCTGGGACGAGTCCCGCACGAAGACGCCGCCGTTGGACTTGACGGCCATGAAGTAGGTGAGCCAGCGGCTGTAGAGCTTGGACGCCTCCCTGCAGGGGCAGCTCGGTCAGCCCGGCCGGGCCGGCACAGCCACGGCCCCGTGGGACCCCCTCCCCGCTCACCCACCTGTTGATGGTGGACTTGTGCAGCAGCACGGTGCCGGCCTTGGTCCGGTACGCGTAACTGTTGGGCTTGAACTTCCCCTGGCGCGTCACCTTGCCTTGTCTCACCTGCCACGGGAGGGGACTGTCACAGCCTGCACCAGCCCTGGCAGCCACAGCCACCCCTCTGACGGGGAGGGAATGATGTCCCTCCGCTCCCAGGAGCTCCATGGCTTAGCGGAGCACGTTCTGGGGTGACCACACCTGGCAGTCACCCAGTGCCAGGCAAGGGACAGACAACAGGAGGAGGAAGATGCCACCTCAGGCAGCAAACAGGAAGAAAATGCCACTCAGTGGCTCCCAGACCAAGTGACAAGAACCTGAGCATGGACCCAACACAAGCCGGGATGGCCACTCCTCACAAGTGGGGATCAGGGACAGAGCACAGGGCAGAAGCCTGGCTTGGACACTCACTCCCAAGAGAGCAGAAGCATCTCTGCCCTTCAGCACTCTGGTGACAGCAATGCCCAGAGAGCGAAGGCAGCGCCAGTACCTGGATGAGGTTGGGGTAGAGCCCAGCCATGAGGACGCCCTTGACCAGTTCCTCCTCCTCGCTGTACTGGTTACACACGGACGAGGGCATGGTACAGTCGGACGGGGACGACACCAGGAAGGCTTCGTAGAGGTTCTCAGAAAACTGCTTGACAAGGCCTGGAGGGAGGAGACAGCCCCAAGCATGAGATTCACCCTCTCCTTTCCCCCATGGAATGAGTCACCCCGGCAGGGCAGCACCAGCCCAGGCTGGGACAGGAGACCTGTCCTGGGCCAAAGCCAGACCCTGCCCGGTGCCACGGTTGCTGGCCCAGCACAGCCCACTTGTGCCCCACGTCCCTCCCTGTGCAGCAGCCGTGTGGGGCCAGGGGAGGGGCAGGATGGCCCCGAACTCACCGTTGATGAAGCGCAGGCTGGGCCCGTACAGGTAGTAGTCCTGCAGGTAGTTGTCCCTGGCACGGCTGTCCCTGCGCCGCAGCACCTCCTCCCAGCCCGCCACCGCCCGCACGAAGGCCAGGTGGTCACTGCCGCTCTCCCGGCTCAGCACGGCCTTGGCCTGGGACAGGGACACAGGTGAGCCACGGGCAGCCCCGCCCCCCGCTCCCCCCCGTGCCAGGGGGGCTCCTCACCTTGTCCACCTCGGCGCGGTTCTGCAGGCTGCTGCTGAAGGGGTCCCGCGTCAGGCACGACACGATGACCAGCAGGGGGTGGAGGCAGCGGTAGATGGAGGCCAGGACAATGGCCTTGGCCAGCCGAGGGTCCGTGGAGATCTGGGCCAGGCGTTTGCCCAGAGTGGTCAGGGCTTCCCGCTGGTCCAGCACTCCTGCAGGAGAGCCACCCACGTGGCACATCCATCAGCTCCCAGGGCAGCCAAAACAGGGGATTTGGGAACTGCCAGGGCTGGGAAGATTTGGGATGACCTCCCGAAGAGGCACAAAGACAGGGGCCTGCAATGAGCATGCAGAACCCCCCAGGTCTAACTGAGCTTAGGACAAAGAAACAGCTGCCAGAGCCACAGGACCATCAACTAGGCCTGGCCCTCAACTCCAGATCACCACTTCCCTTCCATCACCTCCCCGCCCCCTTTTTTTTTTTAACCTTGGGAAGTTATCCCCAGTTTTTAAGCAAAGCAGTGTGGGAAATAGAGGGTTTGGGAAAGTCTCTATCAACTGCCATCCAGGGACAATCCTGCCCAGTCTGCCCCACAGCAGCCTGGGCCAAGTCCCACTTCCCACGTTTAGACAGCAGATGTGTTTCCATTGAGAATTAACTCACCGATCTCCTGCAGCAAGATCACGGCTTCATCCACAGCTTTGATGTCAGGGCTGTCCAGAGCCTTGGAGAGAAACTCAACTGCCTGCAACACAGCAGGGAAAGGAAAAAGTGAGCCTGTTTCCCATACAGGTATGTGGGAGAGCCCTCAGGAACCCAGACTGCAACACAGTTCCCTCTTTGTTTGCCTCCAAGGACATGAGCTCAGACCTCTCCATTCCTTCAGTCTTCCAGACACACTCTGTAATCTCAGGGATCTACAGAGTTCTGGTCTGAACCTCCCTGGGCAGCACCGTGTTCAGCAAAGCAAGAACTCAAGCAGCAGCACTCTGGGCTCTTCCAGCTCCTGTCCCTGGGGCTCCATGAACCCTGCTCATTCCCTGCAGGCAGCTGTGCTCACCGTTTTCTCTGGCATGTGGATCTTGGCCTGCACCACCAGGTTCTCCAGGGGCGTGCGCAGGATCTCGGGCACCTGGTACGTGGGCATCTTGTCCAGGCGGCTGCGCGGGAACAGGTGGTAGGCAAAGCCCGACTGGCAGCGCCCGGCGCGCCCGCGCCGCTGCACCACGTTGGACTTGGACACCCACACGGTCTCCAGGCAGGACACCTGCGGGGACAGGAGCAGGGTGAGCACTCCCACAGCTCTGTTCTGTTCACACCATGGAATCCCAGACTGGCTTGGGCTGGAAGAGACCTTAAAGCCCATCCAGTGCCACCCCTGCCATGGGCAGGGACACCTTCCACTGCCCCAGGGTGCTCCAAGCCCCAATGTCCAACCTGGCCTTGGACACTGCCAGGGATCCAGGAGCAGCCACAGCTACTCTGGAAAATCCATTTCAGCCCCTCACCATCCTCACAGCCAAGAATTCATTCCCAATATCCCATCTAACCCTGCCCTCTAGCACTGGGAAGCCATTCCCTCTTGTCCTGTCACTCCAGGCCCTTATCCAAAGTCCCTCCCTTTGCCATCTTTCGATCCAGCCAAGAGAACTCAGACTCCTCAGGACTGATGAATGGTCCCACAGGGCCAGGGAAGCCTTTCCCTCTCTCCTGCCTCTTGCAGTGCCGCTCTCTGTCGCTCTCTGTCCGGCAGCAGCACCAGAGCTGCATGGATGGGACCCAGATGCCACCTGCTGGACACCTGTCCCAGGCCCCATCCCAGGGCTCCCCATCCCAGGGCTCCCCATCCCAGCCCTGCCTCAGGGTCTGCATTCTGAACTGAGATAAAACCGGGAAAATATCAGAGGGTTGGGTTTAAACCAGAACTGCTCCAAGGTGTGAACGGCCACCTGGCCCTGGGAGATGATGTTCTAGAACAGGGGCAGAGGGATGTTCCCAGAATTCCTTCTCCCAACAGCAACAGCAGCACAGCTGCCTTCACCTTGCTACAAAGGTGTACAAACAAGAGCCTTCCCAGGGCCCAGCACTGCCAGGAACAGGCCCTGGGGCAGCAGATCGTCCTCAGAAAGCTGAGGAACAGGCTGTGGGATTGGGCCAGGAGAGCTGGAAATGAGCAGAATCTAACAGGTCAGGGCTGCCCTGCAAGGGCCAGCAAGAGATTTTGATGAAATCATAGAAAAAGGCTGAAAGCAGACAGAAAAGCTACAGATGTTCTATGGTGAAACAGAGAGCTGGAAAGGGAGTAGGATTTGCCTTAAATTTGTTTGAAAAAACTCAGAATTTGATGGGGAGCCTGGCTCAGAGCTTGGACACAGCAAACACTGATGAGGAGCCAAACACTGTCCCCAAACAGTGTTCCCAGGAGCCAAATGGGAAGCAGCTCCATCATCCCCTTAATGGCACCTCCAACACCCCTCTGACCACAGCCCTCTCCAGTGCCCCAAATGAGTCAGAGGCAGCAGGGCAGCAGTACCTTGGTCTTGAGGTCGTAGCGCTCCTCCTTGTGCGTGCCGCTGTCCACCACGTGCACGATGTCGTTGATGGTGATGGAGGTCTCCGCGATGTTGGTGGCCAGGACAATCTTCCTGACACCTGGTGGAGGCCTCTGGAAGATGTTCTGCTGGTCCATCATGGGGATGTTGGAGTGCACTGGGAAATCAAAGCAGAGTCAGTCCTGCCTGGCTGAGGTTCTCTTGTACCATCACCTCCTGCTTCCAGAGATGGGGGCAGAAATGGGGACACCAGCTACCAGTGGTCACAGCCAGCAGCTTCCTGCCAGCCAGACCCCAGGAAGAATCTTCCACAAGTGATTTGGGAAGGCCTCATTTCAGTTGCTTCAACCTGTGGCTCAGTAGCAGCAGGAGCTCTGCTCACCTTATGTCCCAGAGCACCCCAGGAATATCCCTGGCAGAAATCCCACTCCCTCCCACAATCCAGTTCTGAAGCTGCCCCTCCTCAAGAGTCCTAGGGCAGGGTAATGGGGAATCCTCACTACCACCTGGGTCCACTGTCTGAAGTGGGTCTCAGCAAGGGCCCGTGGCTGTCCTGAGTCCCAGCTTTGCCCTGTCACAGCTCAGCGACGCACAGGATTCCCCAGCAGCGGCAGAGGAGAACAGGCACCTTCCACCAAACAACACCTACACTTATCAACAGCCCAGCTGCTCAAAGCTCTGCTCCTCCCTGGCCTGGTTTGACATTAAATAGGCAGAGCTGCTAAAAAACAAACAAAAAATGCCAAAACCCTTAAGAGCTTTGCAGAGCAAAACTGGCTTTTGTTATAAATTTCCTCCTGGGGCAAGGAATGTTAAATTCACTGATCAAAGCTGAGCTCTGGAGTTCACCTGCATCCCACAGAACAGGTCCTGAGATCTTTTCTGTGCAGGCTCAGCATGCAGCCACAACACTGCAGAACTGAGCTGCTTTCCCCTTGCCTAATTCCGAATTGCTGGAGGCAAACGGGAAGCCACTCTTTGATCACACACAGGAGTTACTCAGCCTCTGCTAGGAGGAGTTACTCACACTTACCACACACCATTACACAGCTGGGACATCAAAGCTTACCAGCACTGTACCAGAGCAAAGCTGAAGGAGCACATTGAGCCAATTGTCCCAGATTCTCCCGAATCCTGGGAAGAAGGGGCTGGCCCTGCCCTCTCACCTGGCAAGACGAGGTAGCGGCTATTCTGCGAGCCCAGCATCTCCAGCAGCCGCTGCTGCACCCCTTTGATCTCCTGCCAGCCAGGGAGGAAGCACAGGATCCCACCTGGAACACACCGGGAGTTAAGAACACATGACCTCGAAATCCAGGTGCTTCTCCCCAGCTGGAGACACAGGTTTCCAGGGCAGAAAGCAACCAGGCTACCTGGGGTTTGACACTGAATAGCCAGGAGCTTTGAAACACTTCAATCTCTTGGAAATCACCCGAGAGTTCTGCCTTCTTCCCAAAAACATCACCCTCCAGGCAAGGGTATTTGACACGGATGGGGCTCCAACACAAAAGGCAATTGTGCAGCACAAGGCTGCCAGTGATGGAGCACAGACAAGTCCTGGAACAGCTGCCCAGGACACTGAGGAGTCCAACCCTGTCTTAGCCAAAGACTCAGAATTTGCTTGTGCCACATGGCTCAAGACCACTTGGATCAGCAGGAATTCAAGGAGCCCTCGCACAAGAGGCTCAGCATCGGGGTGTCTCTGGAGGGGTTCCCTTTCTCTCCCCCCCAGCAGAAGGAAAGAGCTCGAGGTGAGGCAGGACCCACCTGGCTCTCCGTGGGCATCGATCTGCAGCACGAGGTCAGTGATCAGGTCAAGGTCGAGGACACACTCATCGTCGGATTGCTGGGTGGAACAGGACAGGCAGGTCAGGGAGGTGTCAGCACACAGCACAGGGGCACCTCCAGAGCACCTTCTGCAGACAGCAAATGCCTGGACTTGGACAGCCTGCCCAGGACTTGGGAGCCAGGAGCCTGGTCTGGGCTCCATCTGGAACCTGCTCTGGTCACAACTGCTGCCAGAGAGAAGGCACAGTCCCTTCCCACTGTCCAGATCTCAGAGCTGAGATCTGTGCACCTCTGCTGAACAGCACCTAACAATTAACAGAATTCCCATGAGATGGGACTTGTGGACAAAACTGTGCCACATGCACCTGGGAGTTCAAATCCATCAGGCTCTGAGCAGCAGCTTCTGTATCTCTCAGTAATTTGGAACAGACATTAAAGCTCAGATAAAATCCCTGCCACAGCAGAAACAGGAAGAATACCCTGGAGGCACTGGGATACCCCAAGCGAGTTTGCTGATCATCCAGGACTGGGAGAAGTGGCTGATACTTCAGACACTTGTTCAGCCACAGGGAGGGATCTCCCCAAGGCTGGAAAAACAGGCTGAAAGACTCCAGACCAGCAGGTTGGACCAGAAAACGTCTGGAGATGCCAGCCAACCTCAGTGAATCTGTGACTCCATGACCCACCACTGGTGTAGGATTACCCAGAGCACAGCACATGTCTGGAGGGCATTTTCCAGAGGAACAGTCAAACTAGTTGCAGAAAGCAGCAGTCAGGGAATTCAGTCATGCAGGACGGTGAGCACTGAGGTAACAGTGCTGGAAGCCAGAACCATCCCAGTCCTGGGCCATGCTTGCCCGGGGTGTGCAAACATCCAACTCTGTGTCTGTGTACACACAGAAACAAGCTCTCAGCCTACTCGAACATCAAACTTCCCATTAAAGGGAGACAAAAGCAACTTGACCTCAATGTAGAGTCATCTTCATGCATAATTTAATCAAACTACTCTGGGGTTCTACTAAGCTGACTACACTTCACGAGGACTAACATGGAATTAAAGCTAAGCAGTGTCCAACAACCACAGGGAAGCAGGAGCAGTTCCAGGCCCAAACTCTCCCCCTGCTGATAGGCCAGAAGCCAGTGCCCCATCCAAGGGGGCAGCTCCCCCACGACACTGCACACCCACCTTGATCTCATAGTGCCGGTGCCGATGCCGGCCCAGCTTGGCCAGGATCTCCTCCAGGTAGTATTCCTTCACCGGGTACATGAAGCCCGGCACCTTGACCACGGGGCAATCCCCAAAGTAGTGGGAGAAGCGCTGGTTGTCCCCAGTGGCGCTCATGAGCACCAGGCGCAGGTCGGGGTTCAGCTTCTGGATGCCTTTGAGCAGGATGAGCAGGAAATCTGTGTTCACGTCCCGCTCGTGCACCTCGTCCACCACGACGTGGCTGACGCCCTCCAGGCTGGGGTTGCCCTGCAGCTTCCTGAGCAGGATGCCCACAGTGCAGAAGAGCAGGGCCCCTCCCCGGGCAGGGGGTTTGCTCTCCAGCCGCACCTGGTAGCCCACGTTCTTCCTCATGTTGGGCCCCAGCTCCTGCGCCACGCGCTGGGCGACCGAGATGGCGCTGATGCGGCGGGGCTGGGTGATGACCACGTTGCAGCGCGCGCCGCGGCCCTCCAGGATGTAGTGTTCCAGCAGCAGCTGCGGGATCCTCGTGGTTTTCCCACAGCCTGTGTCTCCTGCTATCACCACCACGGGGTTCTGCTCGATGGCTGACAGGATGGTGTCCTTGTGAGGGTCTACTGGCAGCGGGTGGCTCTCCTGCCAGGAGGCTCCTCTCCTTTTCCAGAGGGCCAGCAGGTTCTGGCTAAGGCGCACTTCCTCTGCTTCCAGCATGGGGATGTAGGTCTTCCCCGTGATGGCATCGCTGATCGCACCGGATTCCTTGGTCAGGTTCATCATGTCATCAGCGATCCGGGGCCTGGACTCCCTGATGTCCACGGGATACTGGGAGAGAGCGAGAAAGTTGGCGAGGACAGCAAGGTTAGTACTGGTCCTAAGAAGGACAGAAAGAAACAAGTGCCTGGAACAGACTCAGCCAGTCTGGCTTGGCCAAGGCTCTGCCAAGGTCTCCTCAGATCTTAGGTAACTCAGCCTTGTTCTGAGCTGAGGTTATTTAAAGTGAGAACTAATTTGGGCAGCCCCCTGTGTGTTCCTTGCTGCATTCCCTATTTTAGGAGGGGTATTAGTGCTGCTGCCTGAACTGACAGGCACAGACCAGTAACTTCAGCTCTCCAACACAACAGCCCCTCAAAGACAACTTTTGGAAACTATCAAGTTACACCACCACCCAGACACATAACTTATACAAAACACAAGCGTTTGGCTAAGCAAGAAACATTCTGTCTTGGCAAAAGAAAAAACAGAAGTCCCACATCCCACAGGAAGAACTACAAGGAGCAACAGGTCAGGAATTGTCTAGAACACAAATCAAAGCATTGGCCCAGACGTTCACGGGATTAGAAGTTGCTGAACTTTTTATCAATCACAACTTTTGGATTCAACCTTAAGAGTCCCAGAGTCTTCCAAAGGGAAGGCCACTGCCCAGAAAGGGCAGCAGAGACTGATCAGGTTTTGTGGCAACAATCAAACCATGAATTCCCTCAACATTTTGACAGGAAGCTTTCAAACACATCCAATTCCTGAAGTGAAATGGGATCAGGCAAAGGAGATCCTCAGGGGGCTGAGCCTTACGTGGTTCAGGTAGTTCTCAATCTTGCGCAGGGTGGCCTCAGGGACTTTGATGTGGCAGGGCTTCCTCTGGTTCTCCCCCAGCTCCCGCAGGGACGTCATGTTGTACATGGCATGGCTCAGGGGGTTGTTGTTCTTGTCCACCAGGCCAAGGCTCTGCAGGGAACAGGCAAACAACATCATCAGGTCTGAGGCTGCTCACACCAAGGGCTGGTATACAGAGCACCTGGATCCCATGTTTGGATAGGCCCACTCCTTACCATCCCAAATCCATCAATTCCTGCCTTTCTTGCCACAGCAAGAAACCAGACATGATCCCACTCCAGCTCTGGAGAACCAGACACACCAGACACAACACTTGCAAGGTCTCAAACAGACCCATGAGAGGAACAGCAGACATGACTGCAAAAACCTCTTGTGTCCCTCGTTGTGGTTCTGGCATGCTGTGAATCCCAAGGTTTGGAAGTGCATGTTTATTAACCATTAGCTCATTAAGCACACCAAAGATCAGGAAGTTTCCGGCATCCCCCGTCAGGCTCAAACCCAGTGAGTGATGTGGGAGGAGCTGTATCCACAGGCACATCCCCAGGGGATACAGGAGCCAGGGGCACTCACCTTCAGCTTCTGACAGGCCAGAGCTGCTGCTTTGTTCTCGGCCTCCACCTTGCGCCGGCCCTTGGCAGCGAAGGTCATGGGGCAGGGCCAGCGCAGTGTGAGCTTGCAGATCTTGGTCTTGGTGCCCACCGTGCGGAACTGCATGTACTCCTGCAGGAACGACAGCACCGGGCTCTGTGGGACAGCCTGGGCCCAGAGGGACCACCCTGCCCCACCTCTGGCCCTGCCCAGACCCCCCAACAGCCCCACCCTGGGCATCCCTGGCAGCGCTGTCCAAACGCTCCTGGAGCTCTGGCAGCCTCGGGGCCGTGCCCATTCCCTGGGGAGCCTGGGCAGTGCCCAGCACCCTCTGGGGGAAGAACCTTTCCCTGATATCCAGCCTGAGCCTGCCCTGGCCCAGCTCCAGCCGTTCCCTGGGTGCTGTCCCTGTCATAGGGAGCAGAGATTGGAGCTGCCCCTCAAGAGGAGCTGCAGCCCCTGCTGAGCTCTGCCCTCAGTCTCCTCTGCTCCAGCTGAACCAACCCAGTGCCCTCAACCACTCCTCGTGTGGCCCTTCCAGACCTTTCACCACAGGGGGTTTTGCTGGATTAGTTGGATTTTTTTGGATTTTTTAAAATGGAGCACTAGAAGGAGTTTACTGCACTGAACTCCACCCCCCCAGCTCGCCAGGCGCGGTCTAAGCCAAAGTGAGAGCAAGCAGCTGTGGGGAACATCCTGAGAGCCTCGGGGTGGAACTCAGCTCCTTTCTGCTGAACACCTCCTGGGAAGGAGGTGGGTAACACATCCCGGGAAGGAGGATCACCAGATACAGGCAAGAATCGAGTTGTGGAAAGATTCCATCAGCACAGAAGCTACACATTGCTCCCAGTAACACAAACTTGTGCTTGTTGCAGATAAATGGGGAAAGGAAACCTTAGATCGTATCTCCTTCATTCAGACAGCAGCTCCTCCACTACCCTGGCCTCAGGAGCAACATTCCTCGTGATTCTATCAAGACATTCCCTCATGTCTCACCATGAAGTCTCTTCTCTGCTGTTCACACTGATTTCTCTAGGTCTAGTTCTAACTTCCCTCCTCTCCCCAGTTCTGCTGCCCAAAGAAAGCACTGAAAGTGATTCCAGTTGGAGCCTCTGAGCTTTGTCCCTGGCAGGGGTCAGACAGCACCTTACCTTGACTGTGGAAGAAGAGGTTGCAATCTGAATCACTTGGGCCAGGAGATTTTTGGGAAGTGGGAACTGTGTCAGGGCACGGATGGCGGTGTTGTCATCTGTCATTTCAATGGAACTCCCTCCTCGGCTGCATGGAACATGAGGAGAGTTGGATGTACAAATGCCCACTTGTGCTCAGACCCACTCCACTCCAGGAGTGCTGCTGAGCTCTGAAACCACTCAGTGAAAGCCCAGGTAATTCTGGTTATGTGCAGAGTCCAGCAGTCCCTTGCTACTAAAATCTGTCAGTCAGAACCACCCAGCCCAGCAAAGCCACCTACTACAGAGTGATCCAACCTTCACACCAAGGCTACAGACTAAACAGATCTAAACAGATTTAATTAATAAATAATTCTGAATAAAAAACCCCATCACTGAAATAACCACCATCACCTACATCTCTTACAGATCTTGCTCCTGCTGCCTATTAGAAATCCAAGATCTGTGCTCATAAAGTCAAGCAGGCAGCTTCAAGCAGGGGATGAAAAGGAGCATATTTAGCACTGCCCTCAAAACCAGGGTGGTCAAAACCTGGTGTAAGTGCACATGCACCACTTCTGGGGATGGAAATGTCCTTAGGCACAGAAGAATAAGGCAGCTAACAAGACTGGCAGCAGTCTTTCCAGAGGGCAGAGCTGCAGAGAAGAAGTCTATGCATTCCCTGGATGGCAGCCAGGTACAAGACCAGGCTGCCCCAGTATTCCTCTGGCCCATCTCCAGGCCCCCCCAGCTACAGGAAAACCCTCCCTTCCCTCTGCCCTGGCTCAGCATTCTCAGCCAGACCCACCTGGCGTCTCTGCCTGGGGTCCGGGCATCCTGGTGTGCCATGGGCAGGTAATCCGAGACATCGATCGCCTCCTCCTCCAGCTCTCCTTCTTCCAGCTCCCCCTCCTCCAGCTCCCCTTCCTCCAGCTCCTCTCTCCTCATGGCTTTGGGCATCCTGCCCTGCTCCATGGGCTGGATGGCATCGTCGGGCTCCATGCGGCGCCAGCAGGTGGACAGGTCAGCGAGGGAGGGGCCGGACTTGGAGCGCCACTTGCCCTCGGAGCACCAGCGCTCGTCGGGACAGCCCAGCTGGTCGGCCAGCAGCCGGTACTTGGCCGCATCGAAGAGCTCGTTCCGGGGGCCCAGCAAACCCCAGCCCTGCAGGAGAGACACGGGCAGCTCTGGGAACGCCCCCGGGCAGCTCTGGGAATGCCCCCCTGCAGCTCTGGGAATGCCCCCCTGCAGCTCTGGGAGCCCACACCCTGCTGGGGACGGTGGGGCAGGAGCGGTCCCCTCCTCTCCTTCCCCACGCAGAGAGCGAGGAAAGGCACTTTCAGGAACTCTGAACTTTCCCCCACCACTGTTCTGTACCAACAGGAATCTGGTCCCTGCCCTCCCTTCCCAGGGCATGCCTCTCAGCCCCACACAGCTCCTTAGAAAGGGTGGACCAGGATTTATTGGGCTTTTACAAACTCTTGGCTGTATTTAGAACCCTCAAGTTTTGAAATCACCCTCAGAGCAGGAAATGCATCTTTTTGGGAAGACTAGTCTGAACTGGCATAATCTGGGATAACACAGGATGAGAATTCAGGGAATGGTTCATCTTTCATTTCCCAGGAAGAGTTTTTTGTACAAGCAGCAGGAAAATGTCCCTAACCTGGCAGATTCTGAAGCAGGCTGCAGTAATTAAACACTCTCCCCTACCATCACCATTTAGGACTGAACCCTGCAGGAAGCGCCAGACATATCTGGAGTGCAGCACACACCATTTCTTACCAGACTGCTGCAGTAAGTTCTAGCTTTAATTTTCATAAATTAAAAGTTACAGCTTTAGACCTTTTAATGGCCTTAATGGGCCTGCACTATAAAAAGCTGTATTATTCTGTGCTGTGGGAGTGCCTGAGACACCAAAGTTCACCTGGCTCACTGCTCTACTCAAAGCCTCTGTATTCACTCTCTGCACTAAATAGATGCTATTAATTTTCTTGAACTGATGACTTTTTAAAGCAGCATTTGTAGCTCTTTCTATAGCTGTGATCACACAAGGCCTCCATCACAAGGGTCTTCTGCCAGCTTCCAGTTTGGCTGGCAAAGAAAGCTTTGCATGTTCAATCTGTGGTTTCAGGGGCCTGGGTTTTGGTTTAAGCTCTAAACTAAAGTACACTTCAGCCATTTCCAAAATTTGGGGAAAATGTGTCAATAGGGTATTTTTCTTTGAAGTTTCCTTTGAAAACTTCCAGGCTCTCAAAGAAAGCAGGGAACAACACTGGACTAGGGACGATAAAACCAGGATGTATTCCCAGTGAATGCTGACTGCGTGAGGTGGAATCAAGTCAGTGAGTGAAACAAGTTTTGCTGATTCCAGGATTAGAGGACCAGCTTGAGCAGCTGAGGAAGCTGAGTTTTCACACTGTCTTCCTGAATTTCTGAAGACTGGTTATTTCCTCACAGAGCATTCTGATCTACAAGCAAACCAAAACCTGTCTCACTGCCAGAGCATGCACAGCATCTTCTCCTGAGCAGAGAGATATCCCTGTTCCCACTCCACACACAGATCAATGGGAAACTCTCAAATCAGTGTCAAGGTAATACATAACAGCCAGCGGCAGAGCTGGAGATAAAACTGCATCTTTTTCTCAGCTATAAAACACCGTCAAGAGCGACCTTCAGAGTTTTACTGTGCCTGTTTGATACTGGCTGCACACACCCATTTCTAGCCATAAGTAAGTGCCAAACAAAGCCTAACTGTCAGAGTAATAGCAAAACACAACACAATGTAATTGCCACGCTGGCTTTGATGAAGAGGAAACAGGAGGCTCTGAAGGTCCTACAGCTGCAAACACACCCAGCTGTGCTGGCAGAAGTGGGAGTAAGTGACCAGCAAACCCACCTGAGGGATGCTCTACTCGCTGTAGATGCTGGGACTAAGGAGCTGATTAAGGTCCAGGACAAAAGGAACAAAGACAGGACTACCTGAAGCAAGTGGGATTTTAAGCTCAAATGGATTCAGACTCAAGACTTCACCCTCTACCCCTGACTACCAGAGGGGCCAACTAAGGGGGTGCACAGGCAAAGAGAGATGAAAGAGTTCCCATCACCAGGCCAGGCTGGCTGCACACTGCAGGGTGTGTCGGGCCAGGCTGAGCAGCAGCAGAGCTCACCTTGAAGAGCTGACACGCTGCAGCCGCCGCCTGCCGCTCCGCATCGATCTTCTTGGTCCCATAGCCCTCCACTTCCACGTTCTTCGGCCACTTTATGTGGAGAGTGACTTTCTGAAAGGCAAGGAGAACCACAGAGTGAGCCAGGGCAAGCTCTCCCCTCCACCAGAGCACACCCACTCCAACCATCTCTGCACTCCAGGCAAAGAAGAGAAACACAGAAGAAAACTGTGAACAAAGTGTTGTCTGGTCCCTTCACGGGAAGCTCCACTCCAGGAGCACTGAAGGAAAAGGCTGAGCAGGGCACAGAGGTGCCACAGCCCCACAGGAGCTGCAGGGCTGAGGTCCAGCATGGGCTGTGGTGTCACAGCGTGTCAGCACCGAGGGATAAATGCCAGGAGGTCATTACAGGAACAATTCCATTCCAGGGCTGCCCCTCTGCACTCTGCAGCACACCAAAGTGTGCCCCAGAGCAAGATCCCCTCTCCAACAGCTTCCAGCTGCAACAGCAAGGAAATCTTCCCAACTGCTTCCTCACTGTAATGGAAGCAGCACAGGGTTGCCTCAGCTCCCAGGCACTCCAGCACTCAGCAGGCACAGGAGCACCCAGCTCCAGCACAACACAAGCACTGGCAGAACCACAGCCCCACCACAGCTCCTGCACGGGAGCATCCTCCTAGATGGGAGCACTAAAAACCTGCAGAGAATGCTGAAAGATGAAGCCTGCCCTCTTCAAAGAAGGGCTCCAAATCAAGAGCTCGCTCGGCTGCCGGCCCTGCAGATGCCACAAGGCTCCAGGAGGGAAATGCCTAAGGAATTCTCTCCTGTTTCTGCAGCACAGATGAAAGGCGGCAATGGATGGATCTGCTGGGGAAGCCCAGCCTCCAAGGCTGGAGCACAGGCTCCTGACTCTCCAGCACCTGGCTGGCTGCCTTCCTGCCCCTGAACCTGGCTCTCTGCAGGGAATTACTATGGATTTTGCCTCGGGGCTCTGCCTGGAAAGCACAGACCTGCTGGGAAAAAAGGTGTCTCAGAAGGCCAAGTGCTCACAAACCCCCTGTTCACGTCCAACAAAAGCTCTCCAGGCTCTCACCTGTCCTTCTGCCCACATTTGCTGGCTTGTTTTTCTTTGTGAGCCAACCCTCATTTTTTTCCCAGGGCTCCTTTATCTCCTTTATTGTTTTCCTGGTTTAGTTTTTTGTTTTAATCTGAAGTTACTCTGCACATTAATCTATTTAAGTGCTGGCAAGAATGGGAACCAATTACACAAACTGAAGAGATGAGGCACTGCCTGGGGTATTCCAAATTTTAGGGATGAGGCACTGGCTATGGTATTCCAAAATTTAAGTTAGGAAACTGCACTACTGCTTGAGAAAGAGCAAGAAAAACAAACACAAATAATGAAGAACTCTGAAGCAACATTACTAATGTATCCCCTAAAATCCAGGGATGCTTAAGAAGGATGTGGCAATAAAAACTGTCTGGGAAATTTCAGACAGAATGTTATTGGAAAATGTTAATCCATCAGAACTGAGTCTTTTCCTGGAATGTAGGTTACAGTTAAACTTCAGCTGGAAAGGGCTTTCAGCTCTGGAATGAGAGCTGGTGTGACAGGAAGAGGCAAAACCTTGACCATAGAGCACCATTAGGTAAGAATTCCTGCTCAGTTCATAACCCAGACCCGGATCTGGGCCTCTGGCATCCCAGTGACAGCTCAAACTACCTGGAACACTGTTTGCTTGGGATTCCTCCACTTCATTTAACAAACAGGCTGTATTTCACTCTGCTCTTAAATACTATTAGAAGCCTCCCTCTATTGCAAACAAACTCCTCTTTTCCGGTTGCAATTGGACATTTTTGGCTTCGGAATTTTTTTCTACTGGAATCCACAATCAAATCTAGGGTTCCTAAGGGCTAGAATACGGCTTTTAAATCTTAATTTTCTAAGGTAGTAGGACACCTTTAAGCACATTTAAGCACAGACTCTATGTCTTTCTGGTGAGAAAGGCCAGATACAGCAAGTCACTTAAAAGAAAAATATCCACACACAACGAGGAACAGCCCCTGCATTTATATACCTTTAAAGCATATGGAGATCAGGAAAAATAGGAAGAAGTGAGAATATTTCTTGTTTGAAACTTTTACGTGGAATTAAAACTCTTCTATGATTTTCTCTAGGAAAGTTACTTCCAGGATTAGCAGTTCTGTGGCTCCCTTCCCATGCTATGTCCAACACCCCTCCGGCAGCACGGGATTACCTTTTTCCTTGGCCCATTAGTGTGGATGTAAACCAGCTTGTCCCTTGCATGGGAAATGCCCAGGGCTCGGCCAATCACGCTGTTGAGCAAGTTTTTAGGCTGTGGAAATTCCTTTAGTAAGTCTCTGGAATCTGGAAAAAAAAATGAAGAGGAACTAAATGTCTCCCAATTGCTGTGCAGTCCCGTTCAGAGGCGTGTTCCAACACCGGCTCCCTGCGGCTCCAGGAGAGCCGGGCTCGGAGGGCAGGCAGAGGTCCAGTGTTCACCTACAGCATCTCCAGGCACCAGCAAGGTCCTGGATCCCTGAGGCTGGGACAGACCTCCAGGATCATTGAATCCACCCTGTGCCCAATCCCCACCTTGTCCCCAGCCCAGAGCACTGAGTGCCACATCCAGGTGCTCCATGGACACCTCCAGGGATGGGCACTCCAAACCTCCCTGGGCAGCCCCTGCCAAGGCCCGACCACCCTTTCCAGGAGGAATTCTCCCAAAATCCACCCTGAGCCTCCCCTGGCCCAGCCTGAGGCCATTCCCTCTCCTCCTGTCCCTGTTCCCTGGCAGCAGAGCCCGACCCCCCCGGCTGCCCCCTCCTGTCAGGGACTTGTGCAGAGCCACAAGGTCCCCCCTGAGCCTCCTTTGCTCCAGCCTGAGCCCCTTTCCCAGCTCCCTCAGCCGCTCCTGGGGCTCCAGCCCCTTCCCAGCTCCATTCCCTGCCCTGGACACGCTCCAGCCCTCAGGGTCTCTCCTGTCAGGAGGGGCCCAGAGCTGCCCCCAGGATTCCAGGGGGTCCCTCAGCAGGGCCAGCACAGGGGACACTCCCTGCCCTGGGGCTCTGCCCACACTGGGGCTGGCACAGCCCAGGGGCCATCGGCCTCTTGCCCACCTGGGCACAGCTGGGCTTGTGTCCAGCCGCTGGCACCAGCACAGACCCAGTGCCTTTCCTCACCAGCTCTGTTTGTCATTCCTCAGTATCAAAACCCAACTGAGCAATAACAACTTTGAACAGTTTGGGCATTTGCAACGTCCCCCCCAGCCACGGGTTAAATCCAGGGTCTCACAAGTTACACATTAGATCCAGCCAGCGGTAGAAACATGAAAAAATGCCTGAGGACTTCATCCTGAAATGACTGGGACAGCTGGATTAGAGCCTGGGAATGTGGTTTAATCTGAATTGCTTGGAGAATCCCCTGGAAAGAGGTTTGCCAACAGTGTTTGGAGATGCAGCAGCCCCAGAGGCAGCAGGACAGAGGGCAGGTGGGACTGACCCCAGCCCCCACAGGGAAATGCTGCTCAGGGTACAGCAGGGAGGGGATGTTGATGATCAGATCAAATCACTCATTTAAAAAAAACAACAGTAATAAAATCCCACTGCCCCCAACAGAGCCATGTCACACCCACGTCCCAGGTCAGTCTCCTCCCTGACCACCTCCAGCAGTTTCAGCAGTGAGGGAGCTGCTCCAACTCCTCTCACCTGCATCACTGCCATGGCCAGCACTGGGAAGGGCCTTTTCTTCCAGCAGTAGGTCCAGTGAGATCAGATCAACTGGATAACAATTCCGGATGTTCCTACACCTCACAAACAGGGAGGTGTCACAGCTCCCCGGCTGCCCCTTCTCCCAGGCTCCAACACCCCCACTAACCCAGATGTGCAGGGACACGACCTGCAGCCCTAATCCCACAGAAAGCCAAGGCAGGAAAAGGGAACACAAACGTTTTTGCTGGGCTCACAAGTGAATCAGACAGCACAGTCCTGCAGGTACCAAAAGTAGCATAAGGGAACAGGGAGAGGGATGGGGTCTCCTGCTCTGCAGCAGCAAGCACAGCTCATCCCACACTCAGCCTCATCCCACACAAATTCCCCAGGCAGTCAGGACTTGGGTGACCTCCCTGCAGACCACCCTGGGGGTGAGCATTCCCTTTTGGAGGGTTTCTGAACCCCCTGCAGGAATTCAGGGCATGTTTCAGCAATGAATCAGAAGCCACCACAGAGATCACTGGTACCACCAGAAACCAGAATTTCTGACTGAGCCACCAAATCCAAGGAGAAACGAGGAGCCAACAGTCACTCATCAGAGCATCACAAGGATGTGCCACCGTGTTCTGCTGGAAACTGATTCTGGAGCTGCTGTCATGAAGACACACAGGAACTGCAGAGAATCCCAAAATGGTTTGGGTTGGAAAGATCCTTGAAGATCTTCCGTTCATTTATTTAACAAATGGGCAGGGACGCCTTCCACTAGACCAGGTTGCTCCAAGCCTATCCAACCTGGCCTTGGACACTTCCCAAGATGTTCAAGGCAAGAAGAATTTAGGAGAGGCTCTGTCACACAGGCACGTGGAAGAGACGCTCTCCAAGAAGCTGCTCATCATGATGATGTCCTAGGAGAGCCCAGCTGGAAGCTGAGCAACTGGGAAACCATGGGAGATTTAGGGAAGGCAGAGTTCTGCTGTGCCACTGGAGGCCTGACACTGTCAGCCTGGGGACACTTGGCTAACGGAGAACAAAAAGCCACTGCTGATCCCATCACCCTCTCCAGCAAAACCCAGCAGGCTGATCCACAGCTCAGCACAGAAGATTCACTGGTGACACTCAGTTTTGAAACTTCTTCTTGCAAACCATACAAGAACCACCTGGATCTTGAGAAAGGCTTTCAGTAGCCTTGGATAACTCCAGGGGAATTGCAGGAATTACTGTGATTTACGACCACGATTTGTCCATGAATTACCTTCTATATATTGGCCAAGGGAGCAGGAAAATGGTCTCAGCCTAACAAAAAACTATGGGCCAATTTTGTGTAATTATACATCAAATGTGCTATTTCTATCTACTCAAGCAAGTTTCTCTATATTCAGACTTTGGCCTGCTCAGGAAAACTGGAAAAGTGTCCAAGATTTTGGCACTCCACAGTTCTATTCCGTTCCACAGTGGTGGGACAAACGGAGGGAGGAGCAGTAACACAAGTCCCAAATGCACCATTCAATTCACTTAATAAAAAAAGAAAAGCAGAAAGCAAATCTCCAGCACCAGCATGGTTATTTGGCTTCCAGCTGTTTCCTCTTTCAAAAACAATAACCTGGGAAATTCTGTGATAGGAGGTGCAAGAAGCACATTTTTAATACCCCCCCCCCAAATCCAATTACCTATGACAGAGGCAGTTTCTCACATTCTAAGGTGACTCCTCAGTGAAGACTAAATATTTAATCTGCTCTAGAGGGGAAAATAGGATCTCTGACTAACAAAGCCCAGTTCTGGTGACAGCTCAGGCTTGGAATTCCCAACAAGGTGCAATGTTTTCTCCCCAGCTGACAACGCCACATTCAGCAGCACATTCTGACAAGGATCACCTTCAGCCCATTCCTGCCCCAATCCCAGAGCTGAAAGGATCTTATCCTGCAGGAAGCCATCCCTCCCTCGGAGCTCTTAAAGAAACAACCCCAAACTGCAGAACTGGATTTGCAGAATGTTCCCTTCCCTGCCAAATCAGATTTCTCAGCATCTTCCTCCAAGGAGTGTCTCAGTTCTGTCACAGCTGAGAGTGGATGTTTGGGTGGGAATTGTGTCAGTGGGAGCACAAGGAGTACAGCCCAATACTCCCAAAACTGAGCCACACATGACACCCAAACAGCTCTGAGATCACGAAGGAATATTAAAAGCCTGTCTTGGAGAGCAGACAAGTCAGGGTGGGGCTATCAAAGAAGCCAATTAACTAATTAAAGTTCCTCAAAGCCAGTGAGCGCTTTAGGTTAATTCAATTGTGAAAGTCCAGGATAATTCCAAGCTACACTGAAAAACACAAAAACCAAACCCCAAAACCAACAAACCACCCAGCTGGAGTGGCCCAGCCTCCTACAAACCCCATCAAATCTGAGTGAAAACACTCCTGTACCAGAGCACAAACCAAACAGCCCAAAGTCCTGTTCAAGGAGGACAGAGGAGATACATTAGTTTCTCTCTTCTCTCCAATTCTGCTCCCTGGAAAAGCAACAAATTAGCACCAAGGACAAGCCAGCAATGACAAAATTCCTCAAGATATAACAAATTCAAGTAATAAACCCGAAAGTGTTTCCAACACATCAAAAATCCCCAAAGAAAAAAAAGCCCTGTGGGTCCACAATATCCATTTCACAAGGAATTAGCCCAGACATGTTCCTCTGCAGAGATGGAGGGAGACACAGAAGGTTCCACCTGGCAGCTTAGCTTAGAGTACACCAAAACATGGCTTTTTGGGGAATTTCAAGGGTTTTAAACCATCCCCAGCCATCCTGACCATGGTCCCTTTCAACACACACAGACTAAAACCCACACACAGCTCCTGGCTGAACAAGAGCTTAAAAACCAGGAAAACTGAGCAGGCCCCTCCAAAAACAAGTGGGATCAGCTGAGGAGAAGGAGCAGTGGCCAAGATCCCCCTCGGAGCCACGGGGGCTGATCAGGAACCTGCCCTACTCCAGGAAGGCATCCAGAGCTCCAGCCCAGCCCAAATTCTGCTCTGGTTCTACAGGACAAATTTAATTAGTGACAGAGGAGGGTTCCTGGAGCAAACCCGAGGGCAAGGGCACGTCAGCCTCGGGAACGAGGGGAAGTGACTGAGCTGCCCAAAGCCCACTGTCTAAGCCAAAAAAGTGAAGCCTCAGACAACAACACGGATCTAACAGTGACTTTTTGAAGCTGGCCTCGGGTCCAGGTGGATTTTTCTGTATTTGTATCCAAGGCTAATAAAGCAGCCAAACGAGGACAGCTAAGGAGACATCAGCCCACAAGCTGAGGGTGAAGAACTGATCTCAGAAAGAGGTTCTTCAAATGACATTCATGATCTCCACGTGCTCAAGTAGCAGCTGGACAGGTAGGGCAGGTTCACGAGACCCTGAGGGCTTTTATTTGTTCATCCAAAACAAATCCATTATTGGAAACAATCCCAGTATCACCACACTCTCATCTCAAGAGCCTTCCATGGTCAATCCACCACATAAATTGGGAGGGCGAGTGAACTGAAGACCAAAAATAAAAGTACTCGGGCACTGCCTGAAAACACATTACAAAAAAGTGCTGACAGACGAAATACAAAAGAGGAAAGAAAAAAAAAAATCCTGGTTTATTCCTTTTCTCAGGCAACACCTGAAGCAGCTCATTAAACAATAATTTTGGGTGGCTCAGCACCTGCTTTAGCAGGGAGTTAATCTGCTCTGTTGAACAGCTTGAATGTAACAATTAAAAGACCATCCCACTATGAACTCCAAAATGAAGCTCAGCAGCTTCTGAAAGGCAAATGGAACCAAGACCCAAAGAATCCTGAAATTATAGAGAAAATAGTAACTTTAAAAGTGCTGGAGAGTGGGAAAGAAGCACTGAACACAGAAGGATAAGGGTGGAGAAAAAGGAAAAAGTTCTATTGTAACAATACCCCAAATTTCCAAAATGCAGCCCACGAAAAAAACTGAAACCCAAACAGTGATTTTCAAGGGAAAATGGTTCAAGTCACAACCTCTGGCACAAAAGCACTCGCATCTCTCTAAGCCCCAAGTGTTCTGCACACTCCATAATCCAACAAAAAGCGATTCAAAACGTGACATCAAACCCGAGTTTTAAACATTCTTTCACAGCAGTGACGATTCCGAGCAGCGGGAAGGCATTCACCTTCCCACCTGGGCCCACGCACACTGACAGCCAAACGGGGAAAATCTTCCAGGCTCTGGCCAGAGACATCACCCCTGGCCGGCGTTAGGGACGCTGCAGTACTGAAGGCCGGATGCTCCAGAGCTGTCCGTGTCTCCATCGGCGTTTCCCAGGCTCTCCAGGTGGATCCAGCGGGATCCCGCGCACGGAGAGGCGGGGAACGGCCCTAACGGCCCGCGCTGCCGGGCGCCGCCCGAGCGCTTCTCAACCCATCCCCTTTCCCTGACAGATCTCCACGGGGGATTTTCCTCTCGCGTCAGCGACGGGAGGCGGCCGGAGTTTCGCCCAGGCCCGGCTCGGCGACCTTGAGGGGAATCACCGGGGAAACCCAACTCCGGCCAACAAAGGGCTGCCGGGGCGGCCACAAAGCAGCTCCGCGGTCCCCCCCGGCGCCCCCCGGTACCTGCGCAGCTCGGCGGCTCCTCTCCCTGGCCGCGCATCCCGGTCCCGGCAGAGCCGCGGGAAGGAAAGGAGGGATGGAGGGAGGGAGGGATGTGGCGGCTCCCCCGCCCCGCCGCGGGCCCGGGCTCGCCCCTCCCTTCCGCTGCGCGAGCGCCGCGCGGGGCGCCGAGAGCCGGCCGGCTCCGCTGCTCACCCTGCGCTGCCTCGGGCTCCTCCTCCTCCTCCTCGTCCCGGCGGGGCTCGGCGGGCCCGCGGGGGACCGAGCAGAGCCCGCGGGGGCCCGCGCAGGGCCCGCGGGGGCCGCGGCAGAGGCGCAGCGGCCCCGCCGCCTGCAGCAGCAGCCCCAGCGCCGCCATCTTGGGCCGCCCCGCGCCCGCGGGCAGCGCAGGGGCCGCGCGCGGCGGCGCCCCCCGGCGGGCGGGAGGACCGAGAGAGGCCCGGGAGAGGCGGCAGAGCCGGGCCTCGCGTCCCACCGGGAATGGCGAGGGAAGCAGAGGGAAAAGGGAGGGAAAGGAAAAGAAGAGCGGAAAGGAGAAGGAAAAGGAGTGGGAAAGAAGACGGAGAGGGGAAAAGGTGAGGGGAAAGGGAGGAGATGGGAGAGGGAAAAGGAGAAGGGAGAGGGGGAGAAGGAGGAAGAGCCGCTGTGCTGCCCGCGGCCGGAGCCCCGCGGCCGCAGCTCTGCCGGGGCTCCGCAGCCCTGGGAGCGCGGGGAGCTGGGGCCGGGGAGCTGCGGGGCGCACACAGCCATTGTCCGGCCCTGCCCCGGCCCTGCCCCGGCCCTGCCCCGGCCCTGCCCACAGCTCCGGCGGGAGGCCCGCGGCGCTCGGCCCCAGCCCGGGGCCGTTTCCCTGTTCCCGAGGCGGCACCGCAGGGACGGGGCGGGTTTGCTCCCAGATCCCGGCGGTGCCCCTCCCTGCATCCTGGCGGGTCCCTGGATTTGAGGATCGCTATGAATCTTCCCTGATTAGAGGGATAACACAAACACACTGTATTTTCCTGCTTTCAGCAGCATCTCCCTGGGCTGGGTTTCCTCCCACACCTTTTCCTCTCAATCCTTCCACCTCCAGGCAAAGCCAGATCTGGGATGGTTCCACACGAGTGACCCCAGGTACGACTCCAAGGAGAAATCCTGAAACTCCTTTGGGGATTGTTTCCAGCTCCACATACCCCAACACACACACAGACCAGGCAAGTCATGGCCAAGTGCATATTCCTAAAAACCAAGTCGTTCATCCTGCAGCCCATTATTTGCTAATATTTGAGATAAACACTAAAAAAAAAAAATCTTAAAATCTTTATAAGCTTTTAAAATAAGTCTTTCTAAATATCTTAGAATCTTAAATCTTTATCAAATCTTAAATCTGTAAAAATCTAAAAATCTTGATAAAGATCTTATAACCTTTATAAAATAAGTCAGCCCTTCCCCACTTCTCCCAACTCCGACTCCTCCTGTTACTCAGTTCAACATGAATTATTTCATATCCAGGTATAGAATTCTTAAGGCTGTAGAGCTGGTTGAAATTCTGACCCTACAGGATTGTTTATTTGTTTATTTAAATCTGAACTATTTTTTCTAAGCAATTAATCTATATTAGCCCTGGCTGTACTGGGACTACCATTAAGTTTTGCGTTTCTTTAAACCAGGGTCTCATTTTTATGTCAAAACTTTATTACTGAGTATTTTGTGTGTAAAGTGAAAATTAACATGAATGGCTGGTTAAGCATCACGATGCAAAATGGATTTTCAAAAAAATTTCAAGTGGGTTTTGTGTAGTTTTGAAGTCAGAAAGAGAAAACTTCAAAAAGACAAAAAGTAGTGACTGATACAATGGCACAGTTCAGTTTTACAAAGCCTGGGCTCCATGACAAGAGGTTCAAGAAGAATAAAGTTATTGAATAAAAACCCTGTAGAAAAAAACCCCAACATTGGAAGAGCTGAACTCTCAAGAAAAGTCTTATTACACTAAGTTTGCCTTTTCCTGTATTCACTTTTTAGAACCTCTGAATTAGCTGCTAATTTGTCCTTGTAGGTTCTTGTGCTTAACAAAAACCCAAATGGAAACACAAACCCAGATCTGGAAACAGCACCAAATGACCAAAAAAAATGCACTTCTTTTTGAAAGACATGAAGTTATTCTGGCACTCAGATTACAAATTTTAAGAGACTGGTCCACTAAAATGGGAAAAATCATTCAAAACTGATTGATTGTTCATTCAAAACTCATCCAAAGATCATCCAAACCACTAAAAAGGAAAACAACTCATTCCATTTAAGGGAATTAATCCTGTGTTAATCTTGTGACAGCACATTGCACAAACTATTATTTTTATTTTTTACTGTAATTTTTACTATTTATTCAGAAATAAATGGAGGTGGTTTGGAAACAAAAGCTTCGAGGAGGACTGGAAGGAAAGGGAGGCTGGAAACAGCACAGCACCATCCCCTCATCCTGCTGGGAGGCAAATCTACTGAGAAACTGCTTAATGTGACAGAGTTCCTGGGTTTTAGCATCTCCCCAGATCCAGCAAGGCAATGAACTGTCCAGCAGGAAAGGAACCCATATTCTAACCACAGCCATGGAGCTGCTTCAAGTCCTGGACATCCAGGAAGGAACCCAGGAGGCCACAGGAGAGATGGGAGATCTCCCCAGGGAGATGGGAACCGTGGCTGGCGACCATGGGGGCAAAGCAGAGCCACCCAAACACGAGTGAAGTACAGGCTGGGGAAACTTGGAAACACATGGACAGGGGGCTGGAAAAGCTGGGGCAAGAGGCTGACAGGCAGGCCCAGTGTGCAGGAACAGCCAGGAGTGAGGAGGGCTGGTGGTTTGTCACCAAAAATGATATAAAAATTATCTTGTGGGCACAGAAACAGCAGTGAAGACTCAATTTATTAAAAAATTCCAGAAGTCGCCGATTCCAAATATCTTTATTTTGCAGAGAGCAGCGTTAACCAGCACAGACAGGATCTCCAGAGCCATCTCCCAGATCTGGCAGCTCCTGGGATGAGCTGGGCTGGACCAGCCCCTCCAGCCAAGCCTGTGCAGAGGCAGCAGCTCGTTAACGAGCCAAGTTTCATTAATGAATTCCTTTATCCCCAGGGCTGGAGCATCCCGAGTCCCAAACCCAGCCTGGCCACGACAAACCACCAGCCCTCACCAGGAAAGCTCCTCTCCACCCAGACTCCAACCCCGCTCACAGGATGTGATGGAGGAGAGGGGCTTTGTTCTTCGTACACAATTCTGCCCTGGACTGGGAAGAATCCTGGGATTTTTGGTTTAAATCCAGCACCCCCAGTGCTGGTGACTCAGAGCAGGGCAGTGACAGGAGTGCTGGGGTCACTGTTGGGTTTCCTGAGTGCCAAGGGAAAGGATGAATTCCCTGGGATGGAGGGAGGGGTCCCTCTGCTTCAGCCAGTGCTGGAATACTTTGTTCCATTCTATCCACTCTCTTTAAGACCAAGTAACAGAGCTCAGGAAAGATCCACAAGTTAAAACAGAAAACTGTGACTGGAGAGATTTCTGAGGACAAAATATGATTGAAAGGAAGGTTGGCAAAGCAATGGCAGGGAAAAGAGACATGGTGACAGTGACAGGTAATAAAGGACCAAATCCCAAGCAGGAAGAGCTCATGGAGTTGGTACTAAGGAATACAGGAATATTTAGGAGGACAAAATTAAAAGGGAAAAAACCTGTACTTGAAGCTAAACAGCAAACAAGTGTCCAATGTGTCTGGACAACACTGCAGGGCTCCTCCCCTGCCCAATCCCACTGCTTCCCTGAAACCCTGTCCTGTCCCTCCTGCTCCCAGCTTTCCTGCCACATTCCCTCCCTGCTGCACCGACCAGGACACAACTGAGCTGCCTCCTAACACAAATGAACTCCTCATCCACCTGCTCCAGCTTCCACCTCCAAGCACAGGGAAATCCCAAGTGGAACTCAAGGCTGTGTCAGGTCTTACCTTTGAGGGAATTCAGCGAGAACATCTCCATCCCCGTGGAAAGGGTGGGTTCCTGGGACAGCAGGAGGGAGCACAAAGAAACAGCAAGTTAGAATTGATACTTCCTGTAAAATGTTTCAGGTGCTTCTGCTTTGTCTCCGTGGTGACAATGAGGTTTTTTAAAAAGCTCTTTAGGCCAGGATTAAGTAGATTATTGCCATTATTCCCTTTAAAGGAAAAAAAAAAAGCCAGGAGGAAAAAGAGAACTGTACTTTTGATAACGTTCTTTGCTGAAACTGTGTTAACTTGCTATTTAATTTCTTACTAAAATAACTTTCACTCAAATAAGACAAAACCAACTTTGCTTTGGGGTGTTTTATCTGTCATGCCAAGTATTAAATACACTGTAGAAATTCTTGGAAACAATAACAAGGATTTTCTAACAAACTTGTATCGGGTGGGTGAGGATTGAAGGTCATCATTTACACATAAAGTTGAATTTTGGAGCTGGACTTCCGTGATCCTGGTGGATCCTTTCCAAGTCAGGATATTCTGGGATTCTATGGACATTAACTGTCCCTATGACTTCCTGTGCATGCAAGTAAAAGCCTGCAGTTATCATTCAGATTACTCACTTTTGCTTTCAGTAAGACAAAATTACTTCAGCAGCAAAAAAATAGAAAAAAAGGCTTCAAATAAACCCATCCCATTTTCTGGCCACATCTCTGGATGTGACACCTTGTTCATGGTTCCCTCCCCACGGACACATGGACACCTGCCGTGGCTGCCAGGGCCACACCCGGCCTTGCCCAAGGACCAGATCAATAAAAACAGAGTTCTTGACTTGGCAAAAATTAAACCTCGCGTGTGCTGTGGTGAATCTCGGAGGGAAATGTCCTTGCTGTAACTAAATCACTGCAGGGAACAAAGTCAGGGAACCCTTTTGTGGTCCTGGAGCGAGATTCCCGAGGCTGGAGCGCTTGGCTATGGAGCCCAGCCCCAGCAGGAATGCCAAAGGAATTGCAGGGAGCGGGGCACACGGCAGGCAGCCTGTGCCCCCTTCCATAGGGATCATCCCAGCCTGGGTTAAACTGCCTTAAAGCCAAGGGGATTTGTGACAAATCGGGTGAGTCCAATATTGCTCCGACAGGAAAGAGTCAATCCTTGAACCCCCCGAAGTCGCTGGAGAGAGAAAACCAGGAATGTGACAGGGAATGCTGCAGTGAACCCCAGCTCCCGAGGTATCGGCCACGTCCTCCTCCCAGATTTGGAAGCATGACCAAAGAGGGGGAGCTGTTTGCCTGCAGAGAGAGTGAGTGCATCCCCCAGAATCCAGGGAATCCAGGGAATCCCTCCCTCAGCGTCCTGGGACACGGCAGCACGCAGGCACATAACCTGCAACGTTCCCTGCGGAGCAGGAATTCAGGGAACGGGAGCAAGGAACGCCTCACCCACGCTGGCATGGGGAAAAGGGCTCTTCCAAAAATGGCTTTGAGCTGAAAGAGGACAGGGATAGATGGGATATTGGGAAGGAATTCCTGGCTGGGAGGGCACAGGGTGCCCAGGGAAGCTGTGGCTGCCCCTGGATCCCTGGCAGTGTCCAAGGCCAGGCTGGACACTGGGGCTGGGAGCAGCCTGGGACAGTGGGAGATGTCCCTGCCCATGGCAGAGGTGGCACTGGCTGGGCTGTAAGGTCCTTTGCCACACAAATCATTCCATGATGCCATGCATAAATGCAACATGGAAATGATTGGATATGATGGAAATGGTCTTTTCTGCTCAAGAACAAGGAAATAAAAAATTGAAAACCTTCCAGGGATGAGGTTCCAAGATGAACAACTGAGATCCCCTTGGATAAGCAAGATTCCAACCCAGCTGTTTGTATAATCCTGTCTGCAGATCCCAGCTGAGCTGGGACCCTTGCTGGGAACCAGTAAGAGTCAGACTGGGTGGGAGCGGGGCAGGACAGGGAGGAGAATTAAGGATCTGCTAAATTTGGACACCGAGATCCAGACCTGGGAATCACTTTTAGCACATCCAAGAGCCTGGGGGAAATCCCAGGGTTGGTTGCTGCAGATCCTGATCCCAAATAAAAGGAAGTGTCCAACTACGGCTGCTGCTCCAGCCCCCAGGGAAACACAGGGATGCAGGACCAGCATGGAAAGGGGATACTGGAAGACTCAAAACCTATTTTGTCTGATGACAGCAGAGATGTGGGAGCTCCGAGGACACTGGATTTGGGAAGAAATGGAACAGGATGACACAGGACTGGTAATGGTACAGCTGGAGTGAGAATCTGTGGGACCGTGGAGCCTTGTGCCTCACACCCAGCAAACTCCGGAGTCCCAGGTGGGGAAAGAGACACTAAAAGTTTGTTAGGAAGAGACTCAGTGCTCCTGCTGCAAAGGCAAAGAGTGAAACCAAGCAATGTGGCACAGAAAGCTGTTAGATAAAACCCCAAAGGATGGGAAGGAATTGGGTCTTTGTTGGGTTTCCTTGATCCACTGGAAAACAACTGTGTGAGGGAAAACCACATCCCCGAGAGAAACGCAGGGAAAATCACAGCAATTCTGATTATTGGCTGCTGGGATATTCCAGCAGGGTTGGAAGAGGCAGAGCCCCGAGTGCTTTGTGAAGAGAACAAAGGAGAAATCCTGCTGTCTCCCCCCACATCCAGCCCCAAGGATCCCCTGCCCCGGGCTCCAGGCAGAGCCACTTGCAGCAGAGATTTCTTTTTTTTTTTTTACTTTTGGCTACTCGGGCCAACGGAGCAGCGGATCCGTGCAGGAAACCTTCCCTTACCAACCCTAACCCTGCCGGATCCTCGCTGCCGAGAAGCTGGAAGGGACAATGAAGGGCTGCAGGTGGGAATGGGCGCTGGATGCTCTTGGACACCCCCCGAGCACCGGGGCCAAACGGGTGACTCGGAGCGACAATTCCCATGGCCACGGGGGAAAACGGGGCCAGCGGTGACACCGGGGCGAGCCACAGGAGGGGGCGGAGAGGCAGGACTGGGAAAGGGCTGCGGGAGAGCAGCTCTGTGCGGGAGCGAAGCCTTCGCAAGGCAGCGATGGGAACTCCAAGGAGAGCCGCGCTCCCGGGGCTCCCCCGCCGGCCCCTCGCCCAGGGCCCGCGGCGAGCGGTGTCCCGGAGCCCCCCCGCTCATCCCCGGGGCCCCCCGAGCATCCCCAGCCCCGCCGGTGCTGCCGAGCATCCCCGGCGCCGCCGAGCATCCCCGCCCGCGCCGCCCCGCCCGCACAGGCCGCGGCCCCGCACGGCCCTCCCCGCCTCACCCCGCTCTGCTCGGCGCCATCCCCCGCTCCTCCCCCTCCTCCCGCCGCCGTCTCGCCCCCGCGGCCCCCCCGGTTCTCCCCGGGGGTCGCGGCCCGACCCTCGCCCGCCCCGCACCGACCTCCGCACCGCGACTGCCGCCGCCGGGCCGCCTCTCGGGACTACAGCTCCCGGCAGGCCCCGCGAGCGCTTCCGGCGCGGCGCGCGCTTCACTTCCGGCCCTGCCCCGGAAGTGAGGCCGCCCGCGCGCTCCCTCCGGCCGGCGGCTCCACAGTGCGAAGCCGCGCGTGGGCGCGGGGCGGAGACTGTCCCCATGGCAACGGATGAGCCAATGGGCGGCGCTGGCTGCTCCCATAGCAACGGCAGAGCCAATAGGCGGCGTGGCCTGTGGGGGGCGCTGTAGTCTCGGCCCCGCCGTGGGACCCGGCCGGGCCCCGGTCCCGATCCCGATCCCGATCCCGATCCCGATCCCGATCCCGGTCCCGACTGGGGAGCTGCCCAAGGCAGCTGTGGCTGCCCCTGGATCCCTGGCAGTGCCCAAAGGCAGGCTGGACACTGGGGCTGGGAGCAGCCTGGGACAGTGGGAGGTGTCCCTGCCCATGGAATGGGGTTGGAATGGGATGGGCTTTTAAGGCCCTTCCAAGCCAAACCCTTCTGGAATTCTTGCCTGTATTCGCTGCCTTTTCAGAATGGCAGTTCTGAAATTCTGAAGTTCCGATTTCTGGATGTTTGGTGGGTTTAATATTTCCTGCGTCTCCAGGTGTTTCCTTTCCTGCAGGTGTTTATTTCTGCTTTGGAGTGTTCAGGGATGGGGGAACATTTACAAACTACGGGAATGCAAGGGGAGTTTTTATATCGGGAATTGTGATTTTAATGAAGGACTTTTTGACACTCTATTTGATAATGTTCGAACTGAAATATGTTGTATTTTTAAATTATATACATTTTTTGCTTGGGGTTTTTTTTTAATTTCTCTGTTATTTTCGATTCACAAATAAAGCATTAGTAGACACTCGAAACAAAGTTGGGTTTATGAAGGGAATTTGGGGGAAATTGCTTCATAATGACCCGTTCCGTGGGTCTAGATGTGGTTATGAAAAGGTAGAGGTACCCAGCAGTGAAGACTTAGTGCAGACACCTGTAGGTAATTATGTCAGCACCCAAATTACCCCCTAATTGGATCTCAGGGTCTCCACAGCAGCCTTGAGCTTCGGGGTCCGGAGCAGCCCGGGGCGCTCCCCGGCCGGTACCGGGGCACGGGCGGTGTGTTCGGGGTCCGGAGCAGCCCGGGGCGCTCCCCGGCCGGTACCGGGGCACGGGCGGTGTGTTCGGGGTCCGGAGCAGCCCGGGGCGCTCCCCGGCCGGTACCGGGGCACGGGCGGTGTGTTCGGGTCCGGAGCAGCCCGGGGCGCTCCCCGGCCGGTACCGGGGCACGGGCGGTGTGTTCGGGGTCCGGAGCAGCCCGGGCTCCCTCCGCGGGAGCGGCTCGGGCGGGGCCGCCCGGGGCGGGGGCGGGGCCGGTCGAGGGGCGGTGCTGCGCAGGAGCGGCGCGCGCGTTCCCGAGCGCGTTCCCGTTCGCCCTCCCGATCACATCCCCAAGCACGTTCACACTCCCGTTCGTGTTCCCGATCGCATCCCCAAGCACATTCCCGATCGTATCCCCGAGCACACTCCCGATCGCGTTCCCGTTCCCATCCCCGAACGCATTCCCGTTCACTTTCCCGATCGCGTTCCCGTTCCCATCCCCGAGCGCGTTCCCGTTCACACTCCCGGGCGCGTTCCCGTTCCCATCCCCGAGCGCATTCCCGTTCTCATCCCCGAGCGCATTCCCGTTCACTTTCCCGGGCGCGTTCCCGTTCCCACCGCGGGCGCGCTCCCGGGGTGGGCGGGGCGCGGGCCGGGGCGCGGCGCATGCGCGGCGCGGGGCGCGCGGGGACAATGGCGGCGGCGGCGCTGGCGGCGGGCGGAGGCCCCGGGAGCGGCCCCGCGGCGGTCCCGGCGGGCGGGCCCGGCCCCGCGCTGGCCGCGGCGCGCCGCAAGGACGGCGGCCCCACCGGCAAGTTCTGGGAGAGCCCCGACACCGTGTCCCAGCTCGACTCGGTCCGCGTGTGGCTGGGGAAGCACTACAAGAAGGTGCGGCCCGGCGAGGGCGGCGGGCGCCGGGCGGGCTGGCGGGGGATGGCCGGGGATGGGACGGGGGGCCCGAGGTCGCCGCCGCTCTTTGTGAACCGCGGCCTCGCCGCTGCGGCGGGCGCGGGGCCGGGTCGGGGGCAGCCCCGGGGACATTTCCGCTCCCTCGGCGCCGGCCGGTGCTCGGGGCCGTGTTTGGGGCAGCCCCGGTGGCCCCCGGGGACGTTCCCGCGGCCGCGGGGGCCCGGCCGGTGCCCGCTCGCCCCAGGCAGTGACTTTCCTGTGCGGGCAGGTCCCGGCCCGGCTGGGTTTCGCTTCAGCCGCGCCCCGGCGGTGTCGGGAGTGCTGGAAAAAGGGAGGAAAAATCCCTCAGAATCCCTTCGGTGCTTTTGGGGGCCGCGTCCGGCCGCGTTAAAGCCCCGCGTGTTGCTCCGGGTTCGCTCGGCGGCAGCGTCGCTGCTCGCTCTGGTGCCCTTGGGCTCCTCTTCCTCCTCGCACACTTCGCTCGGCTCGCTTGCTTCGCTTTAAGTGTTTTTTCCCGTGTGCTGGTTTTGTAACTTCATTTCAATACCTGAGCCGTGAAGAATCACCCGGTGTAGCTTTCCAGCGCTGTAGCGATCCTGGAAGAGCTTTAGTTGGATCGGAGCGGTGCCCAGGGGGTGCTGCGCAGCCCAAAGGTGCCTTAATCTCCTTATTTTCCCAATTCTGGGGCCATCCCGCCGGTCCGCGGCAGGTCCATCACCCATGGATGAGCTTGTCCCGTGCTGTTGGTTGGGTTCTTTGTGTGGTAAAGAATCTGAGAACGGGAATCTGAACTGGGAATCTGAGCTGGATCGGTGTGGGGTGAAACCAGCTCGGGCTCGGGTGTGTTTTTCCAGTCCTTCCAGCTCGTTCCAGGTCGGATCGGTGTGTGGGGCGCAGTTTAAAGCGGCAGCTCGAGCTCTTTGTGTTGATAGGGAAATGTAACAGAATATTTCTGCAGTTTGGCTTGTTCCGGTTGTGGTTCTGTGCTGTCCCACGCTTTGGAGGAGCTGTGGTTTTCCCTCTCACTGTCCTGCCTGAGCACCCCCAGGATCTGAGCAGATCCCTGGAGCAGCACCGCTGTTCTGAGGAGGGTGCGGGTGCCCTGCTGAGCACAGAAAGGTGTTTGCTGTGACTCCAAACCCCCCAGCCGGGCTGGCGCTCTCTGTGCTGGCTGGGCAGGTTGTGTGTGGTGCAGGAATGGGAGCCAAGGAAAAACCTCTCCATTCAAATTGGTGATAAAAATGAGATGTTTATTTCTCGTGGTTCTGGAAGGTAATTAGAGTTGGGCGAAGGAGACTTTACAGGGCGAGTGAATTTTGGAATGTTGCTGTGAAAATCCTTTTTAAAAATGGAAAATAATTTTGGTTTGGGGAAATAAGAAAGCTGATACGAGCGTTTAAAAATGGAGCCTTAACACTCCAGAGGGAAGGGTTGATTCCCTTTTGGATGTGCTGTAAATGGAGTCTGCTTCATCTTGTGCCTGCTTTCATCCTGCTGTAGGTGTGTGGCTCCTTCCCGAGAGGTACATGGTGATTTTAACTGGCTTTTGTCCAGTTTATACTCTTAAAAATAGATGTTTGTACATCTCAGTGGCGAAGCTGTCAGCAGCAGTTGGTGTGTCCAGCTCTGGGAGCTCCAGGGACACTGAGGGCCAGCTGGAGAGAATCCAAGAGCAGCAGCGAGCTCCATCAAGGATCCAGAGGTCCCGAGGGGCAGGGAGAGTTAGAGAACTGCAATTACAGAGCTTCTCATTTTGTCTCTAGCTTAGACAAGACTTTAATAGGGAAGAGTTTTCCGTGTCTCCAGAGTACAACAAATATTGGGGAGTTCTCTGTCTCCAGAGTACAATTAAGAAAGGAAGAGGTTTAAAGAGTAGTGTGGAAGATTCACACTGGACCTTGCAAAACTTATTGACGGGCACCAAACATAATGACAGAAAATGAAATTATTAATATTGCAATAAAATTATTTATTCCAGGCTCCCTCCCGCTCCCTGTTTGTGTGTGTGATGTCGGGAAGTCAGTTTGTGCTGTTTCTGTGCATCAATGCAGGAGGTGCCCAGCTCCTTCCCAGGCAGTATGGATGCAGTAGGGATGTTGCAGCCTTGCTTCCCTGGGAGCTGGGAATGGGTTCGTGCCATGGGTTTGGAGTCCTGGGGGATCTGACTGACTTTCATAGAACAATGTCACAGGATCCTGGAATGGTTTGGGTGGGAAGGGCCCTTAAAGCCCATCCAGTGCCACCCCTGCTATGGCAGGAACACCTCCCACTGTCCCAGGCTGCTCCAAGCCCCAATGTCCAGCCTGGCCTTGGGCACTGCCAGGGATCCAGGGGCAGCCACAGCTTCCCTGGGCACCCTGTGCCAGGGCCTGCCCACCCTCATACCCAGGAATTCCTTCCCAGTATCCCATCCATCCCTGCCCTCTGGCAGTGGGAAGCCATTCCCTGGGTCCTGTCCCTCCAGCCCTTGTTCAAAGTCATTTGGATAGACTGTAATGGACACCTTGATGTCACCATAGTTAATTAGAAATTTACGGTTCAGAAATAAATTGGGCAATTCTCTGTTTATTGTACTAATGCTTGTTTATCTCTAACATTGTGTATTGTTTAGATAGTTCCTTTCTCAATAAGCCACATCCCTCATATTAAAATGGGGTGTCCCAAAGCAGTTATTTCCTGTCTATAAAACCTCTTTCTAAGGTATTTTGGGAGGGTTTTTAGCAGCTGCCTGATGAAGGATGCAGCCCCTGACCTTGGCCTTACAGCTGTGCTCCCCGGGGACCCATCCCGGTGAGTTGTTCATATCCAGGTCAATATAGTGACTCCTGGGAGCTCTGGTGGCTCTGACAGCTCTGCCCCTCTGAGACAGAAGGCCGGAGAAGTTGATTTTTGGGAGGCAGGGCGGAGGGCATTGGGGTTTTTAACGAGCAAGTGGAATGTTGAGTTAGAGGGGCTCGGGGCACGGGCCGGACGTGGGCTCAGCACTCGGAGCTCTGGGGGCAGGGCAGAGCTGGGACCCCCCTTGCACTGTGGAGAGAGAGGGGTCTGTCCCCATCCCTGGAGCTGCTGCTGCTCCAGGGGGTTGGACCGATGCCCAGGGAGCGTCTGTAGGGCCGGAGCTGCGGGCAGAGCGGGGATCCGAATGTCCCTGCGCGGGGGCCGGGCTGGCGCTGGCAGCTGCTGGGAGCTGGGGACCCCCTGCCCGTCCCCGCAGCCAGGGCTGCCCTGGGAGCCGTCGGAGCTCGCCGCCGCCTGGCTCTGCTGTCCTTGGCAAGAGCCTCCTCGGTCACTGGCTCGGATTTAATCCAGGGAGGGTTCTCTTTCTGCGGCTCTTTTGTGTTCTCACCTTTGAAAAGAAACAAGGGTTGTAACCCAAATCAAAGCGTTTTAGTGTGGGTTTTCTTTTCGCTCTTATGTGGTGATCTGAGCTGAAATGCCCTTTGTTTTGGGGGAAGGTGTGTGCACCGGGGCCACAGAGCGCGATGTGGTTATTTGAGGTCAGTGCCCACATCAAAGGCGGGTGTGGATCTGTCCCCGTCGGTGACAAAGGCTTTCAGGGCAGCTGCAGTGCAGGTCTGGCTGCAGAATGATTCCCTCTGCTGATGCTCACACTGGTTTCTGACCACACGTTTTCTGCTTAAGTACATTGGGGGTGTTTTTGTGCTTCTAATGATTGTGGAAATGTTGGAAAACTCTTTGCTGTGTCAGTGGGGCTTTGGCATTTTAGCAAAATCCTCTTATGGAACAGGGCATCATTCTGTCCTCCGGAATTCACTGCTTAAAAACCTTTATTTCCTGCAGGATCATTTTGTGGAGACAAGGGGAAAACCTGGAGATCTGTTGGGACTTGATCCTTCTGTGGTCCCTCAATCCCACTGCGAATTGATCAGGAAATTGTCTGCTGTGTTTTAGTGCTTAAAGATCCATTTGTGCTGCTCTTTAGGAGGCAGAAATGATGGAGGGGAGTCTTGGGCTTCTTTTTGAAGGGTTTTCTCCCTTATTGTTCAGGGGAACCTCAGGCAAGGTAATGGGCTTCTCATTAAAAGGATGTGCAGGATGTGCAGAGGAAGATGAGAAGGTGTTGTCTTCCTTTATGGCTTCCAGCTGTCAGTGCCTCCTGCAAGAGGTGAAAATGGGAGCTGCAGGAAACGGAATGATTGCCTGAAAAAGTTCACATATCTAAGAATAGGCTTTGCAAGGTTTATTCTCATGTGATTTTCCTTTTTCTCCGAAGGAAAACATCTGAAAAAAAATAGAATAAGTCAGTACAAGGATGCCACCTCTTCTGGATTTGTTTTTTTGAAGGAGGTTCATAAAATCCCAGACTGATTTGGGGTGGAAGGGACCCTAAGGATCATCCAGTGCCACCCCCTGCCATGGGCAGGGACACCTCCCACTGTCCCAGGCTGCTCCAAGCCCCAATGTCCAGCCTGGCCTTGGGCACTGCCAGGGATCCAGGGGCAGCCACAGCTGCTCTGGGCACCCTGTGCCAGGGCCTGCCCACCCTCCCAGGGAACAATTCCTTCCCAATATCCTATCCATCGCTGCCCTCTGGCACTGGGAAGCTGTTCCCCCTTGTCCTGTCACTCCAGCCCCTTGTCCAAAGTCCTGTGCAGAGCCAGGAGTCAGACTCAGTGATCTTTGTGGATCCCTTCCAACTCAGGATATTCTGTGATTCTGATGTAATTAAAACATTAATTCCTGGGGGAGGGAAGAGGTCAAATTAAAATGCAGCTTTGAAATTGTAGCCTTCAGTTCTTTCCAGGCTCGTGTTTCTAGTTCAGGATTTATACACAGGACAGGACACTCAGGAGCCTCACAGGAATTTGTGTCCTTTGAGTTGGGAAGATTTAATTTCTCAGATATGTGTCTGCTCCTGAGAAAGTGCTGGGGGAACTCAGATCTTGGGGTTGTCAGGCACTGAAATTATAATTGTTTCCATTCACACAATGTCTTTATGGTGTCTTTGGCTTTGGAGCTGGTGCTTTGCAAGGCTCAGTTAGGTTTGACTGGCATTTGGCACCACAGCTTTAAAACTTCGAGGATTCTGGGTCTCAAAATCGGGTTTTTTTAAGGGGCTTTAGAAGAATCTGGTTTGAGCAAAGAGCAAAGGCTGAGAGTTACCAAGTGGAGAGACTGGGGTAGCTCAAATTGCTCCGTGTTCTACCTGGAAAAGTGGTGTTTGTTCTTCTCTTGGAAGTCTTCTGGCACAGCAAGGAGGTGACATTCAGTGAGTGAGTACTGGATATTAGGAGTGACAAAAACTCAGCACCATGGGAGGGGTTTAATATTCCATGCTGTGACTTTACATTCACATTTTATTCGAAGCAGAACCTTGGGAACTGCTCAGATTGTCCCAAAACGTCTCAAGCGCAGCTGTGTGGCTCAGCTTTTCCCTCTGTGCAGAACATCCTATTTATACCAAGGGGTGCTCTGAGGATTAATTAGGAGTTGATTACAGCAGGAGGCTGTGAAGTTACTGCAGAAAGCTCTGTGTGTGTGGGCAGCACGAGCCTGTTCCTTTCTTAGGAGCTGAGATCAGCTTGGAGCGGTTAATCCGTGTCTGTAACCCTGAGGAGCTGGGCATGAGCCTCGGGTGAGTGCCGGATTTTTAGCCTAAAGCTTGGAAAATGTTTGTGCTTGGTGCTTCTCCTGTGCAAACCCCTGCTCCACGCCTCCCCAGCCACACAGGGATCCCAAAATCCTAAAGCTCTGCTCTCCAAGTGCTGGAGGGAGCTGGGGTGTCACCAATCAGCCTTCACTCTGAGCTTCCCTCTCCTCAATGAATGTGTGCTTTGTCTCTTGCAGTACGTTCAAGCAGATGCTCCTACCAATAAAACACTGGCTGGGCTGGTGGTGCAGCTGCTGCAATTCCAGGAAGATGCCTTTGGAAAACATGTCACCAATCCTGCCTTCACAAAGCTTCCTGTGAGTATTGGGGTTCTCGCTCTGCTCTCACAGCTCCGTGTCCTGCTCTTGCTCCAGTGTAGGTGCTGCTGGAATGTGTCCAGGGCATCCCTGCTCCAGCCCAGGCTCTTCCTGATGCACCCTCTGGAACAGCATACTTCTCCTCAATGCAGATTTTCAATGTAATGCAGCTTATTCTCTGTATATTTGAAATTATTTCTGGAATGCTGTGGGAATATTTTAATTTTTTACTAAAATTCAATGTAATTCATCAGTTTTAAGTCAAATCTGGACTGGTGCAGCCTAAACTGAGTGAATAAAATGCACTTTCTGAGGCAAACAAGCTCCCACTGGGCGTTTTGGTTGATTAAAGTCCAAACTTGTAAAGCTGCCAAGGCTGAGAAATGACTTTGCCACGTTCTGCAGCAGTGCTCAGTTACCTGGTTGGTCTGGGATGGTCCTCCAGTCCCTCAGGATACAGGTAGCCAGAAACGACATTGTGAGGGCTGCTGCTTTCAAATTCCAGCCTGGAACCCTGCCCACCACCAAAGGATCTTGTCCCAGGGAGTGTGAGGTCCAAAGAGCTGGTGGAGGGCAGGGGATGCAGGACAGGGAAGGACAGAGGGATCTGGGAGGAGGGCAGGGATGGCAGCCAGGTGCCAAGGCCCAGCTGGGTGATTGAGGGAGGTCTGTGGGCCAGGACAACTGTCCTAAACCTGTCTGTAAGTGTGGTGTCAGCAGGGAGGGGTGTGCTCATCTGTGCCCCAGGATGTGTGCTGGCATTGGGGTCAGGCCTTTGGGGTTCTGGATAGGTGGGTGCACACAGCTGGAATCATTTACAGCCAGTTCCAATGCTGAAGCCAATTGAAACTGAAGTTGGCCCGACAACTGTTAGAGGAATTCCTGTGGCTGTGGGTCCATGTGACAGGACAGGGCCTTTCTTTGTTCTGTGCTGGGTTTCCCCAGGTGTTTTTCCCCTGTAACCTCTCCATGAGGGGTGGGATGTGCACACTCCTTCACTGGAAGGTTTTTTCAAACTCACAGGGTGAATACTGGAACAATTCCCAGATGAATTCTGAAAGGAATCCTTCCTGTGAGGGTGGGCAGGCCCTGGCACAGGGTGCCCAGAGCAGCTGTGGCTGCCCCTGGATCCCTGGCAGTGCCCAAGGCCAGGCTGGACATTGGGGCTTGGAGCAGCCTGGGATAGTGGGAGCTGTCCCTGCCCATGGCAGGGGGGCACTGGATGATCCTTAGGGTCCCTCCAACCCAAACAGTTTTGGGATTTTAAGAATCCCTTGGTGCTTTGGAGTGCACCCAGCAGCACCCCAAGGTGCCATTGAGATCTCACCACTTCTCCTGATACCTCAGTGGTAGTAGGAAGCTTTAGGGACAGAGGGAGCTTTGCAGGGCTTTATTTGGATGTGGCAGCACAAACCATAAACCTGCCCACATTCCACAAGTGCATAAACCATTGGAGTGCTCCTGAGCCTTAAATCAATTTGTGTTATCTTAAAAATGGGCAATAAACACTGCAGTGGCATCATAAAGATGTTGTTCCTGTGTTTGTTCTCTCTGCTTCAAAGGTCTAATCTGGTCAAATTTGCTCAGCTTAATTTACAGCACTTGGATCTCGGTTACTTCCAGCAGGAGACAACTCCTCAGCACATCTTCAGGAGTGCTGCTGTCTGGGGGTCTCTGCTCTGCTCCCAGCAGAAAGCCCCTGGTAACCAGAGCCTGGCCACTGAGCAGCTCCCCACGTTCTGCTCTGTGCCTTGTGCAAGTGTTTTATATTTACTGAGAAATACAAAATAATCCATGATCAAAGCAGGTCCTGCTGTTGCCTCTCCCTGGTCCTGCCCTTCTGCCTGTCTCCATTTCCAAGATGACTTTGACAGCAGCTGGCTTCTCCCAAGCACAACCTTCCTGACCAGAGAGGTCAGGAAAGCTGCAAATAAAATCCCAAACTAAAAAGTGCCAGGAAAAGTGAGCTTTCTGTGCAGGAAACAGGGTTTTTGTCAATAATCTTTCAGAGGAAGGACTTGGTGGGATTCCTGGAGCCTCCAGCCTCCTCGTGCTCCTGTTTGGAGTGCAGTTGTGGAATTCTTGCTTTGGGAATGGGTGACTCACGTGTGCTCTGGTGAAACTAAGAAGGAAGAAATGAGTTGGATTGAAATGAGGTGGATTTGGTGCTTTAGGGCAGATCTGCAGCTCCTGACAAACAGCTTTCCGTGGGGGAGGGATGTGAATATGGAATATCTGAACTCTGCTTCAGGTGCTCATTTCTGATGATCTGGTTTGATGTTCTCATACAGAAGAGCTGCCTCCCTGACAGCTATGATTTGAGGTTTAATTTACTATGAAATGGGTGTTCAAAGAGTACTTTGTATTTTTACAGCTCTACAAGGAATTATTTTCGAGGAAGGACTTGGAGCTTTCAGATACATCAAGTCCTTGCAAATACAAAGTATTCTGCTTAATCCAAATGCATTTAATCTTCAGGAAACATTCTGAAAGGAGAACCTCAAACTCCCAAAGTGCTTCATCTGAAAATTAACTTTTCATTTGATATGTTCTATGTCTAAAACTCAGCTAACAAGTACGTATTTGTTTAAAATAATTGCATAAAAGTCAGTGTCACTGTTTTTCCTTGTTCTTTTGGGTTCCAGGCAAAGTGCTTCATGGATTTCAAAGCTGGAGGTACATTATGTCACATTCTTGGTGCTGCTTACAAATATAAGAATGAACAGGGCTGGTAAGTTTTTATTTGTGGTTTATACACCTTTTGCATGAAACCAAGCACATGAATTGCTTATGCAAACTACCTAAAGTTTAATCCTTCCTGGAGAATCGGGCAGGCAAGGCAGTGGAGATGGGAAGAGGGAATTTTTTCCTGTTTTGCTGATGGTAGCTTTTTTAAGACACACCCCCACACTTCTAAATTTAAAGAGAAATTGGCCAAGTTTAAGGTTTTGGGCCTGTACTTGGAGTTAATTACAAGTGTGAGGCTCTTTTTTTATTTCCTTGCTGTCTGACTGAGAAAATGAACCAGGATCTGAGTCTCACTTCTGTGAGATGTAAATCTTTGTTTCTGTATTGATTATTCGGTTTAGTTACAATTGGGAAGCGCTGCAGATTCTAATAAGTGCTCAGAGTTCCATTGCTCCAAAAATGGGGAGTGTAAGCACTTAAAAACTGCCCCTGTAGCTGTTGACACTGGTATGAAAAATGTCCCTGTGACATCCCAGGAGTGGTTTAACCTGGGTGTTGTTAAGTTATAATCCTCTTCCCAAGGGAAAAGCAGCATAGGATCATAAAATCCTGGAATGGTTTGGGCTGGAAGGGCCCCTAAAGCCCATCCAGTGCCACCCCTGCCATGGCAGGGACACCTCCCACTATCCCAGGCTGCTCTGAGCCCTGTCCAATCTGGCCTTGAAATTAGGATTTTTGAGAGCGTTGGGCAAAAAAATGAGGATGAAAAGTCAATAAAGGTAAACAATAAAATTAAGCAGATTGTTCCTGTCCACAAACTTAAATAGTTTGGATGTGATGTTTCCAATCTGTAACTGCATTCCTGGAATTGACTGAGTTGTTTTTACACACAAGAGCCATTTAAAAGGCAGAATAAAGTTGTTTGAGAATGGATGGTTGTTTTTAGGAATTATTTATGCTCATATCTGCTCTATCTGAGGTGGATATATCAGGAATAAGCTGCTCTCAGGGATTTTCCTACTCCAGTCTTGCCAACACCTGGGACAGGCACCTGTTTGCAGTGTGGTTTATCAGGAGTGTCTTGCTACCTCTTGGCCTTAAGATACAGGAATGAAATGGTTCCAACTTGAGGAATATTTGAATATTTCAATGCCCCACATTTTTACCAAGCAAATCTCGTTTCCAGTCAGTTGCCCAGCTCAGCTGAGCTCTGGGGCTGCCTCCTCCCCTGTCCCTCCCTTGCTGCTGCCTCAGGGTTAGCGTGGTAGTGCCTGGTGTCTGTGCATGTGGGCCGTAGCGGGCAGTAATCCTGGAACTTAACTCTGAGGATCAGCCCTAGAGCCTGGAATGTGTCCTCACTGACTCAACCAAATAATCCGTGGTGTTTGCCTGAACTGTGATTGATTTGATTTTTGAATGGTCTGCATTGTCGCTCCTGCTTAACCTGTTTGTGACTGATCTGTCTTATAGGAGAAGTCCCTTTCCTCGCCACAATAGGTATGTCTGAGAGCTGGACATACCTGTCCCTCACTGCAGCCCAAGCCAACGTGGCACAGGGAGTCTCTTAAGCTGAGGACAGGAAGAATTAGTGCCATTTTATCCAAATGGGCAGCTAAAAAAGTGCTGATGATTAATGTATCAATGTCCTTCTCTGGGTTTCTGAAGCAGGCAGGGATCTGGGGTCATGCAGCATTCCGTGGATGCACAGTGCAGGTTTTGAGCAAAACATGTAAAAATTTTGGTCATGCCCTGAGTGTCTTTGTCTCACAGGTACCAAGAGTTCTGTAGGTGTTTATTTGGCATTTATCTCCCACTGAGCCATTCTGGGTGTTTCAGATACAGACCATGGCTGAGTACTGGAGAAGGGGCTTGATCTTGACTCTAAAATCCTCTGTTTTATAGGTGCAAAATACTTTATTAACAGGGACCTGACAGCCTTGATGTCTGGCCCTGCTTCTGCAGGTCAGGGTGAACTTTTCAAAGCACCCAGCAGAGTCATAAATTCCTCTTTAAAAGGCTGATTCCAATAAATATGCCAGGATCTTATGTTTGATTTGTTTGCCATGTCCTCAGTTTGAAGGGCAGAGTCCCTAATGTCCTTTAGGACAGGAACCATCCCCCCTGACAGAGGATGTTTGTAGAGCTGCCCAGCACCTCAGAGTGTTCCCACAGAACCACCTGCCTGGGCAGCTCCCTCCTGAAAATCCCAGGAGCCTCCCATGGAGAAGAACGTGGTGCTGCCAGCTGGGGTGTCATGTTTGATTTAGTGGGGTCACATACTGGTGTGGTCACAGGGCTTGGGGCTAAAAGTCTTGGGGCTACTCTTTGCTTTCCTTTACCTTCTCTGAACATTTATGGACTGGGAAAGGGGGTTTGTTGCTGGAAAAAGGTCTGTGTTTATAGGAAACTGTCCTTGGCTGTGGAATAACTGGTTTGAGCTGGGCAGTGGTTGCAGCCCATCAGTCCCTCGTGGGGAGGCTTTCCCGCTGCACTGGGTGTGCAGGACTTTGGATTTCACACCCTGCCACCACCTCACACCCCAGGGAGCCTTTCCAGACTCCAGCAGCAGCGTGTCCCCAAACCTGGGAGGTGCAGGCTGCACCAGGTCACGTTCTACATCTGAGAGGCACAGCCTGAGAGTTAAACACCTCCTGGGGCTTTGGGACAGGCTGGGTCAGGCGGGCTCAGCCCCATCCCCAGCAGTCCCTGGTGGTGCTGTGGAAGTGCTGGTGCTGGACATGGTGAGGGGCTGCTTTGGGGCTGGGGTTGTCCCTGCTCAGGTTCTGGGGGTCACCACTCAAATCCCTCATTTGGGTTGGCCCATCCGTGAGTTCCAAAACGTGTGCAGGGGTCAGGTGGGTACAGCAGAGGGGATCTGGGGGCTCTTGTGCTGCTTCCCAGGAGGAATTCTCAGGTTTTGTGTCCTTCCCCCATTTCTGATGGACAAATCTCCATTGATATTGCAATAATTGTAGTGATTTGCCCATGAAATACCAAACTTCAAAGCACCAGGGTCCAGTAAAGGCGGTGATAAAATGCTGACCGGGATTATTCGCTGCCTGTGTTCTGGGGGGGGTGGTTTGTTCTCACACCAGGCAGAGGAATTGCTGGTTTTCCTGGATTCCCAGGACTGGAGGATGGGTGCAGCTAGAAGTAAGAGAACCGTGAGAGCTCTTTCATGAATTTTCTCATCTGGCTGTTGAAATCCATCGTGGTTGTGTGTTCAATTACCCCCTGTGACTGTGGTGGAATGCACGACCCTGCTGCAGGGTTTGGTGGACACTGTCAACCTTCCTTTTCCTCCCTGAACATATCACAAATCAGCTGCATTTGTTGATTTGGTTCATTGTGGTTTTCTTGCTCGTGAGGGTGCCAAGTGCAGCAGGAATAGTTGTGCCTGTGCTCCAAGTGTCCTTACGCCGCTGCCATGATCCAGTGTTTGTGTGGAACGGGGAAGGTTCTGGACTGCTGGCAGGGAGGGACTTGGAGTTAATACTTCTGAATCATTTCCCTCAACAGGAGGAGGTTTGACCTGCAGAATCCCTCCCGGATGGATCGGAACGTGGAGATGTTCATGAACATTGAGAAAACACTGGTGCAGGCAAGGAGCTCCCCCAACACCACTGCTCGGGGCAGGGATCCTCCCCACGCCCTGGGGACTCAGGGAAGGGCTTCATCCTGCCCTTCTGCAGGAATATGGGGCTCTCCCTTCCCTCTCCCACCCCAGTTAGTCACAATTCCACGTTTTCACTTGAAAAATGCAGAGTATTTCTACTGACCCTCTGTGTGTATGCAGAGGGTGAGGAAAACCTGTTGTAAAGTAGGAGAAAACATCCCAAGTGTCCCCATGCCCCTGTGGAAGTGGCACCCTTGGGACTGAGTAACTGGTCCTGTGCACACCCATTCCAGGGCTGACCTTCAGTTTGATCTACACTGGCCTTTTTTCACATTAAGGTGCATTTTAGTCTCACTTTATCAAACACATTATTATCTATACCCATTAAGCAGCTCTGTGGAGTCTAATTTGAAGTTCAGTTTTTTTCACTGCTGCATGGAAATAATGTATGATTTTTTTCAGACTCTAAAGCCAAGCTCAGTGTATAATAGAGTCAAAACATAACTTTCAAGTGTTGTTAGGAATGGCAACAGGAAGAAGAACAGCAAAAAGCAACAATATTCTTATTACAAAAAGACCTTGCCAGTGTGCAGGGGTTTCAGTGCACAATAAAACCTGGGCAGGGCTTTGCTGGGGAGGTGTGTGGAGGGAATGTCCCTGCCCAGGGTTCCTGGAGCTGGGATCACTGATCTGTGTCGCCCCCTGCTCTGGGCTCCTTTGGAGTTCCAGCACTGGGGGTTTTAATAGGAATATTGTGGTTTTTGCCATGGATCACCTCCTAATTCCTTGTTTAACTTGCTGTTCTCTCACAGAACAACTGTCTGAGCAGACCAACCATCTACCTCATTCCTGACATGGAGCTGAAGCTGGCCAACAAGCTGAAGGACATTGTCAAACGTCACCAGGTGAGTGTCACACAGCACAGCTGTACCCAGTGTTGGTCAGCTCTGAGGGAGAACCCCTGGGTTACCCCTGGGTGTGTCTGAGGCGGCAGCAGCTCCCTTATGGAATGGTTTTTATCCTCCCATGGATGCTGAATCCTGGCTGTGCTCCAAAAGCAGACCTGGACCTGCTGCTGCCAGGTGGCTGGGTGAGCTGGGGGCAGGCCTGGCTGATTATTGCTCAGTACAGGTTTGTCCAAACCTGGGACTCAAGCAGGGAGTGAGGCAGCTGTTCCGGATGTGTGGGACAGCAGAAGGAAGCTTCACTCTTGAAATGATTGTTGGTTTTTGCTTTATTTCACACTCTCACTGCTGGTGCTGAGCAGAGCCCAGGCAGCCCCAGACATTCCAACACCTTGCCCTCATAATTCCAGGTGCTAAAGGATGGCCTGAGCGAGATTAATGGCTTCATCTCTTACAAACATAAACAATCTTCTCACTTGTCTGGAGAGAGATACCCTGGAACGTGACCCCTGGGTGGTCTGATGGCTTTTGTGTCAGGACAATTCACAGCTGTAGCCAAAGAGTTTCTTTTCCAGATTTAATGTATTTCCTGTGTTGTGATTATGAACCATTGTCTCAGCCTCAGTTGGGCAGATTTTCACAAGTTGCTCTTAGCTATTTGGCTGATTCAGGACGGGTGTTATTGCTTAAATTAGAGTGAATGAGTCAATTTTCCTTTCCTAGAGGAAGTCTGTAGTGAGCTACACGCTGTATCCATGAGTGATTGAAGGGATTTCTAAAGCAGCTTTGTCTCTACAAGGATGTGAAGAGATGAAAACAGAAGTTGTCCCTAATTCTGCTTTTTGGGCTTTCCTTTGCTCTGCCTCTGAATTCTCATCTTGTCATTAACTTTGCTTCCTCACTCTCTTGGTTATTTTCATTTTTTAACCCCTTGCTGTCATCTCCCCATGACCCCAGCCCAGTGCCTGTAGCTCCCTGGTATCCCAAGTCCTCCCTGCTCCAGCTTCTCTTCATCTCTCGTGTTTTAAAGCTTCACAGGAAATAAATGAACCTTAATTACATAGTTCACAAAGCTCAGATCTACAGGAGCATCTTCAGCTCATGGGGAGCTAAGGGAGAATTTCTGTCCTTTTTCCTCAAACACTGGGCAGTTTCTTCATTCGTGCCAGGGCTCTTTCTCTAAATTCTTATTCTGCAGCTCCCTCCTTTGCTGCTGCTCAGAGCTGCTCCTGGCCCTTTTCTGAGTTCTGGGAACTCTTGGAGTGGGAACTCTTGCCCTTCAGCCCTGATCCCAGAGTATCTCCTCATCCCGCTCCCACAATGCTGCTCTAATTCCTCCTTTTGCTGCTGCCATCCAGGGATGGGATTTGCAGCTTGTTGTGCTCTGAAATAAATCTCCCACGTGTTTATGGGATGGAGGTTTTGAACACCACTTTCCTACCAAACTGTTGCAAAGCACAACATCTCTGCAGACTGGGAGATTCTGATCTTTGGGAATGACTCTTCCCATGTGGAGGCTGGGGCTGTCTGCAGCATGTGGGGGAATCTTCTGGGCCTCTGCAGGAGGGAAGGACACTTGCTGGATTGGCAGTGTTAGGGATTTATTTCACAGATATCTGAGCCTGTAGTAGATTTTTTTTTCCAGATTGGTGTAGGTTGAGTAGGAATATTGTTATGGCCTGTGCCCATAGGAAGAGAAATTGCTTTATGGACCTCTCCACAGCTTCCTGACAGGAGGGTAGAGCTAGTTGAGGTTCTCTAGACTTTTTCTGCTGTAAATTGTCATATTTACAAATTGGTTTGGACCAAAATGTAGAAAGTCACAGGTACTTTCTTACAACCTATTTTTGTGTGAACTCGTTCCATTTGTTGTGAGGGTTGGGGCAGAGGGAACAAGGGCAACAAAGAGTTTGGGATGAACAGAGCAAAAGATGACAGAGTAATTTGGCAACAGCCTTAAAGTAATTGCCTTTTCCTGGCACTTCTTGGAGCTGGTTTTATTCATTGCTTTGTTAAAGGTGGCCTTGAATATTCCTGGGGTTTGTGGGATGTTGGTAAAAAGAAGCAGCTGTGAGGTTTGGGGTGATGTGTTGAGGGTTTCTCATTTGGTTTCTCCTCTTCTTCTGTGTTTCCCACAGGGAACAGTCACTGAAGAGAAATCCAAGGCTACCCACCATGTGTATCCCAGTCCTACCTCAATGGATGATGGTAACGTTCTGTTACAATTTTTGAGGGGGAGTAGTCCTGTAATTAATTCCATGAGAAGTTCTGGAAGTGTTCCCCAGACTCAGCTGTTCCCAGCCCGCTCTGAGGAACACTTGCTGGATTATGGATAATGTCCATGGGGAGCTTTAGGTTGGATATTGGGAATATTCCTCCTGCCCGGGGCCATGGTGGAGTCCCCATCCCTGGAGGGATTTCAAAGCCCTGTGGATGTGGCACCTGGGGACATGGGGCAGTGCTGGGGAATGGCTGCACTCTGTCATCTTGGAGGGCTTTTCCAGCCTCTGTGATTCCCTGATTCTGAGTTCCTGGCTGTCCAGGAATTCTGTTGGGAATGCTGGTGCAATCCTTGTGTGTGGGAGCAGTGGCAAGGAGAGCAAGGAGAGCTGCTCAGCGAGGCTTGGCTGTGTTAGAGTTCACTCTGCCTGGATGAAGAGCAAGGTCCAAAAAACAATTTCACAGCTGCCACCTTCAGCAAACAGCAAAAAATACTTCTTCATTTCTTCATCTTAAATGCATTTAATTACCTGGTGGATCGTTGTCCTCAAGTTGCACAGACATAAATCCCTTTCCCACATTCCCTGGCCTGTGCTGGCCACTAGATGGAAGTGCTCCCTGCAGTTTGCAGGGATCAGGAGTGGTTTGTGCTCTGTCCCTCTGGCAGTGCCATGCCCAGGCTCAGCTCTGTGTCTGTCTCTGACCAGTCAGGCTCTCAGTGGGGTGGGACAGAGCTCACAGCTCTGAGCCCCAGGTTACACTGTGGGGAACAGCCCTACATTCCAACAGGGATGAGAGATACAGGTTCACATCCTCTGGATTCCTCCTGTAATGCTTCTCTGGGCTCTGTTCTTGGGATTTGGGTTGCAGGGTTTGGTACTTGAGAGCTGCCCCAGCCCCGGGGCCAACAGCACCAGGACCTGGAGCTGCTGGAGAGAGTCCAGAGGAGGCCCCGGAGCTGCTCCAGGGCTGGAGCCCCTCTGCTCTGGAGCCAGGCTGGGACAGCTGGGAATGTTCCCCTGGAGAAGGGAAGGACACAGGGAGAGCTCAGAGCCCCTGGCAGGGCCTAAAGGGGCTCCAGGAGAGCTGGAGAGGGACTGGGGACAAGGCATGGAGGGACAGGACACAGGGAATGGCTTCCCAGTGCCAGAGGGCAGCGATGGATGGGAGATTGGGCAGGAATTGTTCCCTGTGAGGGTGGGCAGGCCCTGGCACAGGGTGCCCAGAGCAGCTGTGGCTGCCCCTGGATCCCTGGCAGTGCCCAAGGCCAGGCTGGACATTGGGGCTGGGAGCAGCCTGGGATAGTGGGAGGTGTCCCTGCCCATGGCAGGGGGTGGATTGGGATGAGCTTTAAGGCCCCTTCCCAGCTCAGGCCCTGAGCAGACCTTTAGCAGAGGGGTTTGCAGTAACTTCACTCTGATTCACTGTGGAAAAGTGAATTACTGTGCTTTTCCCTCCACATCTGAGCTGGATCTCATTCCCTTTGCAGATGAGTGGTTGAGACCTGTGATGAAAAAGGACAAGCAGGTGCTGGTACATTGGGGCTTTTTTCCAGACAGGTAAGGATGGTGGGGGGAAAAGCAAACCCTGAGTTTTAACTGTTTGTTGATGGAAAAGTCTTGATCCCAACATGCAAAGCTTGAAAAGAATTGACCATTGATTTAAAACTGAAATATCCAGATCCATTTGTGGCACTGGCAGGTGGCTGAGGCTGGGAAAGGAGTTTTTCTGCAGAGCCACAGGGAACTGGTTGGAAATTGAACCAGATTTTAAAGCTGGGATGAGCCTTTCCTTAAACTTTAAAGGGAGAACTTCCAATCAATGGCTGAACTTTGTCAAAGAGATTTCACTCCAAGGGTTGTCTTCAGTCAGGTGCAAGGGACTTAAAGTTCCCCTTTGAGAGACCTGCCCTGTGCTGCTGGAACATGTTAAAATTCTGTGTGTGTGCTGTTAGGAACTTAAATGTATTTGCAATAACTGGTTTCTGAGCCCAGGCTATGGAAAATCAATCAAAAACTTGATAACCCAGTATTGACTTCTATTTAATTAACTTTTTCAGGCCTCTAAAATCTACTGTTCACACACAGAATTCCCAGGAACTGTATCTCATATGAGGATTTCAGTGGAAGAGAGCAAACAGTAATCACACTGAAGTTTTTTTATTCATACAGATGAAGAACCTTTAAATATTTTTATATTTCTATCAGTAGTCAAGTTTGTATTGGTATTTATAAATCCAGGCACACACAAAACCAGTATAAATCCAGGAATGCTTGTGCACATCTTTCCTTGCCCCTGACCTTTCCCTGTTCCTCAGTACCTGCTGTTGATTACCAAGTATTTTGACTCAGTGCAGTTTCTTAATAAAGAGGCTTTTGAGGAAATAATGTGGAAGAGTGAATGTAAATAATGAGTGGTTTCTAGGACAGGATGCAGCTTCCTCCCTTCCAGGAATCCAGCAGCTCTTGCTTTGAAGGCATGAGAACAGAAAAAAGCGAATTAATTGAATGGCAGGGTTTGGTTGGGTGACTCAGAGCTGTCTTTACCCCCTGAATCTCTCCAGATTTGCACTTGAAGCTGGAGCTGGTTCACAGGGAGGGATTTTAAATTCTGGTGTGCATCAGATGCCCTGGGGCCATCCCTCTGCACTGTGCCCAGCTCCTGTGGCACAGAGCAGGACTGTTCCCTGTGGGAAGCCCTGCAGTCCCAGCAGTGGGATCTGCACGTGCCAGAGCTGCTGGGAAACCGTTCCTGGGTGATGCTGGTGGCTGAGCTGCTCTCTCCTGACTCTCTAGCTACGACACCTGGGTCCATGCCAACGAAATAGATGCCGAAATCGAGGATCCCCCGATTCCTGAGAAGCCGTGGAAGGTAAGCCTGGCTCAGTCCTTGCCAGAATTCCCCTGCTGGGGCAGTGGGGTGTTGGCACTGCCTTGGTTGTTCCTGCCTTCACTGTGTTACCCTGACAGTGTTCTGTGAGTGCTGCTGAGCAGCTCAGGCTGGAGGGACCTTGGTGTCTGTTCAGACACCACTTACTCCAGGCAGTAACCTGTAACTCGCTGGAAAGCAGGACTTTGGAGTATAAACCTTACTAGGAACAGTAAGAGAGCACTGTAGGAAGCATTAATAAATCCATAATAAATTGCATCAATGACTCTACAGCACCAGAGGTTTTTTCAGCTGTGTAAACCAAACTATCTGAAGGTGGATGTTGTAATCCAGACAGTTGGTCGTGTCTCTCCAGGGAATGGCCAACTCTTACTCATTTTTTTGGTGTTTGTGGCACATCTGCCAAGGGGATCTGAATATTTGGGAAGTTTTGAGGGTGATGTTCAGCATCCAGAGAACATTGTTAACCCAGAGCTGTTGTCCCAGCTCTGAGAACTGATCTCACACTTCAGGAGGCTTGGAAATGGTTGAGGAGCAGAGGTTGGATTCTGAGTCCTGTTCATCCTTTGTGGTCTTGCCTTGTGACGCTGCCACGAGCGTGTGTGAAACCGGTGGGAGAGATCTGGGCGTGCAGACCTGATAAAGCTCCGGGAATTTCCTTAACCCCGGGAGGTCTCTCGTGAAGCTATTTCTTCCCAAAAATCAGCCTCTCGATGCCTCTTGTTCTGCAGGTTCATGCCAAGTGGATCTTGGACACAGATGTGTTCAATGAGTGGATGAATGAGGAGGATTATGAGGTGGATGAGAACAGGAAATCCGTGAGTTTTCGCCAGAGGATCTCCATGAAGAATGAAGAGGCGAGTGGTTCTCTGCTGAGGGGGACCTGGAGGGACAGGAATGTCCTTTATCTCTGCATGGATAGAGCTGGAGAAGGGGAGGATCCAGGGAGAGCTCAGAGCCCCTTGCAGGGCCTAAAGGGGCTCCAGGAGAGCTGGAGAGGGACTGAGGACAAGGCATGGAGGGACAGGAGCCAGGGAATGGCTTCCCAGTGCCAGAGGGCAGGGATGGATGGGAGATTGGGAATTGCTGGCTGGGAGGGTGGGGAGGGGCCTGCACAGGGTGCCCAGAGCAGCTGTGGCATCCTGTTGTGGGATGGATTAAGGATTAAGGAAGGATGGAGCCTCCAGCACTGCAGTCAGAGTATTTGGGAATAACTCAAACCTCTGCTCCCTCCCAGCCCGTGCGGAGCCCGGAGAGGAGGGACAGGAAAGCAGCAGCCAGCACTAGGAAGAGGAAACATTCCCCTTCTCCACCCCCCACTCCTGTGGAGTCCAGGAAAAAAACAGGGAAGAAAGGGTGAGTGTCTGGAAGTTGCCAGAGTTTGGAATTTGAGGTGAAAAAAAAGAGGGAAAAAAAAGAAATTCAAGAAATGCTTTTGGGGAGAGCTCTGTGACCTGGGCTTCCATAATTATTTCTGGATAGGCTTGAGGGATTATTCCTGAGCAGTTAGTGTAATTCCTTATTGTGGAGGTTTGTTCTTATTCTACCCAAATAAGAACTTAATTATGGGGTTTTGTGGGGGGGATGGGGCGAGCACTTCAGAGCTAAAAATTCAGGTCTTGTTTATGGATCTGTTGGGCTCTAATAAGACAAAACTGGAACTTTATCAAGAATGAGTTGATAATCTGAATTACTCCTTCCCAATGTAAAGCCTGAGCTGGGGTCTGTGAGGAGACATGGGGCTGGTTCTGCCTTTGCTCCCAGAGTGGTTTCAGGAGGGTTTGACCTGAACAATGTCCAGAGAAGATCTGGCAGAGCCCCTGTGTCTGCTCTGTTCCAGACAAGCTGCTCTGTATGGGAAGAGGAGGGGGCAGAAGGAAGAGGATGAACAGGAGGATCTCACCAAGGACATGGAGGATCCCACCCCAGTACCCAACATAGAGGAAGTGGTACTTCCCAAAAATGGTAAAACATGAGACCTCTTTGGGTTCTTTGAATGTTAAAAATTAAACTGCATTAATATTGTGGATCTATCTTGTCAAATCTTTTCCATACTTTGTGGCCACGGAGTAGGGATCTCTGCAGTCAGGGATGTAACAGCTGAGAAGGGCAGCACATTCACCTCCTTTTTGGCCTTTTAAAATACAAAAATACATTTACAAAATACACTTTCTAAAATAGATTTACAGCAATCTACTTAAGTGTTTCATTTCACCTGTTCATCTTGGGGGAGATGGAGTTTTCTGGAGCAAAATATTTCCCTGCCAATTCCCCAGAAGAAGGATGTTAAATGAGTGGAAAATGTGCTACCTGGCAAGTGCTTTTAGTCCTTTTCAGGGAAGTGCTGGTGTGGGCAATAATAATCCTGGGAAAAAGAATTCCTTCTGCATCCTTGACAGCAGATTATTTTGGGAGTCTCTCCGTTTGGGTTTTCCTTGGTTTGGATTTGCACATAAGCCTTGTTGTGTGTTGGACAGGTGGGGAAGTGCAGGGTTATCCCCGGATAGATCCTGCTTTGTGTGGAGCTGGGAATGCAGGGAAATGGGACAAACGGGCCCTTGTGCTCCTGTGTGAACTCTTGAACTGCAGACAGGGCCAGCAGAGCGCAGGGAAATCAGGCCAGACTGGATAATTCCCCGTCTGCTGCTCTCTCATCACTCCCTGTTCCTTTGCAGTGAACCCAAAGAAGGACAGTGAGAACACGCCCGTGAAAGGAGGAACTGTGGCAGACCTGGGTAAAGCCCCCTGCAGCCCTGCCCCACACCTCACCCTCAAGTCCTGCTTGCAATCAATATTTTTAAATAGATTTTAAATATTTCTAAGGCTCTCAATTTAAAAAGCAGTCTCTGGTTCTGCTGTCTTGTTGAATTAATTCACTTTCCATATGTATTTGAGTTCCAGTGTACCAACTCTTCTTTTCTTTGCAAGGCTGTTCCCTCATAGGCTACTGTTATTTTTATTTTTTTAACATGACACACATAAAAGAGTTTTTATTTTTTTACTGGGAATCGAGGTAAATCACAGGTGCCCTGAGCTTTGTTGAGCCTTGACACAAGATACAAACTTGTATCCCATATCTTATTACACAAGGCTCATCTAGGACACTGGGAAAGGAAGTAATTAATTATGGATTCTGAAGTGTTGAGATATTCTAATTATCCTTCCTCTGTGTTCTTACCTGTTCCCTGGTCTGGGATAGGTAGAGGTGTAATTGCTGTAGTGATGTGGGATCCACTTTGCTTCTTTCCAGTTACACAGTGGTGTTGCTGGAAAGGCTCGTGAGCATTTAAATGAGTTTTATTGGTGTAATTCTCAATGTTTTTACCTTTCAGATGAGCAGGATGAGGAGACAGTGGCAACTGGAGGAAAGGTAACAGCACCTGGTTCTTCCTAAATTTGGTAACAGCTGAGATTGTAGAATCCCAGATGGTTTGGGTTGGAAGGGACCTCAGGGATCATCCCATTCCACCCCTGCCATGGCAGGGACACCTTCCCCTATCCCAGGTTGCTCCAAGCCCCAATGTCCAGCCTGGCCTTGGGCACTGCCAGGGATCCAGGGGCAGCCACAGCTGCTCTGGCAATTCCAGCCCAGCCCCTCACCAGGAAGAATTCCTTCCCAGTATCCCATCCAACCCTGCCCTCTTTCTCTTCAAAGCCATTCCCTGTGTCCTGTCAAGATCTTAATCTCACCTTCAGCAGCTTCACCTGTACTAATTTTTGAGTGATCTGTAAGATTAAATCAGTTACGGACAGGATTGAGGGTTTGTCATTATAAACCTCTCCAGATTCTGTGGGATTACTTGGTGTTTCTAAACCTAGTATATTAAAAAGGAGAATGAGGAGACAGATGCCAAGTGTTTTCCAAGAAGCATTTTTCAGATGAGAGGTTTTTCAGAGGTTTTGCTTTTTTTTTTTTTTAGGTTTTAGGACTAAATCTAAACCCTGCTTAGACTAAATCTAAACCCTGCTTCCTGCTCATTTCAATAGAGCTGCAGGGGTAGTTTATGTACTGAGTTGCATTTGTGGCATGCCAGGCACTGTTTTTTACAGTTGTCAGATCACTGAATGTGCTCAGAGTGTACCTTGTTGTCTTGGGGGAGCTCAGTCCCAGACAAAGATCCATTATTGATGCCACTGGCTCCTTAGGGTCTGCCTGTGGGGGCTTGGTTATTTTAACGTTGCTCAAACAACACCTGAGGGGTTTTGTGCAGTTCTTGTCATGTCCTGACCCTGTTTTGATGCCTCCTCTGTGCCTTCCTCATGATCCTTTGGGGTCAGGAGTTGACTTCTGCTGGAACTTGAGGTGCAGAACAGCAGCTGTTCACAGGAGGCTTCTGTGGAGCAGCAGAGAGAGACCAAAGCTCTTCCTCCTCCTGGGGGTGTCACAGAATCCATGTGGGGTTGGGAAGCCCGTCCTGCACTCACCCTGCAGTGTCAGGGTGCTCAGGGGTCCCCTCTGAGTGCGGTGTCCCCTCTGTGCCTCAGGAGGACGAGGACCCCAACAAGGGCGACCAGAGCCGCTCCATCGACCCGGGGGAGGACAACGTCACCGAGCAGACCAACCACATCATCATCCCCAGCTACGCCTCCTGGTTCGACTACAACTGGTGAGAGGGAGCTGGGGGAGACTTCTGTTGGTTTTGTCTTCTCATAAATCAGCCTCAGAGCTGAAGGAGTGGCTGTTGCTCAGGTCTGGTTCCCGTGTTTTGTGTTTAAATCGTTCTGGCCGTTCTCAGGGACTGGGAGTGAGGAAAGGAATTTCAAACAGCAGAGATCTTCACTCTGCCTGCTCAGCAGTTTTTGCTTACACTGATTTCCCCCTGATTCCCACCTTAATTCCTTTCTCTCTTTTACTTCTCTGGTCTTTGTGTGATCATTCTGTGCTTGTCTCTACTTCTAAAAGCCTTTTTATTTTGCTTCAGAGCTTGACTTTGAGAGAAGTCACTGATTATAGAGGGAGGATATTTGTTCCAGCTTGGAATCCTCCTTGGAGGCTGTTCAGGATGTGACATCTGAACTGTTTTTGTTGCAGTATCCACGTGATTGAACGTCGTGCGCTTCCGGAATTCTTCAATGGGAAAAACAAGTCCAAGACTCCAGAAATGTGAGTAAAACGTGAATATGGGCAGGGACAGCGTGGCAGGATGAAGGAGCTTCCCATCCCATAAATCCTGTGGACACAGCTGGGGGTGTGTGAGGCTGGTACTTCCTGTAGGGCCCTGAAGGAGGGACAGAGCCACTGATGATGTTTGTACATCGTTGTGGTAGAGATAGAAGTTTAAATATCAAAGTGATATTTACCAGTGGTTATCCAGGTAAAATAAAACTACTTTCTCCCAAGTAATACTGGAACAACTTCTTGAACTGTGTGTGGTACATGATGTGATCAACCTCCAGTGTCACCTAAAAATGTCATGAAAGGGTAGAAGTGGAATAATCCTCCTTACTCCTCCCTCTCTCCTCATGCCATGCTGTATTTCTGGATTTCTGTGTGTTGTAGATCCTCTCAGACTCCTGGCTGTGGAGTGAATTTTCTGTTCTGGGTTTGCTTATTCTGAGTGATCTTGAAAGGTGGTGGATAAAGGAAGGTGGTCAAAGGCTTTTGAACAATATGCTTGTTTCTATTAAAATGATCCTAAAACCTGAGATTTCAATCTGGAAAATCCTGGATTTGGACACCAGTCTGTGTGCTGGTCAATGTGGGCAGTGGGACTGGGCTGGTTGGGGTCACTTTGTCCTGGTGTCAAATCTTGGCCTGGTTGCAAAGCAGCTTTTGTGGATTTTAAAAAGTGGTTTTTCAATCAAGTCCTAAAGGAAGCGTTTGAGGTGTCTCCTCATTGTCCTAATGTCACCTGGGCCCTGCATTTCTCATACACAGCATTTCCTGGAATCCCAGAATGGTTTGGGCTGCAAAGGAACTTGAAAAACACCCAGTGCCACCCCTGCCATGGGCAGGGACACCTCCCACTGTCCCAGGCTGCTCCAAGCCCCAATGTCCAGCCTGGCCTTGGACACTGCCAGGGATCCAGGGGCAGCCACAGCTGCTCTGGCCACCCTGTGCCAGGGCCTGCCCACCTTCCTAGCCAGCAATTCCCAATTCCCAATCTCCCATCCATCCCTGCCCTCTGGCAGTGGGAAGCCATTCCCTGTGTCCTGTCCCTCCATGCCTCGTCCCCAGTCCCTCTGCAGCTCTCCTGGAGCCCCTTTAGGCCCTGCAAGGGGCTCTGAGCTCTCCCTGGATCCTTCTCTTCTCCAGGTGAGCACCCCCAGCTGTCCCAGCCTGGGGAGGAGAATTCCCCCAGATTGTCCTTGTGCTGGAATCTCCCACCTCAGGTGTGGCTGTTGGTCTGTGATGCTTTGGATCTGATAAAGGAATAGAAACTAGAGACTGCCCTTTCTCCTGGGCCCTTGGGGTGTTTGTCCCCTGCCCCAGGAGGTCCTGAGCCTGTGACAGGGCAGAAGCAGGTCAGGCTGAAACAGCAGGTTCTGGCTCGAGAAAAGGGGAGTTTTGAGCTCTGAACAAGATGAGGCACTGGCATGGGGCCTTGGGGAGTTGGGATTGCTCCTCCTTGGAGTCTTTCAGGCCTTCCTGGACAAAGCCCTGAGAAACCTGGTGAAAATTCATGGCTTGAGGAGGAGCTTGGCTCAGACACCCCCTGAGGCCCCTGGCACCCCAAGGATTTCCAGTCCGTGGTCTGTCCTCACGGCTTCTCTGCAGGTGTGAGTGCAGAGTAACCACAGCTGGATCCCAGAGTCCTGCATGGCCTGGGTGGAAGGGACTGCAAAGCTCCTCTTGTTCCACTCCTGCCATTCCAGAAGGGGTTTGTTCCAAGCTCCATCCAGCACTAACTCTGTCCCATCACTTTTGCTGCTCAGCAAGTTGTACTTTGGGGGTTTCTCAGTGTGAGGCAGCAGACAGCTGGAATGTGGAAGGAATGTTTATCTCCTGCATCTCTCACCCCTGTGATTGTCACTGCAGTCCCAGGGCCCTTTTCCTGTTGGCATCACAACATCAGCTCTCCTGATGCTGCTCCCTGGGCTGCTGCTGGTTACTGCCTGTGAGAGGAGCAGGCTGGGGACTGCTCCCAGTCCTCGTGTCAGCCTGGAGATCTATTTTTGGTGCCATTTCGGGATTGTAGGAGTAGCACGTGGTCCTGGCTTTGTGTTTTCTTTTGAAATAAAAGAGGAACATCCCTCTGAATGGAGATGAGTCGCCTCCAGCCTCCAGCTGAATGTTCAGGCCAAAACACCGTGTTTGGGGAGCTCACACAGGTTCATCCTTGTGACAGCAGTGCCTGGGGGTGGGCCCTGGCTGAAAAGGGATTGAACTAAATCCTGCTTGACTTCTCTTCTCACTGGCGACAGGGTTTAGCTGATGGGTCGTGTCGTGGCTCAAAACCGTCTCCCTTCAGGATAAACCTGGGGATGTTTCTGTCTTTGGCTTCTCTCTCCACCTCGTGATGTGACCTTTGCTAATAAATATTAATTTCTGCAGCCAAGACCTGTTCCTGGGCAGGTTCTTCCCCTCCTCCCCCGGAGCATTCAGAAGTGTTTCTCGGTGTTCCTCTGTGGAAGAAGCTCCTTTTTGTTTCTAGCCTCCCAAACATCCCACATGGAGCCAAACACCTACTCCAGCAATTTCCTTCCAGCCAGTTGCACATATGATTTGGTCAGGAGGAAGATGTGGGATTTTGGCAAGGACATGTGCTTGCAGCATCTGCCTGCTTGGGCCTTGCCTGGATGATTTATATTTTTGGTTCCCAGCTGCTTCACACATTGCATGTGAAACATTCCCCCCAGGAATTTTCCAAAGGCAGAAATCTGCTTACAAACCACTGTTTTACACACAGCTTTGCATGGGATACTGACTTCATAGAATCCTGGGATGGTTTGGGTTGGAAAGGACCTTAAAGCCCGTCTCATTCCACTCTGCCATGGGCTGGGACACCTTCCATAGTCCAGGTTGCTCCAAGCCCCATCCAGCTTGGATGGTGCCAGCCTGTCTTTGGCAGATTGGGTTTGTTCCCTCCAAAGAGCAGGGCTATCAATAATTTTATGGCAGTTTATTTTCTTAGGGATAATTGGTATTAGGAAGCATCCGTATATTCCAGATATGGGAATCTCTCAGGGATTGTTTCTGCTCCAGCTGTTCCCAGCTGTGCTGGCTCTGGGCTCTTGTGCTCTGCTTCTCAGAGATCTTTTCTTCTCCATGTTGCTGTTCTCAGCCTTTCCTGCCTCATCCCTTCATCCATTAAAAACTCTGCATGCAGCCACAGCAGTGTTCCATCCACTTCTGCTTTCCTGTGCAGCTTTTTTCCTGCCAGCCTCACACAGGGAATGCACAAGGATTATTTATCCTGTCCCATGTGAAGACCAGACCCCGTTATTTTTTTCCTGCAGCTTCTATTCTGTTGTGGGAATATTTGGTCAGTGACCAAGTTACAACAGATAATTGTGTGATTTACAATTTAGACATGTTTCCATGTGCTGCTAATCCAAACACGGGGAAAATCCCGAGTGAAGCAGTGTGGCAGAGTGTGAATCCCACTTACCCGTTGCTTTTGGTGCTGGTTCTGAAATTTCACCAATGAAAGAGATGTGTTGGTGTTTCCTGGTCAGTAAGGGGTGTTTGGGGGAGTGGACATTAAAATGAGTGCCCTGACCTGTGAGAGGTGAGGGGACACGAGCTGGTGGCCGCTGTGTTGCAGATACCTGGCCTACAGGAACTTCATGATCGACACGTATCGGCTGAACCCGCAGGAGTACCTGACCAGCACTGCCTGCAGGAGGAACCTCACCGGGGACGTCTGCGCCGTCATGAGGTGACAGCGGGGGCTCGGGGGCTTTGGGGCTTGGAGCTCTTGGACATTTGCAGGTGTCAGCAAGATCACAGAATAACTGAGGGTGGAAAACCCCTCTGAGATTGATCCCCACCAGAGCACTGAGTGCCACCTCCAGGGCACCTCTCTGGGCAGCCCCTGCCAAGGCCTGACCACCCTTTCCATGGGGAAATTCCTGCTGGTGTCCACCCTGAGCCTCCCCTGGCCCAGCCTGAGGCCGTTCCCTCTCCTCCTGTCCCTGTTCCCTGGCAGCAGAGCCCGACCCCCCCGGCTGCCCCCTCCTGTCAGGGACTTGTGCAGAGCCACAAGGTCCCCCCTGAGCCTCCTTTGCTCCAGGCTGAGCCCCTTTCCCAGCTCCCTCAGCCACTCCTGGGGCTCCAGCCCCTTCCCAGCTCCGTTCCCTGCTCTGGACACGCTCCAGTCCCTCAGGGTCTTCCTTTAGGGCCCAGAACTGGACACACAGTCAGGCTTTGGTTCATACATCACACTCAAGTGCCCTCAGGTGTGCGCAGAGCTCCTGCTCTGGGATTCATTTTGCTGTTTGGGATTAATGAAGGCCTAGAGAAGCTCCTGGCTCTGTGTTTGATCCAGAAACATCAGCTTTGTCCTTTGTCACCCCTGCACGGAACACAAGTGGAACTTCGGTGGTAAAAGTTGGATTTGTCCTGTTTTCCACAGGGTCCACGCCTTCCTGGAGCAGTGGGGGCTCATCAACTACCAGGTGGATCCCGAGAGCCGCCCCATGGCCATGGGGCCCCCTCCCACCCCCCACTTCAACGTGCTGGCCGACACCCCCTCGGGGCTGATGCCCCTGCACATCCGCACCCCGCAGGTGAGCCCAGGGCCGGGGGTGCCTGGGCTCTCTCCAGCAGAGGAGCCTGTGCCCAGCTGGGTGAAATGTCCCCTTCCTGACCAGCTGGGCTGAGCATTTGGGGCAGGTCTGTGCAGAACCACTCACACACATTGCTCAGAGATTTGTTTTAATGTCTTGGGCTTGTGTTCAGCTTCTCTGTCCAGTCTGTGCTCTGTTGCAAACATTAACTTTGAATTCCTGCCCCTTTCCCCTGTAACGTTTGTTCCCAGGTTCCAGCTGCCCAGCAGATGCTGAGCTTTCCTGAGAAAAACAAGGAGAAGCCAACTGACCTGCAGAACTTCGGCCTTCGCACAGACATCTACTCCAAAAAGACTTTGGCCAAGGCAAGTGTCCTGGGATTCTCCCTACAGCTGCCAGGGAGCTTTGTCATTCCTCAAGTGTCCCCCACTTTGTGTCACAGGGGTGACTTGTGTTGCTCCCCCATTCCTGGTTTGGATGTCTTCCATCCCTGTGCAGGACACTGCGCTGGGAGGTTGTGCTAGAATTCTGATTTCATAGGAATAAAGACATGGACAACTTCCCAGACAAGTGCACGCTGCCAGCCTTCAGATCCCAAACTCCTTGTGTTCCTGCACGCCCTGCTGGAACAGTTCCAAATGAGCAAACCACCCAATGGCTCAGGACACAGAGAGCTTCCAGCAGGATCACTGACTCTCCTGTGTTCCAGTCTGAGCAGGGTTTCTGGGCTGACAAACAGGGACCCCTATCCCCACGGGTTTGGGTGTCCTGGGGCCGGTGCAGGGGACCTTGGGGCCCTGTCACTGCAGGCTGTTACACAGGATCATTAGACTGGGAGACATGGCTGCAGTGATGAGTTGATTCCACAAGCTCCTGCCTTTCCCTTCTCCCTGTGTGTCCCTGGAGGTGCTGTGGGAATGCCACGTTACCTCAGCACAGCCTCCAGTGGGAATCCCCAGAGCTGGGTGGTGCCTCTTGTAGGTGGCATCAGGCTGATTCTGTGTCATTGTTCATTGTCCTCAGAGGTCACTATTTAAACCTAAGAAATAACTGTTTAAACACTGTTCACCACTTCAGACCTTCATTAAAAACCCCACAAACCCAAAGCAGGTCTAGAGATGAGTATTTTTTATAAAGCTGGTTCCATCTCACCTGTGATGGATTGACTTTTTCACTTGTTAGGGGAGGTGTAAATATTCTCCAAATTGATAAATCTGTAGTTGGTTCTGGGCTCTGGCTCTGTTCACAGGAGCTGTGAACTGGAGCGGGTTTGTTGGCAGATTTCCCTGGTTGGTTTCTGTGTGCTGGGGGTTTTGGCTGTGGAGAGCAGCAGTTGGGTGACTCACATTGATTAATGTTCTCTGTGGGTTAATGAGCTGTTTGAAATGCAGCTGGAGATAACATTTATTATCCTAAATAGCCTCTTCCTTTTGGTCTAGCACGGAGCTATCCAGTGGTGCTGATGTTCCTTAGGAACAGGTCCCAGGCTGCTTTTGTGCTGGGTCAGGGTGTCACGGGAGGGCAAGTTTCACCATGAATTTGGGGTTTTTATCCAATCTGAGCAGTTTACCACGAGGTGTAGATTGGGGAGCAGCAGCCCTTGGAGCAGGTGATTGCTGGATGTGCAGATGATCCTGCTGGAACTACTCTGCCTTCTCACACAGCTCATCCCCCTGTGAAGAGTTGTTATTTCTTTGCTGAGTTACTGATGAACTTGGAGATAGATTAACTTATTTTGGACCATGCACAGCCCATTCTGCCTTCAGCACTCAGGGGGTTTACTGTTGAGGGAAATCCTCTTTGCTGTGTGTGCAGGATGACTGGGAGGAAAAGGTGCCAGATGCCTTTCCTTCAGCTTGGGAAGGCATGGTGGGAAGTTGGGATGTGTAACCCCCAGCTGTGCCTTCACTGAGGGCATGAACCTCTGCACGGGGTCACCAGGGGCTGCTGGAGGGGGGAGGTTTGAGTGGATCAAATAACAGATTCTTCCCCTTTCCTCCTCAGTATTTTCTTCTACAAGGTTTTGTGCAAGTCCTGTGTTTCACCTTTATCTTCCCCTCCTGTCTTTTGTAGAGTAAAGGTGCAAGTGCTGGCAGAGAATGGACAGAGCAGGAGACACTGCTGCTGTTAGAGGTGAGTTCGTGAGGCCAAGCCAAAGGGTAGGAAACCAAACCAGCAGGGGTAGTTCAGCCTTTAAAAATCTGCATGTGCATTTTTCGGAGCTAGATGACTACTGCCATCATGGCTACAAGAATGTTGCTACCAGAAAGAGATGGCAGGAGCATCTCTGTGAGAGAGGGGCTGCCTGTGTTTAAGGTTTGGTTCTAACTTGGACCTCCAAGCCAGAAATGAAGCATTTAAGAATTTTGTATAAGTCAAGAACAGGTTTTGCAGTGCAGAGAGGTGTTTTCATTCAGCTGGACTCACAGTAGGAAATAATGTAAGTAATTCAAATAGTGGTAAGTAATTCAGGTAAAGGTTTGCCTGGCACTCAGATAAACACTTGGAAATTCTGGTGATCACTCCAGACCCCAGCCATGCCACAGCTTGGGGAAACAGCTCATTTTGGAAGTTGAACTGGTTGAGAAACAGCTGAGGCATCTGAGAAGGGGAGTTCTTTGGTAGCTCCTTCATCCCATCCACCTCCTCCTCGTTTTCCCTGTAGCTGCACTTGGGGTGTTCTTTGAGCTTTTTCTGGAAGCCTACAAAAAAAAAAAATCCCTGAGATGACTCCATGAGGTCCCTTCCAATGAGCTCCAGGAGCTGCTGCAGGCTGGTGGCCCCAGGTGGCTTCATGTGAAGCTCTGGAGCCACACGGGGATGGTTGGATCTCCTGGAATTGCAGTGGGGATGGAAACTCTCCCGAGGAGCTGCAGAGGCCTGTTCTGGGCTCTCACATCAGGGCAGTTGTTTCTCTCTGCTGCAGCAGAAGAAGAATCTCAGTGGCCTGAAATAATTTAAAGTGCTGCCACTTCCTGTAAAGAAAATCTCTTCTCCCCAGCTTTGCTTTCACGGGAACGTTTTCCTGATGGAGAGGCTGCATGGCTGATTTCTTTCTTTTAATGTAATTTTTAGTTCTAGGAATTCCAGTTTGGGGCTCTGCTTTTGTTGGGTGTTACTTGCAGAGCTCAAAGCAAACTGCAATTGCCTGGTTGTTTCAGCTTTTTTGTCTTCCCATGTGTCAATAAACCCATTGAAAAGTTAATTTCCTAGGGAAAAGCCTGGAGGATGGGCCTGTGTCAGTGCCAACTCAGCAGCTGTGATTCAGCCTTCACACATATGGAGTGTGGTCATCGAACAGCCAAAATCTCTCTTTTATTTCTATTTATTTTAGGTTGATATTCACTGTTTAGCCAATACTTTTCTATTGGCACATGGAAAAATTTTGCTTTTAGGGTGTAAACAGCTCAGATGTTTTCCATGGTGTTCTTGTAGGGAGAAACAAGGCTAATGCCTTGATACCCTGACTTCTTTCCTTTATTATTTATTTAAATGTATTATTTAAATATTTAATATTAATAGTACTATATTTAAAATTCATTGGTTGGTGTGTTTTTAGCTTATGGCCATACACTGCACATTGTAGCCTCATGAAATAATCTAGTGACATACTCTATGTATAAAACAAACCAAAACCCCCCCTAAATCTTGAGATTGCAATCCTATTTAATGAGTTTAAATTAATAATGTTTTGGTTCCTCCTTTTTCATGGATTTGCTCTATGAATAAATCAGTAAAGAGTATATCAGTTCAACCATAAGTAATTCAGCTGTAACGAGCCAGCTCAGTCCAATTAAATCCTCAGGGTAGCTTTGGGCAGATAGATATGCAGTGAAGTTCCAAATAATAAATCGTATCTGAAATAATTATTGGCTTTCTGCCTGTTGACTGAATAATTTGGGGGAGGAAATAGAGTTTTGCTCCCCAAACCAACCCTCCCTGCACAGCCCCCTCCGTGTCTCCACGGCTCAGGCAGAGTTAAGTGCATTTTCAGCTATTTTTAGGAAGGACATTTCTTGTGAGCGAGGGTTTGTCTGGCAGGAAAACAACAGACGGGGAAGGAGAAGGAGCAGAAAGCAGGAATTTGGGGGTTGAGAAGCAGAGCTGATCTCGTGTGCTGGTGGGGTTAGGAATGGAGACAGGAACGGAGAGGCCAGAGATGCAGTTAGGGAAAGGGAAGTAAAGGCTGAGCAGAGAATCAGTATCTCCCTAGGGTGTGACCTACTGAGCTGAGCAGTCTCATTTACCCAAAGCCCCCTTGGAAGATCCCAGGGGCAGCAGGAGGGCTCAGCAGGGCTGGGGAATGTTGATTCCCATGGTGGGGACCAGGCTGTCGAGGTTCATTCCCAAGCCAAGTGGCTCCTCCCATGGAGCTCTCACAACCCTCCGTGGTGTTGCTTGGGGTCTCAGCAGCTCCTGGGTGTTCTCCCCACCCAGCTGAGCTCCTCGGGGCCGTTCCCAGTCGGGCACTGCCCAGCTGATCCCACTGCTGCTGCTGGGAGGGAGGGAGGGAGCACGGAGCCAGAGGCTTCTGGAGATGCACGGGGGGTTTCCCCCTCCCCACCCAAGTTAAGCAGCCAGACCTGGCTGTGAGAGAGAAACTTGAGCCAGGTTTCAGCTGAAATCCCTCTGGGGTCAGGGGGCTGGGAAGTGCTGCCCACTGAGGCAGCTGGGGCGTGTTTCTCCAGTTTGATCTGTGCTGGATCTCTGATGCTTTGCCATTGAATTATCTGTCCTTGTAGCCAGTTTGCTTCCACATCTTTGCAAGCAGGAGCATTTTCATGACCTCAGCTGACCTCCTGCATCCACGATGGGCCTGAGGGCCCCATTCAGGTCAATACTTTGTCCTTGAGGAATTCTCAGAGGTTCTGTTTTAACCAAACAAATACTGAAACACTTTTCCTCCTGAAGAAACCAGTGTGTTTGGAAGGGACCTGAGAGCTCATCCCACCCCACCCCACCCCACCTTCCACTATCCCAAGTTGCTCCAAGCCCCATCCAGCATGGCCTTGGTGTTCCATAGAAGTTGTTACATATTCTGGGCCCTTCCCAGATGGAGGAGCTCTGAGCACCAGGCTGATGGCTCACTTTGGATCTTCCCCTTGTCCCTGGGAAGTGCTGAAAGCCCCAGCACAGGAGCGTTGTGTCCCTCTGTGCTCTGCTCTCCCACCTTGGGCGTGTCCTCCCTGGGACCTCTGGCAGATCCAGCCCAGCTCCAAGTTCTCCCTCCTTGCTCCGGGAGTTAAGTCAGTCTGGAAGGTTGAGACTGACCCTGAAGGTTGAGATTTCTGGGAGTTCTCAGCCTTGTGGGAGAAATTTACTTGGGAAAACTCACTGTCACATTGAACATCTTTTGCAAGAATCTCAAATGGTTTTTTTGCCTTTTCTGGGTGAATGCACCATGAATCCTCTCAGAAATGTCACAGTTAATGGTTCAGGATATGTCAGTATTTATTTTATACTGTCCAGATGCTTCACTAAAACGATTTTCAGGGAGAAAAATGGCTTGTTAAGGAGTAATAATTTATTAGGCTTGACTTGGAGGGTTTTACAGGATTAATGTGTTGGTTTTTCAGGAACTAGTACAGGGCCTTCAGGAGCTCATTGCTGTTAAATTGTTTTAAGACTTTTCTTGAGGAACTTTAAAAATGACTGAAACTCAGAATTACATCTTTGATATAATCTGGAAGTTCTTACTTTATCAGGTGCCTTATCTACCCAGTAATAATTTGTTAGCCTGGATGTTAACAGGAATCACACTGGTGCACAGCTCCTGGAGAGCTGCTCTCTCCTGGCCTCAGGATGTGGGATAGATTTCCCTCTTTTCCCCGGTGTATTGGTTTGGTGCTTTTCCACTTCCATAACATCTGTTGGATCTATAGACTGGATTTCACCATCACAGCCGGTCCATATGTGAGAAATAAATCCTGTTCCTGCCCCAAGGAGCTTCCTGTGTTCAGGGAGGGAATGCAAGAGCACTCGGGGGTAGGGATGGGAATTAAAGAATGGTGAGACTTGGTAGGAACGGCAGGTTCAGTTCTCTGTGGAAGCCAGGTGGGGAACACCTACTGTGTGAATATTAGTAAATCCCAAGTCTTCTGACAGTTCTTTCTGATACAGTAACAGCATCCACTCATGTGATGATCCCTGTGGCATCCATGTCACTCATACCCCAGGGAAATGCTCGTATTTCTTCTGCAGATAATTTTGATACCAGAAAAAAAAGATCTTTAATAGTTGTCTGATCACCATTTATTGTTCCATCACCACAATAAGCAGTATGGAAAGTCTTTCTGCCCAAAGCAGCGTTGTTTTCCCTAGCAATCCGTGTGTATCCGCTGCTTTTGCCTTTTGCAGGCCCTGGAGATGTACAAGGACGACTGGAACAAGGTGTCGGAGCACGTGGGCAGCCGCACGCAGGACGAGTGCATCCTGCACTTCCTGCGGCTGCCCATCGAGGATCCCTACCTGGAGAACTCGGACGCCTCGCTGGGCCCCCTGGCCTACCAGCCCGTGCCCTTCAGCCAGTCGGGCAACCCCGTCATGAGCACCGTGGCCTTCCTGGCCTCCGTGGTGGATCCGCGCGTGGCCTCGGCCGCCGCCAAGGCCGCCCTCGGTACGAGACGGCCCCGGCCCTCACCCTGTGTCTGCCTGCCCCTCCTGCCAAAGGGGTTCCGAGCCCTTAGTGATGAGTAAGACATGGAAATCGGGGTACAGTTTATGTAGGAAAAGCTCTGCTGTTCCCAGGTTTGTGTTCTGCTTTCCTGAAATCCCCAGCTTGCAGCCAGGTGGCCCCGGTCAGGCACACCTGGAATATCATGTGCAGTTCTGCCTGGGCTCCTCAGTACAAGGAGCTGCTGGAGAGGGTCCAGCAGGGGCCACAGAGATGTTCAGGGCTCTGGAGCATTTCCCAGATGAGCAGAGACTGCAGGAGCTGGGCCTGGTCAGTCTGCACAAGGGAAGGCTCAGAGGGGATCCCATCAATCCACACAAATCTCCCCCAGGGCTGCCAGAGGATGGTCCCAGACTCTGCTCAGTGACAGGACAAGGAGCAGTGGCCACAAACCAAAACACAACAAGTTCCAGCTCAGCAGGAGGAAGAGCCTCTTTCCATGGAGGGGGGGCAGAGCCCTGGAACAGCTGCCCAGGGGGGCCTGGAGTCTCCCTCTCCAGAGGGATCCCAAACCCCCCTGGACACGTTCCTGTGTCACCTGCTCCAGGTGCCCCTGCCCGGGCAGGGGTTGGACTGCATGGGCTCCAGACCCTCCCAACCCAGGCACTCTGAAGTTGGAGTGGTTCCAAGAGGCCACTGAGTGCCTGGGAATGGTTGGTGTTCCCTTCTGCCCTCCGTGCTCCTGATGTGGTTGCACCTGGTGGATGGTGTTCCTCTGACCACTGTCACCAGTGCAGCTCCGGGTAAATTCAGTGTGAATCTTCCAGTTTTCCTGTTTTACCTGTGGGAAATTATCTGCCAGAGATCCTAGAATTCCCAGATTGGATTGAGTTGCAAGGGGCCTTAAAGGGACCTCCTGTTCCACCTCCTGTTATGGGTAGGTGTGTCTTGCACTGGAGGGTCCAAGTCTCTAGTGAACACTGGATGTGTCCACTTGATAAAATAGTTCCTTTCACATTTTTCCTTGTTCTTCCACATAAAACACAAATTTATATAATTGGAAGGAGACTCTTTACTGCCACATCTGAAAGACAAAATCAGCTACCTCATGTGACAGGAAGGAACTCGGATATTTGAGAATTCCCTTTGTCCCAGGGTTTACCTGCACACCGATCAGAGAAAACGTGACCTAATTTGCTGCAAAAGCCCCAGAATGCCACAGTTTCTGTGTCCTGTCCCACAGAGGAGTTTTCCCGGGTCAGAGAGGAGGTGCCCCTGGAGCTGGTGGAAGCCCATGTGAAGAAAGTGCAGGAAGCAGCACGAGCCTCTGGGAAGGTGGATCCCACCTACGGCCTGGAGAGCAGCTGCATCGCCGGCACCGGCCCCGACGAGCCCGAGAAGATGGGTGAGTGCTCCCTCCCCGTGGAGTGCTGCAGGTGGGGTTCCTTGGGGCATTCTCTTCTGAGTCCTGATGAGCCCTAAGTCCACCTCCAGCAGGAGATGGAAGTTGGGGGTGTGGAGAAAGGGGATGGGTCGTTCTGCTCACTGCAGGATTGACCTGGACACTGAACTAAGGAATTCAGGACTGGCTTGAGTTTCAGGGGTTTGTTTTCCTGCTCTCACTGTGTGGAAATGCTGTTGCTTGGGATGCACAGAGTGGACTGACCAAAAATACCAGAGCAGGATATTCCATGAGCTGGTGTGTTGAGCAGTTGGAGGATGCTGCCTTTGCAGGGTTAAGACAAAGCAAGCTGAGGGGTTTGGGCAGTGGGTTTTCAGGTCAGTCTGGCGCTCTGAGTCTGTTGCTCACTGTGAAGGCAGCAGGAGAGGAATTTCTGATGAAGTGCTGAACTGGCACATGATAATCCAGTCATGGTTCTGGTTGTGCTGGAATTCTGCTGGGCATTACCTGTGTGTGTTAACAAGCTCTGGTTTAAGTTTTGTCGTGTTCAGCAAATATTCTGCTGTTCAGTCTCTTCTCTGAAACCCTGGCTGGTGCCAATTGGTTCCTCATTACTCTGGAGTGTCAAAGTAGCTCCCTGGGAAGTGAAGCCCTGTGTGGCCCCTCTCTGTTGAACCCTCATGGCTCTCCCCAGCAGGAGGAGCAGACACTTTACTCTGTACCCACGGCTTCCTCAGACTTTGCTCTCCTCGTTTGGGTGCAGATCTACCATCTTGTCACTGTTGTTTTCCTCTCAGCACTGTTGGCTCCTTCTTTGTTCAGCTTATCACAAATGATTTTAGTGAATTTAGTGACTGGACGTGTAAAGGCATGTCTGGCTTTGGGTGAAGCTGAGCAGGATGTGATGGAGCTCGACCAGGAGGCTGGATTTGGGATGTGCTCCTGCATTTCATAGCTGACCTGCTGTCACCCCATCCAGGGACACGAGCAAGGTGCCAGATTGTGGGATGGGATCACAAGGGACTGTGTTTGGTGCTCCTCAGTTATCAACTGCTACCCATGGAGGGCTGCTATTTATAGCATTAATGTCCACTGCACAGCTACCCAGTAAATGAGATTTCAAAATGCCACTTAAATCACCAAGATAGTTTTTAAATAGAAAAGAAGCAAACAAACCACTCAGCCCTTCTGTCACATCTCTCAGTTCTGCACTCAGTGGGACAGACTTGCCATGAGCAGCTTGGTGCTTTGGGATGATGTGCACTGTGTGCTGGAAAGGGAAGAGAAACATCTGGAATATCTGCTGCTCCCTGTTCCTCAGAGCTGACAGCAGGCATCGAAGCTCTGCTGGAAGGACAAAGCTTTGGGGTTTATTTACAAGTGAACTATAGACCAAATCTCAGTGCTCCTCTGTCTGGGGCTGAGTTTAATTTCATAGTTGTTTTAAAATAAGGTCAGCTTAAGTTAAATTTTCCTTCCAGTCTTTGTTCCCCTTTCCCATATTTCACGGTACAGGTGTCACTGCGGGTTATTAAGGACCTCACAGGATCATTGCAGTTGGAAAAGCCCTCCAAGGTCACAGAGTCCAAGCTGTGCCTGATGCCCACCTTGTCCCCAGCCCAGAGCACTGAGTGCCACAGCCAGGCCTTCCTTGGACACCTCCAGGGGACACCAAACCTCCCTGGGCAGCCCCTTCCAGTATTTAACAACCCTTTCCATGAAGAAATTCTTCCTGATGGCCACCCTGAGCCTCCCCTGGCACGTCCTGAGGCCCTTTCCCCCTGTCCTGAGCGTGTCCCCCCGTAGCACATTTGCTGCTTCGAGTCTGCAGCCCCACCCTGAGAGTTTTCCCCATTGCCAGGTTGGCCCTTTCTGGCCCTTTCTCTGGGAGAACTTGGGCCCAGGTTGGAAGTGGGGACTCTGAAGAGCCCATCAGTGGTGGGGGGTCTCAGGGCAGGTGCCCACCCCACCATTGGTCCTGAGGGAGCGGCGTGGGGAGCTCCAGCCCAGCCCTGCCCCGGCGCCGTTAATGCGATTTGTACTGGGCTGTGACTAATGGAATAAATTAGGGCAGGAGCAGATGGTTCTCCCTGGGGGAGCTGCTCAGCCCGAGTGAACTGGGTCACTCAGCAATCTGTGGTGCCTCCCACCTCCCTGAGCTGGGCACGGGGACCCCGAGTGTCCATGGCAGAGATGGTCCCGCGGGCTGCGGCCGTGCTCGGACGCTGGGGGGATTGTACCTCAGTGCAGCTGCACAGGCATCAAAACATCTGCTGGGGCTTCCAGATGGGAATTAAAGCTCACTGGCTGTTACTCTGTCACAGAATCAAAGGATGCTGGGGTGGAAGGGGCTTTAAAGCCCATCCAGTGCCACCCCCTGCCATGGGCAGGGACACCTTCCACTATCCCAGGTGAGCCCCATCCAACCTGGCCTGGGACACTGCCAGGGATCCAGGAGCAGCCACAGCTTCCCTGTGCCAGGGCCTGCCCACCCTCCCAGGGGACAATTCCTTCCCAATATCCCAGCTAACCCTGCCCTCTTTCTCTTCAAAACCATTCCCTGTGTCCTGTCCCTCAAGGCCCTTGTAATGGAATCACAGAATGCTGGTTTTATATTTAAATGCAACTATGGAGAAATAAAAGTATCTGCTTAGGGTTCCATACTAGAATTAAAGTTCATTAGTTGTTATATTTCAGAAACAAAATTATGTCAGAGCTCTATAATCATTTTAAAACTCTTTAATATCAGTAAATTATAGTCAATATGGAATGTGAAAAGGGAAAATGACTGGAACAGATTGGAAGAGCTTAAGTTAATACCCAAGAATCTCCTCTTCTAAGTCTTCATTGTCAGTTTTTCTAAAAGCTGGTGGTAATTCCTTTTAAGTTGATAAAGTGAGGCTTCAGTGGAGTTACGAGGAGACTGAAGTGGCTCAGATGCTGTGGTGAGTGTGGTGGACTCTGTCCTCTGCTTTCATAGAGTCATGGAATGGTTTGGGTTGGAAAGACCTTAAAGCCCATCCGGTGCCACCCCTGCCATGGGCAGGGACACCTCCCACTGTCCCAGGCTGCTCCAAGCCCCAGTGTCCAGCCTGGCCTTGGGCACTGCCAGGGATCCAGGGGCAGCCACAGCTGCTCTGGGCACTCTGCTCTAAGGTTCTAAGACAGGTCGTAATACTTATTGTGGGGAACTTTCTTGGGTCCTGCCCCAGTGCAGGTTTTGGAACGGATCACTGGAGCTGCTCTGCAGCTGTGTCAGTGAAAATCACCTGAGGGGAGCAAAGGAGGATCCAGCTCTTCGGGTTGGGATTGAGCTCCAGAGAAGGGGAATATGCAGCACACCTGTGGTATTTAATAATTTCTAGGAAGTCTTTGTTAATGTCTTTCCAGAGGTGGTTAAGGACACTGATTTCTCGAGGCAGCCTCTGAAGGGCCTGTGTTGGAATTACTTGAGCATTTCAGGTCTGATTCCAACAAGTATTTCCACTGCCACCAGTCCTGGGGGCCTCAGGCTGGAGCTGCTCTGTGCCAGTGAATGAGGGAATGGTGGTTTGGTTTCCTGCATCCCTACACTGTAAACGGCTCCAGTGGAGGGTTACATTCACCACTGTGTGGATGGCTTTGATTCATGCCCAAACACACACACTGGAAAACCACACACGGGGAGGGCACATCCACACAGGAGTTATTTTAGTCATGTTTGGTGGGGAGATTCCCTCCTGCTCTCCAGGGCGAGAACTCTGAGGTGATGGAAGCATTCCTAAACCAAGGGATTGCAGCTTCCTCAGCTTTGAGTGTGTCCAGGTGCCTGGTGGCTGGGTCTGCACCACTGGGGGGTTGAGCCCATCAGTCCTCTCCTGGTGAATTCGTGTGGCTCACACTGAAGCTGCTGTAGCTTTTCCAGCTCCCCCAGCAGCTTTTCCAGCTCCCCCAGCCTTCCCCATGGAGCCCCCTGTTGCTGAGCCCCCAGGCTGTGTGAGGCAGGGGCAGAGGCAGCTCCGGTGGCTGTGCAGCCCTGATTTATTGTGGGAAATGTAAATGATGGTTTGGATAACAGCATCATTATTGTACCCAGAGTCGGGATATTTCCACAGCTACAGTGTATTTCCTCTCAATTAAATATTAATATTCTAGCCTGGCTGTGACAGGTTGTGTGTTGCCTCAGTGAAAACAAAGGAGTCTGGGATGTCTGGAGGGCACCTTAAACTGTTTGCTGAGCTGAGACTGAGGCAGGTGACTCTGCTTTTGTTTGTAGAGCTTTGTTTGTTCCTCTCACGACAGCCGAGGTTCCGGACCTGCTGCTTCTGCATCTCTTTGGTAACGCAGGGAATTCTTAGCAGGGAGATGTTTCACAGGTTTCCGTGTTGACCTAAGTCCATTTGAGTTCTCTGTGAAGTCATTGGGCTTGGGCAAAGCTCAGCTCCAAGTTCTTTGTATTAGAAAAAAGGCTCAGTGTTCTTGGAGATAATGTGCAAAACAGAACAGAATTCCACAGAAACAGAATACTGCTGATTCAGGGGCAAAGAGGGCCTTGGAGAGGTGATGATTCCTCATCTCCCAGTGGCTTTTCCCTCGTGAGAGGTGTCCTGTGGTGGCTCACAACCATCTGCCTCTTCCTGACCTAAGAAACGTCCTTTCATTCAGGGAACAGGGGCAGGACAAGAGGGAACGGCCTCAGGCTGGGCCAGGGGAGGCTCAGGGTGGACAGCAGCAGGAATTTCTGCATGGAAAGGCTGCTCAGGCCTTGCCAGGGGCTGCCCAGGGAGGTTTGGAGTGCCCATCCCTGGAAGTGTCCGGGGAATTCCTGGACATGGCACTCAGTGCTCTGGGCTGGGCATCGGGCACAGGGTAGACTTGAGGTGTATTCCAGCTTTAATGAATCTGGGATTCTGTGATCCCACATCCTGCAAGGTGTGGAGCAACCTGCTGGAGAGAGTTCAAGAGCATCTGTGGTGCAGGGGAAAGGGATTTCAGGGGTTTTCTCCTTAAAGTCAGGGCTTCCCCCTTTGTCCCAGGGACACGGATCTCCAACTGATCGATTCCTCTGGGATGTATTTTCATTAAGCTCATTAGATCACACAGGAAAATCAGTACAGTTGTGGTTGTGTCTGTGCCAGGGGCCAGAGGCAATTCTGTCCTGGCTGTGCAGAAGGTCAGGCATGTTTTGGGCTTTGTGTGACCCTTTCATTCTGGAATTAGGGATTCAGTTTTACCAGACTCAGCTGTTTTGAGGTACTTCCTGAGGAATTCTTCATGGAAAGGGTGTTAAATGTTAGAAGGGGCTGCCCATGGAGGTGATGGAGTCTGGAGGTGTCCCAGGAAGGCCTGGAGGTGGCACTCAGTGCTCTGGGCTGGGGACAAGGTGGGCATCAGTGGTCTCAGAGGTTTTTTACAGCCTCACTGATTCTGTGGTACTTTGAGCAGCCTGTGATTTAGAACCAAAAACCTGCTTCCACCCAGGCAAATCATTTCCCGCCCAGACTAATAATGGATCACTTAATCTGTTGTCCCTTGCACGTGAGTTGTCCCGCCCGTGGGAGCTGGGAGCTGCAGCCACCGCGCTGTCGCTGCGCGTCAGGGCTCTGCAGCTGATGCAGGAAAACACTTTCCAAAACCATTGACTACAACCTGTCTGAAGTTGTCAGCCTGATTTTAACCTGACATTTATTGCTGCAGCCAGAACCAGAGAAACGAGGTTAAATCAGGCTGTTTGCAGTAATCTCGGTGTCCCACGTCCCTTCCTTCCGAGAGTGTCCCTGGGAATGGGAAGGAGCACTTGGGTTTGGATGGTGTCCATCAATGTGTCCTGGCACAAGGGAAGATCTAAGGGCGGTTTGAGATGCTCTGCCTGCTTTTCCTTGAGAAAATCCTCTCTGAAGAGTGGATGGGAAGCAGTTTGTCTTTCTGGGATGTCCTGTTTGTTTGGAACCCCTCCCTGACAGGAGGGGGCAGCCGGGGGGGTCGGGCTCTGCTCCCAGGGAACAGGGACAGGAGGAGAGGGAACAGCCTCAGGCTGGGCCAGGGGAGGGGCAGGGTGGACATCAGCAGGAATTTCCCCATGGAAAGGGTGGTCAGGCCTTGGCAGGGGCTGCCCAGGGGGATTTGGAGTGCCCATCCCTGGAGGTGTCCAAGGGAGGCCTGGAGGTGGCACTGAGCGCTCTGGGCTGGGGACAAGGTGGGCACTGGGCACAGGGTGGACTCCATGGGCTGGGAGGGCTTTTCCAGCCTTTCATTCTGGGATCCAGTGAACTTCCTCCACACCAGCAGCATCAGTCCCTCAACAGCTCCCGTGGTCCATGGATTGGTCTCTTGCCCAGAGCAGCTGTGGCTGCCCCTGGATCCCTGACAGTGCCCAAGGCCAGGCTGGACATTGGGGCTGGGAGCAGCCTGGGACAGTGGGAGGTGTCCCTGCCCATGAAATGGGGTGGGAATGGGATGATCTTGATGATCCTCCCCACCCAAGAATGTAAATTTGGGTATTTCTGTGCAGTATTTTTTTGTTTGAGCTCCACCAAGCTGGGCGCACTCAGAGTGTTTTGCACTTTGTCTCCCTTTTTTTTTTTCTTAAAGGATTGAATCCAGTTTTCTTAAAGGATTGAATCCTTCCCTTTCCTGGGAGGGATGACACTTTTAAGACCAGTTTGGAACTCTGCTTCTAGGCTTGAAAGAGCTGTCTGACAAAATCTAATTGAGATTTTCCCTCTGACATTATTAGGTCACTAAATCCTAACTCCGAGATAAAACTTGTGAGGAAGAATGTCCCCAGTCTCCCTAAATTGAATTATGGTGGCAGATAGTTCAGATAAGTGGGTTTATCATCTTAAAATAGGCCATGAGGAAAACCATTACCCTTCAGTCAGACATTTTGTTTGGTTTTTCTTATATATGGAAGGGACTTGTGTAAAAACTTCTCTACAGAGCTGTTGCTATTCAAGGAGAACACTTTGTACCTTGTTTTTCCTCAGTGTAGCACACAGGAATTAGCAGGAAAATGAGGATTACTGAAAATGAACCCCCAGCACCAGCTGATGTCTTCAGAAGCTTAGAGATGGATCAGGGCTTGTCACCAGCAGTTCTGCATCACCCCAGTCCAGGATCTAAATAAGCTCCTTTAATGCCTCTGTACATTAAATTGTGAAATCCTGGGCCAGGACCACGAGGCTGTGCTTCCTCCTGTCCCTCCTTGCAGAGCTGTGGATAAATCGGGATTTCTCCATCTTCTGAGCAATCCAACAAAATATCAGGGATAGTAGCACATTATCCAGCACCTCCATGGTGTTTCCTTGGCTGGCTGTTATCCCCTGATCTCTGGAACCAGCTGTCATTATAGCAACATTTAAAACCAATGTTTCATAAAGCAATACATGAATGAGCCAAGGGCTGTGTCTGGAGCACAGGGATGCACTCCCAGCTCTTCCACCACTCCTGCCACGAGGTGCATCCATCCAGCCCCTGGAACAGTGACTCTCTAATCGTTATCTTTATTATTTCTTTTTCTTTCCTCATGTTGGTCTTGCTTTCACACTATTTGGGCCTTGTCTGGTCTGGGGTAGGGCTGGAGGGAGATGGAGGTGCCCAAGGCCAGGTTGGACAGGGCAGGGCTTGTAGCAGCCTGGTCTGTGGGAGTTCAGTGCTGGGACTTTGTTGAAGCCACTGTTAGAGAACAGCAGATCTTAGTTAAGCCCAAAATAGAGAGTGAGTGTGGTGAGTGGCTGTGGGGACAATTCTGAAAACTTCCCTCTTTGTTTCTCAGATGGAGCTGAGGAAGAGAAGATGGAAACAGAGGCAGAGGGGCAGCAGGCAGAAAAGGTGAGTTTGGGTCCGCTGGCAGGAGGCTTCTGGCACTTAAATCCTGAGTTCCCAAGCTTTAGGGTGCCTGTAAGACAGGGGACAGTTGTGCTGGTTGTGTGTCCACAGTTTCCAGCCTCCACAGGGCTTCTTCTCGGTGACTGAGTCCTAAATCCCAGCAGTGAGGCATCAGCAGTTGTTCCTGGTCCTGGGGAGGAAAGGCTGGGCTGGGAGGAGCTGGGAGATGGCTGATGCTGTGGGAATTGGGATTGGAGCTGCACAAGGAGCTGGCCCCGTGGGGTTTCCTGCCTGGGGGTGCCCTCAAGTGTCACCTTGCCCTGGGACAGTGGCTTTGGCAAACACCTTCCACCAAGGCTTCCAGGGCACGCAGGGTTTGGAGCACTCCCAGTATTCCACAGCCATTTGTGCCCCGGGTGCCTCCAGCTGAGCTGCTCAAGGAGAATCCTCCCCACGGGCATTCTGGGCTGGCTCTTGGACATGGATGTGTTTGTGTCCTCCTGATGCTGGGGGTGATCCACCCTGCCCAGGAAGATCAGATACTTAGACACCAATTATTGTTATCCTTCAGCCTGTTGATAATGACCACAAGAACACATTTGTGGCTCTTTCATAACCTGTGTCCACAGACAGGTACCTTAAACTGCAGTGAGTGTTTCACTCCTGAACTGGGATTAAACTGGGATCCTGGAATTGCAGGATAGCACTTTAATTACTGCTAAATTATTCTAATATTTAAATTATTACTATTTTATTTGTTTATATATTAATATAATGTTTAATATGTATTTTCA